>NC_090173.1:49496875-49864375 GCF_024679245.1 Pseudorasbora parva
GTTCAGGATTTGCACCTAGTTATTACCCAGTTATTGTAATTAACATAGTAAGTTCACAGCACATGCAGTACAGCACTATAAAATAAAGTGCTACCATACTTTAAAAAAATATATATTTGTATTAAGTTGTCATCCTAAATCAGATGTGTTTGAGATCCTCACCAAGTCCTGCCAGCTGTGTGGAGAGGGAGGCTGTGTTTGCAGCAGCAGCAGCAGGAGGAGCAGCAGCAGGAGGAGCAGCAGCAGGAGGAGCAGCAACAGGAGGAGGCTGCAGGGTGGATGTGGGCGTATGAGTGGGTGTAGCGCTGACCCGAGGAGTGACCACTGCTGGAGAACCAGGACCCAGATCTATTAGATTATCCTCCGAAGCCTCGTTCAGGACCTGTGCATTCACAACACACACACACACACACACACACGCACACACGTACACAAGTACACACACACACACACTAAGTTAACGATCAGCCTTCACCTATTATACTGGCATCATGAATGAATTGGCATCATGATGATAATTCAATTTGGCGCAAATATTAAAAAAAGCTAATTAAAAACCAATTCAGTCGTTTTTGAACACGACTGTATTTTATTTGTTATTTAAGTATTTAATTATTATTTAAGTATTTTATTTGCACTGCATCATGTTCAAGCTATTCAGATTAATATACGTGTAAATAGTTGGTAAAAAAGATTATTATAAAACCATTACTTATATTTAAACTTATATCATTTATAATCTATACCTATACATACACACACACACACACACACTATATTGCCAAAAGTATTGGAACACCCCTCCAAATCATTGAATTCAGGTGCTCCAATCACTGCCATGGCCACAGGTGTATAAAATCAAGCACCTAGGCATGCAGACGCGCTTCTGCAAACATTTGTGAAAGAATGGGTCGCTCTCAGGAGCTCAGTGAATTCAAGCGTGGTGATAGGTTACACCTGTCCAATGAGCCAATTTGTAAAAATGGAAGCAATTGGGAACAACAGTAACTGAGCCATGAAGTGATAGGCCACGTAAAACCACAGAGCGGGGTCAGCTCATGCTAAGGTGCACAGCGCCCAAGAAGTCGTCAAAGTTTCTGCAGAGTCAATACCTACAGACCTCCAAACTTTGTGTGGCCTCAAGAATATCTCAAGAATAGTGCGTAGAGAGCTTCATGGAATTGTTTTTCGTGACGTGACATATCACGCTTCTCTGTCTGGCAATCCAACGGATGAGTCTGGGTTTGGTGGTTGCCAGGAGAACGGTACTTGCTTGACTGCATTGTGCCATGTGTAAAGTTTGGTGGATGGGGGGGATTATTGTGTGGTGTTGTTTTTCAGGGGTTTGAGTTTCAGATTTTTTTTAAATGTAAAATCTGAACTTGCTACAGAATTAGGGCCTATAATGTGTGTGTAAAAGGTAGGAAAATGAACACTGGAAATATATAATACTGGGGAATAGTATTTTTATGTGTAGGGTCTAGAGCTCAAATGTGAAGCAATACACATT
Organism: Pseudorasbora parva; assembly: GCF_024679245.1. Taxonomy (NCBI): domain Eukaryota; kingdom Metazoa; phylum Chordata; class Actinopteri; order Cypriniformes; family Gobionidae; genus Pseudorasbora; species Pseudorasbora parva. Next base: position 49,498,386 of record NC_090173.1, read on the forward strand.
CTACATGACAGTGATGCCTCATACTTGCCTCTCTCAGCTAAGCATCATGCAAACAATAAAATAAAAAGCAAAAGCAAAAACAAAAACAAAAACAAAAACATGAGCATGCACTTAACAGACAAATCACAAGGTATACATGTACCCTAAAAGAAACAATACTGACAGAGACATGGGCTAAAACAGTACCTTTTTTTAATACTGAGAGCAAGCGTTAAGAAAGCAGTACTTACTCCGTTGTTTTGTGCAGCTCTGCCTAACCTGTATCTCTCATACCTGTTGGAACACAAGAGCGCTGGTGAAATATCAAAAACACTCATCAAGACGGAGATGAAAGTAATGCTAATGTGCTTTCAGAGCCTGTGCGCTCTTGCCCTCAAGCGAAGCAAGTGAAATCAAAGGCAAGACTGAGCTGATGCAGACTCGGTTCCTCTGAGAGCTGCCAGATAAAGGCTGATGAGCGAAACTTTTGGTGGCGGACACCTCTGCTCACCTCTCGTAGCGCAGGAAGATGTTGTTTAAATCGTCGTTGGCGTGCAGCAGCTCTTCGGTGACCTCTTCGTTAGACACCCGAGAGATGAGCTCCACTATCCTGTGCTGCATGGCTCGACACGTCCTGTTCAGCTCCTGAGGCACATCATGCTCTTCTTTGATTTTACTCTTACATGAAAAATGCATTAAGGACCAACCAAAAACAAATATATACTACACAAACATATAAAACATGGGTTCATAGACATGCAATAGGCTAGATGAGGGGATTCTTGGTTTTAAAATATTGTACTGTCACACCCTCTTGTGGTGACGTGTAGATTCCTGAGTAGGTATTAGAGAGACCATTCAGCCAAAAATGACATAATTTACTCTCAATGCGTACCCGATGTAAATGGCTTTCTTACTTCAAAGATTTTTAGGTAAATAATCCATCTATGTGAGTCCACATAATGCAAGTGAATGGGTGCCGCTCGGTTGACACTTGAAAAACCACACACAATGTATTTACAGCTGGTATTAAGATGTGCTTTGGTCGCTCGGATCACAAGTAGATGAGGGAGACACATTCCTCTTCACACTGGTGTTTTAATCTGTCTCTTTTGTCCACTTTCAACCACTTCTGCCCTGTGTCTTTGAGGGGACTGTCTATAGCCGGGTAAATGTATGGGCTTTTTCAGATTTTTCGATCTAATGGATGATATAAACTCACAAATTATGCATGCCCGGAGATGATGGAAAAACACATCAGCTTTTCGTTTCTGCTCTGACAGCCGCAAAACCAGGCGAACGCTGTGAGTGTGTGTTAGAAATCAGGAATAGAGGAAGAACATTGTGCTTAGGATGTTTTTCATCTCTTCCTGACAACCTATAGGAGCTATCGACTCACTTAAAAGTCTCTCAAAACACATTCTTTTGCTAAAGCATTTCTTTGATTAATTTTATTGTTGTATTTAAAGATCTGCTTTCTAATATGTTGTTCTATTTGAGGTCTTTATTTCGTTTTATTATCTTATTTCTATTAAATGTTAATCTTATTTCTATAGGTGTATGCATTTTTTTCTCTCTGCATTTCTATTCAGTAAAGCACTTTTTAAGCACTGTTTTAAAAGGTGCTATATACATAAAGCTTTACTTACTAAAGAAAACTAATATTGATCTGGTTAAACAGTTGGACAGTCAACAATGGCCCCCTCGTTTCCACTTCTTTTCAGAAGATTGATAACGTTCTCTGTGTATAACTTTTTTCGCAACATGCCTCGTTTTAAAAAAGACATGAATAGGTTTAAAATTCAATTGTATTCACTTAAAATACATTTTCTTTTGTTTCCATGTTTGTTTCCGGTCCTTGAATCAGTTCAGATCCCTGGTAAAAATACAGCATCATTTAAACATATATTCTTTGTAAAGGAATGAGCGTAGTGGGAAAACTTTCAAACCTGGAGTAGTTCGAGATCAGAGGCGTTTTCTTGGCCCGGCACCATCTCTGTCAGCATCTCTGACATCACTTTAATATTCCCACGCACAATGTCCAGCTCACTTCTCAGTCTTGCGATCTGTATGAGCAAACAAAACATTTCAAGACATTACCAAATGTTTTTAAGCTTTGTGGTTTAAAAAAACTAATTATTTTAAACCACTAAAGCACAATAAGCAGTGAAAGACAATACATTTAGTCTCACTGGACTGAGAGCTTTTTGCCGTGGCATCTAATTGGGCTAGAACGGTTAAATATTAATGCCTGAAATTGCAAAATATATTTGCAAGTAAACAGTTATGTCTTAAGTGAACTAAACTGTTGAGCATAATGAATCTGTACAGTTGGTCTTTAAGTGACAGCATCCAAAAATGTACCTGCTGTCATTATTAATGCTAATCAAACAACAAAAATAGAGAGAAATTTCTCACTGCTCTTGACTGAATCGCTTGTATAACTTTAATAAGAATAAATGTATACTTAATTTACACAGAAAAACTGTGCAGTATTTTTATACATTTTATTATACATTTTATGTAGTATTTAAGCTTAGCACTGAATATAAGAAAGTCTATTCTCAGGTGAGTTGTGACCTGCTCTGAGTTTGCTGTGATCGAGCCAGATACAGCTGGGATCTGGGTTGGGTTTAAGTCGGGTGTCGCAGCAGCTGCAGGTTTAGGGGTCGCCTGAGATGCGGTCTTGGGCTGCGCGGGTGCTTTGTACTTGTGAATGCCTGGATCCACCTCTGGGACTCCCTAGAAATGACACACAAGACGAGATGAAGATAAATAAATGAAAACAAATATGCAAGAGCCCTGATAGTGGCCACGTGTTTCTCACCCGCTGTGGTGTATGGATGGGTGACAAGGCATCCAGGTCTGCCATGGGAAACTCAACTCCTTTCCTCTTCAGCTCCTCGTAAATGTGCACGACTCCGGTGAGGTCTGGGCTACTCCTGAACGCATCTGCCCAGGACTGGGGTGAAACACAAAGACTGGTCAATGTAGAGTGGGCAAGATGAGAGCTGTTCCACAGGAAATGGCTTTATATTTTACACCAAAACAGGTATTATAAGGTAAAAGTCAGACCATTTTTCAACCATTAGTAACACATGTGTCTTTGGCAGGTAACAGGACTCATGTATTTAAAAACTGAATTTGTTAATCACTGTTGCTGATGGATCTTAATGAATATACAGTAGCCACAAGTGGAAATCATTCAGGTCAAAGGTTAAAGTAGTGGTTCTCATCCCTTTTGACTGCAGGGCCCCCACTGTCCACATCCAATACTTCATTTCTCAGCCAATAACAACAGCCACTTACTCAGCATGATATCAGCCAAAATCGATAGTTTGCATCCATATGACTTTTGATAATATGCATCACATTAAGTATATTAGTCTGTTTATGTTTAATCGGTGTAATCCAAATGGATGGAAATACATAAATCTTAAATGTAGTCAAAAATATTTGTTTGAATAAAAACTGGCTCTTAAAGGTGCACTATGCAACTTTTCGTTCCGCTAGAGGGCGCCTATTTAAAAAAAAAAAAAAGGCGTAGTTTGTAGGGGTGTGCATTGGCACTGCCTTCACGATTCGATTTGATTACGATTCACCAGGTAACGATTCGATTCAATTCGATTCTACGATGCATTGTGATGCATCAAAATTCTACTGCACACAAAGCAAATTTTTCATCAGTCATGAGGCAATACAAGCAGATATTAAACAACAGGTTGTATTGGCTGCTATGTGTCTCCTGTATCTTTGACATAAAAGTTATTACATAAAATAAAATGTAATTAAATCAAATTAAAAAAAAAATGCAATTACCCCTTAAATGCATGACTGTTTCACCAAACATTCTTACATATTCAGGTCGTTAGCGACCCAGATCTATATTTAACATGGATAGACCTCTACCTGTCATGATAATATATAAAACTCCTGATTTTAGAGTAACAGCTACAGAAGAATAAAATAAAACCTATTTCGTTACCTTTTGAAGCTTGAAGGATTCAGTTTGAGCAGATGTTTAATACCATCCTCATCTGTCCTCGTCAGAGCTCGTATACCAGTATATTCAGCATCTGCCTCATATTCGCGATCTCCAGCATATTCTCCAAACTCATTTTCAATGTTTTCAAAATCAATATTTTGATCACTGACAGCTTCTTGACCACATCCATCATCAAGAGACAGTGACACTAACATATGATTGTGTTTAGTACTTGCTCTCTGAAGTAAATCACTAACCCATTTCAAGTTTTGCAGATTATTGTTTCGTTTTCTGTCAGAGGTAACTATGAGTGAAACGTCACTTCATCATTGCGTATCAGACATTGCCACCTTGTGGAATAAAGGGGAATTGCACATAATCGATTATGGCACTTTGCCGCATCGATGCTGAATCGTTCATGCCCCGCATCGCGATGCATCGCCGAATCGATTATTGTTGACACCCCTAGTAGTTTGATGACGGCAAGTTTGAGCGCAGTATCTTGGCATACGTGGGCTTCACCTCACAGCCGGCGGAGAACAGGACTCATGCAGAAATCATGTTGATGGATGCGGTTATTAACGTTACTGTATTATGAAGCAGAGCAGGACCGAGTGTTGTGGAGCTGAGCAAGGCCGCTGGAGCGACTGTTAATGAGATGAACAACACAGGACTCATGAGCAGCGGGACTTTTATTATGACGGGACACAGTCGCCGGGTGCCGACGCCATTTCCGCTTTTCGGGTCATGAGTATGAGGTAACGCTGCTCTGTTTATCATATTAGATACAATTGACCAAATTTCTTACAATGTACAAATAGTTGGAAACCTTTGGGATATTGTAAGTACTCCACTGAACAAAATATACAGCACTGGCCTAGTGGTTTTTGGATATTGTACTGCAAAAATACTACATAGTGATTTTTTTTTTATTGGTTAGATTTTTTTGTTTTTAAATAATCTTAAGTCTTTATAAGTTCTCTTGAAGGGTTAGTTCACCCAAAAATGTCGTTCCACACCTCGGTTCATCTTCGGAACACAGTTTAAGATATTTTATATTTAGTCCGAGAGCTTTTCTGTTCCTCCAATGAAAGTGTACTGTCCATGTCCAGAAAGGGAATAAAAACATCATCAAAGTAGTCCATATGAGACATCAGTTAGTTCATTAGAATCTCTTGAAGCATCGAAAATACATTTTGGTCCAAAAATTAAAAAAACGAACAATTTATTCAGCATTGTCTTCTCTTCCGTGTTTGTTTTCAATCTGCAAACAAAGATTCGAAAGGTCATGAATCAGCGGATTGATTCATGATTCGGTTCGCGTGTCAAACTGCCAAACTGCTGAAATCACGTGACATTGGCGATCCAAATTCTGAATCAATCCGCTGATTGATAACCTTTCAAATCTTTGTTTGTTTTTAATTTGATGTTTTTATTCCCTTTCTGGACTTGCCTTTCTCTCTGACTAAATATACAATATCTCAAACTGTGTTCTGAAGATGAACGGAAGTCTTACGGGTGTGGAACGACATTAGGGTGAGAGAATTTCGTTTTTGGGTGAACTAAGTTTGGCTTTCAGTCAACTAGACTTAATCCCATTGCAATCTTCCTCATAGGGCAGGTCCACCAGACCTAGTTTCCAGCCCCAGTGAAAGTGGCCATCTTCAGAGGCAGTCCTCAAGCCCTAACGCACACCCCACACCCATTCTGAATGCAGCAACAGCCATCAACAGTGGTTTCTGAAGGCCATTATAGCTTAAACCACTGGTGGTGGTTTGAGGAGAGACCCCTGACATGAGTGTAAAGCGCTTTGGGTGTACACTTGTACATATAAAAGCGCTATATAAATGCCTCATTCATTCATTCATTCATTCATTACAAAGAAAGAGCTCAGGGGGAACGGAGCCATTCGCCTCACTCAGTTCACCTGAATCAGTGCCAGCACTTTATCCTGCACTATAGCGGGAGGGTTGGTCTTCGGAGTGATGATTTTCACCATGACACCTTCGATGAAGTCTCTGTTGGCGATGTGGACGTGAAAACGGTGGCCACAGTTTTTCACGCAAGTCTCCAGCACCTAGAAAAGACAAGTTTAGACAAGTCAAAGCTTGCAGATAACAGTATGAGCACAAGGGGTTTATGTGAAAGTGAGGGAACTCACAGTTAGAGCCAGCATCACTTCACGGAAGTTCCTGTTGCCGTTGAGTCTCTTTTTAACTGCGCGCATGGCATCTTTGGGCCTGTGGGGGCAAACGGTTTAGATGACTTGAGGATAGACTCAAGTTTTTTTCTCACCAAAAACGGCAACTATAATGATATACCTATATTACCATCCACATTAATAGACGATAACGTTATTTTAATTCTAGGTGTGTGCTTCAGTTATTAAGTGTGTGCTTCAGTTATGTTCTGCCATAATTGCAGTGCGCACTTTCAACAAAGGAGGATTTGATTGGCTTGGACTCCACTACTCTGGTAAGGTGCGATCTCATTACCTAAAAGTCAATTGTCTGTTGTCAATAGCATAGTGATGTTTGAAACACAGCTTACACAAACAAGCAGTTTTCTGTGGGTCAACTCATCGGATCTGTGTAACCAACCAGAACATGTTGCGACATTGGTTGCAACATTTTTCGTCCTTGCGCGGGTTTCACAATCACATGGATTCCTAATTGAAATTACTATTTCGGTAGCAAAAATGTGTAGAAAATTTGGGAGGAAAATAGGGAATAAAAAAAGTGCGAGAATTATTGGTTATACTGGTTATACTATATACTGGTTCGAAAATATGTGAAATTAGTAGGGCTGTCCCTGACTAAAGTTTTTTCTACTGGACCAGTAGTGGTTCATTTAAGCCATTAGTTGATGATGATTAAGTACACATTTATATTAGGCTATTTTGATTACTTGAATATATACTGAAGACAATTCTAAACAAGTGTTTACATAATACATTAGGCTATTCCGCACTCAAGCGCACCCATAAAGCTTGCCACAAAGAACAGCAAAAGAAATATCAAAAATGTGTCAAAAAAGTGTCAAAAATACCAAGGAGACATTAATTGTTTATTAATAAACTAGCTTATTTCTTTGTCATTACCGACTACAAAGATGAAGTTGATGATGCTGACTCGCCATGGATGCACCAAGAGAGAAATGTTTGTGTCATACAGATACTATTTCTATTAGACTACTATTAGACGTGCTCTAGTCCATGATTAGCGCCATGATGAGATCGTCTGCTATATTTGCATATTATTTATTAAATATATGCAACTGGTTGTTGAAACATTGATCAAAATTAATATACAATTTATACAAAAAGAAATTCACTTTAAAAAAAAGGCTTTCTACAAAACAAAACTTAAAGAAGTGGTCAAAATATTTTCTGATCTATCATGTCTTCCGTCATTTTGTGCATATTATAATGTATCCTATACCCATACTGTTCCGTTTTTGTAATTAACAGATGAAATATGAAAAAAAATGAATGGCTACAGTATAGTGCAATACAGGGAATCGAATTTCATGTTGGAGCGGGATTTGAGCGAACGTCATTTTACTGGTGAGTGGAGCGTTCATTTGGGCCATGAGTGATTGAGTGGAGTGCACTGGCATAAAGCGTAATAATGAGCTGAGCGTCACACCGCTCCGCTTTGCTCACTTGCTCTGCTCAAAAGTCAAATAACCCCCCAACATTTCTTATATGTATATAAAAAATAAATAATTGAACACATATTTTAACAATATATTTAAAAAAATCTCATAACATATTAAATGCAGTTTTATTTTCTCTGTATAAGTCATTTAATTGAATTGCTACCAGCCCTATAGTGTCTTATTCAAATGTAAGAATTCAGCCTAGAAGAATGAAGTGAAAGACGTAACGTACATCATTAGGAAATAAAATCCCTTTATAAGGTTAAAAAACCTTTATATTACTCTTGGTAAATATGACAAATATGCAGATTTAAATGTGTCAAGCTGAACGCTGATGAGAATATTGCTTATATTTACACCATTCCGGACAAGCAATTTTTTACTCGGACATTACTCAGTGAATGACCCATTTTCTTGTCCAAAGGACAACCACCTGAAAAGAGTTTTGATGTCAAGCCCTGCTAATGCATTTGAATGATTTTTTTGCATCATAGACTTTTGCATCTGTGTTTTGTATTTCAGCACAATTATCATCAACCATAATTATCCAGGAGCGCAACTATCCATTTTATAACATTCAATTTAGCAGAGCTGTGAGTTCAGGATAGAAGAAAAACAAACAAATTTTGACTAGACACAACCAGCGCACCAGCGCTGAAAGCCATTTTACAAACACACTGTAATCAAGGTCAGGAAGTCCATCAACTCTAAGCTTACACAAGCAGCAGCAACTGGGTTTGTTTTTCCTGTAGGCGTGATCAAATCTCCCAAGTCCTCCCAAGTCAGAGAACAATGTCATCTCCTATAAGTTGAACTCATGTAAAGACATTTTCACTTATGCACAAACGAATGGGAGAAATTATTCTCAAAACTACGCCAAAGTTAAAAGAACCAATAATATTTTTTTTTAACAGAGGGCTACCAAGATGGCTGCCAACTGACTTGTCTTAAAGAGCCCTAATCACGTTTTTTTCAAATATTCCCATGCAATGTCTATTATAGCCATTTGTAAATGTATGTAAATGGTCTGTAAATCCTCACCCATGACCTCATGAGAAAGTAAAAGTTTCCATTTTATGTAGTCTTCTGTTTTATACTGTGATTTCAGACATACTTACTTCACATTCTGTTTGTCACCAAGTAAGTATATAGTAGGGAAGAATGCGTTTTCAGATAGAGCCATTATGCGCCGTAATAGTGAAGAGGAACTATAGTAATAATCTTTTGCATTATGGGAAGTACACAAATGGCAGAAGTGAAAAACAAAAGTAAAGGGGGGAAAACCTTATTTGGGAAATTAAATAAATGTACTTGAGTCCAAATGTACTCATTGGCATATTCTACTTAAAGAGCATATTGCAGGTAAACAATTTTTTGAGATGAACATATAACCTTGTATGAAAATGCCATATGAAAAGGTAATCCAGGATTAAAAATGTTTTTAAAAGACATAAGAGCACAAATTTAGCAGATAAAGTGGCCGTTTTGTAAAAAATGCTGTTTTTTCAACATTGCGTCATATTACGTCACGAGAGGGAGTCGTCTGCCTAGCTCTGCATTGCCTCAGTGCAGAATAGGCTGGTATTCTGTAGTAATCAGTGTATTTTCGGTAGTTTTTCTATTTTAATTTATCATTGTCATGGAAAGTTATTGTGTCCAGCCTGTCAGGACATTGAGTCCACAGGTTTCCTAAAAAAAAAAAGTTATAAAAGCTGCATTGTGGCATTTTGTGCAGGTGAAGACACGGGACTTCACTTCTGCATCTGCTTTGACACACGCGGTGGTGTGTGTGTGTGTGTGTGTGTGTTTTCACTTTACATAGCGGATTATCAGCGATATGATGAAGTTTAACATTGCAATACTCATGTAGTTAAAGGATAATATTAAATGATTAAACACCTACATGCCGATGCTTCTTTGTTATTGTTTTTACATGATCAATTTCGACATTGATGAATACAAAGTGTAGGCTACATAAACACAACTGCATAGTCTCACACTTTTAAAAAAAAGTTTGGAATTATGTGCTGATAATGTAAATATTTTATTCATGCCATGTATGTACATTCAAATACATACACGGCATACATCACACTATCGACGGTTAATCGGCACAAAATAAACCCATAACACCTGTTTTACACCTTACTTTACCAGCTTTGCGATTGCCTGATACATGATAATTATCTGCGAAGTATTGTAATCTGAGCACAGTGTTAGCGTATAATGTTATGAGCCGACTCTCTCACCTGCTCTGTTTTCCACTGTTTCTCCTCACACAACAACTCAAATCCTCTCCTCTGATCGTTGTTCTGTCTAATCCTGGCCTGTCCCTTATTGTGTGTCATAACTGCATGGCTGTGGTCTGCCATATGAGTATTAATAAACATTTATCATTTCCTCAGCGTCCGAACTGCCATTGCGATCCATTGTTTTCCTATCGTTGAAAGTCACGCCACTCCCTCTCGTTATGTCACTTCCGGTTTGCGCATTTTTAGATGCGGAAGTAAAATTCTCTCACAAAAACGACTCAAAAAGCCTTATTCGCGTATTTGCAAGTATAATTTAAATAAAATCTAGGTCCTACATTATTTTTCTATACACTGACTCACTGGAGTCTCTAACCTGCAATATGCTCTTTAAAGGGGCGCTCATGTAAATAATTGAACACATAAAATTGTTTAAATTCTTGAAAACACCCACAACTTATAATACAACAGGAAAAACCCAGCCCAAACAAAGGAGAGCACAACAGAGTCCTGTGTTCCCTCGCAGAGAACAGAGACATGTCTGTAGTGCCAGTTTGAGGACAGAATGTGTAAGAGAAAAAGAGAAAGTGAAGGATCACATGGAGCAGGAAAAACACAGTGGCTCTGTGTGAAGAACCTGTTTACACCAGGTATGAACATTCGTCTCGAGTGATCCAGTCACATTCGTTTTCACTGAGCTGATTTCATGACTACATACCCAACGGTTTAAAAGTTTTGGGACTAGTAAGATTTTACTTTAAGATTTTTTTTAAAATTAATACTATAATTCAGCAAAAATACCAGATGTACACAAAAATATGAAGAGGCACAACTGATATCAGAATGATTTCCGAAGGATCATGTGACACTAAAGCCTGGCGTAATGATGCTGAAAATACAACTTTGATCACAGGAATAAATTACATTTTAAATCGTAATAACCAATAAAATTAAATGCAGCCTAAACCAATCGTTTTAATGGTAGTGTACATCATTTAATATGTCAGTGTGGAAATTGTACATTTTAAATGGGAAAAATTCTTGGGCCCTATTATACACCCGGCGCAATGCAACGGCAGTTGTGCGGCAAAAGTGTTTTTGCTAGTTTCAGCTCGACGCAGTTACCATTTTCACATTCTGCGCCACATTGTTTAAATAGCAAATGTTTGTCTAAAGTGCTTCTGCCAAATAAAACCGAGAGTAACGCAGATATGACACAATTGCCAGGCGACTCCCTCAGACATCTCGGCTCCTTGGTTAAAATAGCAATTATCTCACAATGTACAAATAGTTGGAAACATTTGGGATATTGCAAGTACTCAACTGAACAAAATATATAACACTAGCCTATTGTTTTTTGGATATTTTACTGCAAAAATACTACATAGTGCAGCTTTAAATAATCAATAGTAGGCCTACAGTTCGTGCCATTCAGTGTGAGTGCTGCCACTGTGGTGTTTCCAATAAAAAAAAATGTGCATGTAAGAGTATGATTTTTTCCGTAGATATTGGGATGCGAGTACAAAGCCTATAATAATAAATAATGGTTCAGCATCCAAATACATCTGATTTGCGATATAGAAACATTTGGATCCGAATGAGACAGTTAGGCTATGTGAGCCCAATGCTGGATACTTTTAGTTTCTCATTAAATTATTTAATTTTGGCATTATAGTTAATATACTTATAGTTTTATTTTTTTATCTGTTTGTTGTGGAGTGATGGAAACTAAAATAGCCTATAGCTGTGTTTGTAGTGTTTATAATGTTTATAGTAGCTACATTATAACATTTTGCTTTACTTACTGGTATTATTTCTGAATGCAATCAAGTCTGACATGAGAAAGAAAGTTAGAATTCAGAAGTTTTATGGTTTTCAACGTCAGCTATCAATGTGCCTTAGAGGACCTGTGAGAAGCCATTAGCGATGGAGCACAATGCTACGACAGCACATTCCCAGTCAGTCTGCTATGAATGAGCCCACGAGAGTCCCTGTGACTCATCAGCAGGACCTGTGTGCGCGAGTGTGCGTGTTTATGTGTGTGTTGGTCTCTCACCCTTCCTCGGTCTCATTAATGATGTCACAGATCTCCATGTTGAGCGTCCAGTCTTCATTCTGCAGGGAGCCATCAGTGGCTCTTTCTGTGAGAAACAAATCACACACTGAAGAGCAGGCCATTTCAATTACTGACACAATCTCAATCATGAGTTCCAGACATGACCAGCTGCGTTCCAAACGACAGGGTCCCTACGTAGTGTTCACTGCTCACTATTCCCTTAACACGTGATATCTTATATTTGAAGGGCGCTAAATTGAGTGATCTGAAAATAAATACATTCATACATTAATAAATACATTAATTTCCGCACGACGTCTGTCATCAAAATTTGCTGCAACTCTTTTCAAAATGGTTTACAGAACACTTCTGTCTGACAATGGTCAAACAAATGAATCTAGTCGGGATACGCAAACAAACAGAGTCATGTTATACATGTAATATATAGTATGACTAACTTTTTTGCTCACCAACCACTGTGGCTAGGGGGTTTTCAAAAATTACTAGCCATTCGGCATTCTCACTGGCCACAATTTTGACCATTCCATACAATTTTGATACCATGAGAAAAAAAAAAAGTCATATAGATATTTTAATATTATCTCATAATATGGCAGCCGGTATATTAGGATGCTGTCACTTCAGAGACCAGATGCACGGATCCATTTTTTATATAGCACAACATTCGCGGGAATAAGTAAAATTATGTATAATGCAAGATCTGTGACGAGATTTCTCGTTGAGCTGTCAGTATGGAAGCCCGTTTCCACCACTAAATAGAAATAAAATAAAAAAGTAATTGTAACTTTTGTATACTTTTTTCCTCACAATTGCAGGTTGTAAAGTCAGATTTCTGAGATATAAACTCGCAATTGCGTGATATAAAGTCACTAACGGGACTGAGAAAAAAAGTTAGAATTTTGACTTTATAACTCTATAACTGAGATTAGTCACAATTACTTTTTTTATTTAGTGGCAAAAACGGGCTTCCATATGTTAGCTTCATATTGGCAAGACTGGCCGTGGAGATCCACTTTTGCGACACGACTGAAGCGTGATGTTGTGACGCTTCCCTTCATTTCTGCGTTCAAATCGGTTTAAATGCAGCACTGCCTTCCCGGAATGCTATGCGGGCGCATTAAAGTCGCTTGACGTCACCCATAGGAATAAAGTGGAGCACGGAATTGTTGACAGAAGTGTTGCAAGGACAAGTGGATCTGCATCTAGAGTGTTATGGTGAAGTTAGGTGAAGTTCACACCGGCAGCAATTTTGTCACCGCATGTCACTAGCGCCAGAGATTCATGTCACTAGTGGGCTGTCCCACTATAGGGTTGTATAAACGTCATTAAATAGTACCGTTTTTATTACTAGTGTTGTGCACAACACAGCAAGTTCTTAGAATACATACACACTGTACTGTAATAGGTAGACCATATTGCATGCAGTTTCGTCAAAACTTTATATCCCCACAATCCCAGACACCTTTTTTCATGCATCATTTTTTTTAAACGCGTCTCTGTATGTACACAGAGACATCGTAAAGAGCTGCGGAATTGTTTACAGCTAAAATCAACAACTTTGACTTCACTCCTATTGGTTGCCGTTTGCTAAAATCACTTCTTGTTTGCATAAAGTTTAAATATCTGAAATTTTGTTGTGTGTCTCGTGTCGCTTGACACCGCTACATTCTGTCGCCGGAAGTCGCCAGCGCTCCATTGAAATGAATGGGATCATGTCACTGTGTCGCTGGCGGTGAAAACAGGGCTTAAAGGTATGACTCCAGGCAACGCGTAACCCGTGTTTTCCCAACCTTCTACTCGTGAAAGTGCACTTGAACATCCGTTCAACCCGTGCCTTCCCACCTGTGAACTCGTACTAGATTGATGTACTCCCCGCAAAACAACAATGGCAGCCCTTATGGATGCGGTGTTTATGGAAGTCAGACATTAAAAAACAAATCGTTTATTAGAATATGGTATTGCTCTAACGTTATTTTTCAGCAAATGTTATGCATTATCAGCAGCTTTTCTACCATTAGCAAGTTTACGGTCCATTCAGTGCAAGAATAAATTAAAGGGGTGATGAATTGGGAAATCAACTTTCCCTTGAGATTTTGATAAAAAAAAAGTCAGGGCAATATAAGAATATCCTGTAAGTTTCAGAGCTGAAAACTTCCTTGTTAGTAAAAGAAAAGTTTTTATAAACACCAGGCCCAGAAAACGAATATTAAATTCAAATAAATATGCAAATCTTATCCAATACTAGCTGTGGGCGTTTACTTTCAAGTCTCCAGTGTGGCACGCCCATCAAAAGCGAAAGTTCAGGAGAGAGCCTCAAAACCAGTGTAGAAAGTAGCCTATTACTTATTAGTTATGATGTTTTTGAAAATTTATTTTGGATTAAAAACTATGCGAATTTAATAAGTTGACCTCAGAAGAGTATTAAAAAAAAGGTTTCAATTTGGTTTAATACCAAATACATTCCCAAATATACAAATAATGTAAAATAAAAGGTATAACAGCTTCTCTGGCCATATGCTGCATTTTTTTAATGCTTTGTTTATACCTAGCTACCGCAATTCCTTGCGCACATGCGAGGGAGGCTTCACCTGAACTCACCAGGCCTGGATTATTACTCAATTGTCACAAGTCATTTTTCTCATTGCTTACACAACAGTAGCACAGATAAGGCTTACTACTGGTGCTCTTCTGGTAAAATGGCTTGATTTACACAGTGATGAGAGAGTGAGAAGTTACTTTGGTATTTTTAGCGCATACAAATCATCCTTTTGTGTTTCATAATGCAACGTTTAGGAACAGTATGATGAAATAAGATCTATCTAGTGTCACAATATTTTGCAATCAGGTATGAGGTAACTTGGGTGTGATTCTCGTATATGTGAGCTTAACAGTTAAAAAGTGCTTTCACAAGTCTGACTGGCTTGTTTTTAAAAGGGACCTATAATGCAAAATTCACTTTTACATGGTGTTTGAGTGTTTGTGTGTGTAAACAACTCCCCTAGAATGGTAAAAATCCACACTCCTTTTAAATAAAATCACCATAAATCAGTCTCAAAACAAAATGTCCCAGTTTCTAATGTGATGTCACAATGGCAATATCCACCCACAATTGAGCAGCTAGTGATATGTCTAGCTATGTAAATGACCTATAACTGATAATAACTAATAATGTCCCTAACACCATGTGCTAACACGCAGCACCACGATAAAAGGTATCTTTTCCATGTTAATTAGAGTTTTAGTCTTAACCAGCCACAGCGGCGACACGTGATGATTCTATTTTAGAAACAGTTTCTATTTCTGCTACATCGTGGCTGAAACAACACAAAATATGGCAATGATAATCTCAGGTAATGTTCATGTGCTTTATTAAAGGTGGGGTGAGTGCTATCTGGTAACCGTTGTTGGTATTTCAAATCACCAAAACAAACACGCCCCTACCCCCTAAAGGGTCTCGCCCCTATTTTGATAGCGCCGCCGCCCCACACATACGTAAACCCAGAGGCATCAACGGCTATGGCAGAATCTCTGTGTATCTAATCCAGGTCGAATATTCAAAGAAAAAGTCATCCCTTCTATCACAAAAACACAAACCGTTCTTGTGAACAACTCGATAGTACACGAGCACACAGTCCAACTAACGACATATTACAATTATGACAAGATTAGAGTCATAGCGATCACAAAAACACAATATGGATATGAACAGGTCTTTATCATCACTGAAGTGAGACACAATACGATCGCAAATGGACTAACAAGTGAACATGACACACGAGCATAGTCAAGCAGCATATATTAGGCTAGTTCTCGGCTAATGTCCGTCATGTGTGACTCGTGTGTTTTGAATAATGACGTGCACAGAGCGAGAGCGAGCACTCTTCTCACCATCAATAGTAGACACGCCCCTTACCTGCTGATTGGCTACAAGTTTGTTATTCCACTCAGCCCGTGTCCTTTTTCTAAAACGGTTTTGAAATAAGACTTTCCCCACCTTTAAATGTTAAAAGCATGTAATGTGACTTTGAATATCATTTAGTACCCCCAGCTTTGTAATGTTGTTGTACTAAAAGCAACAATGGATAATTCACCTCAGATCTTGAAATGAAACAAATGGAAACAAGAACATTCAAACTGTGAACAAACAAATTCTATGACAAAGATTGTTTGAGTATTTTAGTAATATTTAAATGGTGTAATATTTGTGAATTTGATAATGCACATATCCATTTCCTTGAAAGTGCAAGATTAATCTCTGGTGCCATTCATTTGCCGCGAGAGCCCACCAACACTGTTTCTGATTGGCTGTGGTTTTTGATTGATTTTTCGCATCTCGTAGTCGTATTTTGTGTGGACAGACAAGTTGATTGTCGCTGGGTCATGGGCGGCCAAGGCTCATTGATGCACGTGGGATGAAGGCTGACCCATATGGTCCGATGAAACAGACAAGCCACTGTAGCTCAAATCGCTCAAAAAGTTAATGCTGGTTCTGATAGAAAGGTGTCAGAATACACAGTGCATCACAGTTTGTTGTATATTGGGCTGCATAGAATCCAGACCAGTCAGGGTTCCCATGCTGACTCCTGTCCACCGCCGAAAAGTACCAACAGTGGGAACCTGAGCATCAGAACTGGACCACGAGCAATGGAAGAAGGTGGCCTGGTCTGATGAATCAAGTTCTTTTACATTACGTGGATGGCCCAGTGTGTGTGCAACGCTTACCTGGGGAACACATGGCACCAGGATGCACTATGAAAAGAAGGCAAGCCGACAGAAGCAGTGTGATGCTTTGGGCAATGTTCTGCTGGGAAACCTTGAGTCCTGCCATCCATGTCGATGTTACTCTGACACGTACCACCTACCAAAGCATTGTTGACCATGTACATTTGTTCATGGAAACGGTATTCCCTGGTAGTTGTGGCCTCTTTCAGCAGGATAATGTGCCCTGCCACAAAGCAAAAATGGTTCTGGAATGGTTTGAAGAGCAAACAAGTTTGAGGTGTTGACTTGGCCTCCAAATTCCCCAGATCTCAAACCAATCAAGCATCTCTGGGATGTGCTGAACTAACAAGTATGTTCTAAGAAGGTCCCACCTTGCAACTTACAGGACTTAAAGGATCTGCTGCTAACATCATGGTAATAAAACATTTTGCCCTATTTTTAGAGACTTCTACTTCTGTTTAATACACAAAAAGTTGTCAGGCAGCTTGCATGAGCAGCAAAGTGCCAATGAACATCCATACAATCAACAGAAATACACATTGAAACTTCTGTTTTGTGTTGCAAGTATGCATTTAGGCAACATACATTTCCAAAAAGCTATTAAAGGTTACAGTTTTTGTTCCAATTTTGACTACATTTGAGTCACTTTGAGTCATTGAGTGCTTTGCCACAGTGATGCTCAAATGTGGAACATGCAGCAGTTAGATCTCACCACAGCTGATGTAGAATTTATCCCCATATCTAGGGCACCACGACTAACTTCCATAACATTTAAACAGAACTTTTGTAAAAGACAAATGTACTAGTTTAAGAATGCCCCAGAAGACATAAAAAAAACATAATACGTATACCCAAAAAAAAAAAAACTTTTAGCGCTGATTCATAACACTCCGAAGCTTCACAAAGCAGTGTTTTAAAATCGGCCATCACTATAAAAGTCGTTATTTAGTGTTGTGTTTTTTTTTTTGCGCACAAAAACTATTCTCGTCGCTTCATAAAATGATTGTAGAGCTACTGTAGTGAGATGGACTTTGTAATGACGTCTTTAGTGCCTTTATGGGTCTTAAAAGAGGAAATGTCATTGCTGCCAATGGAGGCCTTTCTGAGCCATCGGATTTCAACACAAATATCTTCATTTGTGTTCCGAAGATGAACGGAGGTTTGACGGGTGTTGAACGACATTAGGGCAAGTAATTAATGACAGAATTTTCATTTTTCATCTCTTAGTGAGCCTAAACTTCTAAACAGTAGTGTATATCATGATACTGATTTAAATAAACCTAAATTGTATCAAAATGGATAAGTTGCATAAAATATACAGATGGCAAGTGTATTTTACAACTGGACTAAAACTCCTTTCGATCCGCAGTAGGAATGTCATGATAAAGAAATTTTCACCGGTATATAAACTTGTGACAACACCGGTATTACCAATAAGCTTTTAATTATTCGGGTTTATGCATACTCTGTCTATAATTTGGGATCTACTACCAATATGTACGGTATAGAAATCACTTTTTTATGTGCACTCGCTTTTTACTTTTGCTTTTCACTTGAATTTGTGATCATAAGTACTTTGTGTAGGCTATACGGAGCTGTGGTACTGACCGCACATTTTACAAGAGGAGATATTTCTCATTTATGCTGAGGATGTATGGTGCACCAATTCCTCTGCCAACATCCTGTCAGTCATCTCTCCTTACTGTCGTCACGTGATAAGTAAAATCCAAGCGGCAACCTCCCCCAGCTCCTCTTGAAGCTAATACGGAAGTGACTTAAACAGCAATTTGTCGACTGGCCCGCTAGAGAATCTCAATTTAAAATAGAAAAAGAAATATTAAAAAAAAATA
Organism: Pseudorasbora parva; assembly: GCF_024679245.1. Taxonomy (NCBI): domain Eukaryota; kingdom Metazoa; phylum Chordata; class Actinopteri; order Cypriniformes; family Gobionidae; genus Pseudorasbora; species Pseudorasbora parva. The sequence continues at coordinate 49,516,908 of NC_090173.1, forward strand.
TTTTCAGCCTGGTACAAATTTTGGTTTTGGTCTACGGCAAATTTTTCTGTGGGGGCTGGATTTTTTTTTATAACTCATACATTTTTTTAAAATAAATTATATAAGCCTTAAAATTCTGCATAATTAAGGGCATGGCCACTTTGATTGACAGGTGATTGCTGTTTGTCTGCTGTCTGTTAGTCATCACGTCAGCTCCGCTCCGCCCACATCCCGCCTCTTTGCCCACTGTCAGTTATCTGGGAGTGACACGCGATGACACACTGCCAAGATGGCAACGGCCGACTTTTAGGCTTCAAAAACTCTCTTCAGAAACCTACAGATGATGTCACGGACACTACGTAAATATATATTTTTTTTTACAGTCTATGGTGAAATCTTGACTCCTGCAGCTCGTGCTGTATGGAACAAAGCAGATGTTTCAAGTTTATAATTGTAGCATCAGTTGCCCAACTGAACATGGGTTTTATATATATATAAAAAAAGAAAAACGACAGTGGGGGTGGTGCCATGGTGCCAAGTTATATAAGTGTATGTCTGAACACCGTGTAACACTGGTAACGCATACAGCAGCACTGAACATCAGCTTGCCAGTGAACTGTCCCTCAACAAACTGGGAAGTGTCTGGAGCATAGCACCACTTTCATGGCTGGGTGAGGCCTTCCTTTAGTCTGCAGAGCCGCAGGAAATACTGCATGCCTTATTCATACCCCTGAGCTGCTCTTCTATCAAACTGACAGATGTGTCGAGGCAGAGAGAAGACTGCTGCTACTGTCTGCTCACTCACCAGACAGCAAAGCAGAGTTCAAAACAACCTATCCTGTCCTACTGTTCCTGTAGGCTGGCTGTAAGTCGTTTTGTGTCAAGACACATCCTGTGTCCAAAATTCCATTCAAAAATCAAATAGATACTTATTTTAAAAAAAAAGAAGTATTTTGTATCTAAAAAAAGTTTGTTGTATATAGTATAAATGTGTGAAGTATGAATGCAACTACACAGTAGGTGCATTTACATGGAGCACTGTAACAGGTTTAAAAGTCTAATCCGAATCGGTTTAAGAGGAGTGGGATAAACCTTTTGATGAACCGGTCCAACAACAAATTCCACCATGTAAACGACCTGATCTGATTACTGTGAGTGCATGTCCTTCTGTGACGCGATATGCAGCGCGCGCCTCCACACCTGAAGAGTGTGCGCCACGCTCACACTAGGCTATAATGATAACGAGTGGTAAATGTTTTATTTCGTAACAAGTTCTGAAGATAATGTTGGATATATATCAATATCGGGTTTTTTTTACTCCCTAATTTCGGTATCGGCATTGGCACCCAAAAACCAATATCGATCGGGAGATTCAGTGAGAAAGCGTTTGAACTTGCCACAGCATTAATAACATCACTAGTGCCAAATCTAGTGAGAAGATTTCAAATTTAGCACAGAATTCTGTTATAAACCATATTAGATCAAACAGCACTGTCGGGGAAACCAGGAGAAACATCGTGCCATGAGTGAACAAGTTAAAGAAGGCTTTTAAATCAATCCACAAAACACCAACATTCACCTCATATTTAATGTATCTATGTAACCATGGTATTGTGACAGAAATAGTTGAATGTTTTTATAATAACCAGCATCATTCACTACAACTAACTTTTTTAATAACCTTTTTTTATCTTGCATTAAAGCTGTAGTTAACTGGCTTTTTTATTTTTTATACTGTTGTCTGAGGTCAACTTTGCAATGACGTTTGCATGGTTGTTACATTCAAAAACATCATAACTAATAAGTAATAGGCTATTCTCTACACTGGTTTTGAGGCTCTCTCCTGAACTTTCGGTTTTGATGGGCGTACCGCACTGGAGAATTGGAAGTAAACGCCCACGGCTAGGATTGGATAAGATTAGCATATTTAATGAGCTCCAGCTCCCCTGTTAGTTCACATGAGGGAGGGATTGTTTTGAAAGCGGCAACCAAATAATTCTCTGACGGGGCTCAGTCTCAAAATGTATTTATCAAATCGATTAATTTTTTTAATAACTTGGCCCGCCCGATCGACGGATATAAGCGCAAACCACCAACGTGTATGCGCTCTTCAAACATCAAGTCAAGAGAGTGAACAACGGAGATCAAGAAATGAATGTTATTTCACTATTTAAGATTCACCGGCCTGCCAACAAGCTTACATTTTGGTAGCTTGTCTAAAAAACACACAGCTCCGGGACATTGTGCTTTGCAAGCTCTGGGAGTCTGATCCCGAATCGCAATGAACCGACAAATAAGGGATTCTCCAGCTTATGACAGCGTGCTAAGGTATGTTCTGTTAGACATGTACACATAAATAAATACGATCTGCAACAATGCAATACTATCACATAAAACATGTTTTACTCACATAAGTGTGTTGCACCATTCCTGTCGGATCCAATATAGACCGAACACGAACAGCATTGTGTTTTAATCTCAATATGTCTGCAAATCCCGTGTCGACCTGTATTGTTTATAAACGATTTTCTAGCTATCTTCAGCAATTCAGTGGGCGGGACTACAGAAGCAGGTGTACATTTATCTGTAAAGGTGGCGTCTCCCCCTTCTAATACGTCATTTGGTGCATTTACATGCCCTTTCTTACGCCGATTATGCCTAATAAGCCGACAATGAACATGGTCAAGTATACGCGGTAACCCATTTTATTTTATCGGAGTAAGGTCATAAACAGCATAAGCATAAACCGCTCAGGACAAGTAGTTTTTGCCTCTTATCCCGATTTCACACTGCATGTAAATGCATTAACCTTCTTTCTGTTGGCTTATTGAAGTGTGCATGTGTGATAGGTGACAAAAACACAAACTTTGAGCAGATTTAAATGCATCCAGACAGAGCGAGCTAGTGTTTTGCATGAAATAAGGACATATATCACAAACAAACGGAGACTCAGAAAATTGTAAAGATGTGTTCTCTTCTCATGCAGCAGAAGTAGAAGAGGTTCAGTCAAAACACTTCATCTGTAACTGCATGAGGGATGATATGAGCCGTGAATCTCCCACTGACACGCTTTATTTAACATCACAACTGACGTAACATTCGGAAAACTCTGAGTCTGATATACAGAGATTATTATTTTTGACGTCACTACAAGGAAATAACCCGGTTTATTAATAAAGTCATGTAAACGTGGTTTACTTGCATTGTCAGTTTACTGGTTTTCATGTAAACGGGGAAAACTGGTTATTTCAATAAGCTGATATTTGTGAGTTATCAGCTTACTGGTGTGCCTGTAAACGCACACATTGATTTGACAGCCTCATTTTCTGGGCCTGGTGTCTATAAAAGCTTTTCTTTTACTAACAAGGAAGTTTTAGCTCTGAAACTTACAGGATATTCTTATAATATTACCATGACCTTTTATATATCAAAAGCTCAAGGGAAAGTTGATTTCTCAATTCATCACACCTTTAATATCACACTGCTGTCAACTAAGCTTAACTCCTCCAGAATATTCTTTAATCAGTGACTTTTAATGGAAAATCCTTTAGTAATCTCTTCAAGAAGATTTGTGGGGAGGAAGAAAGGAGGCAATAAGTAAACAAACAAGAGAAAGAAAATAAAAATGGGACTATATTGTATGCTAGAAAATGCTACAGGTGTAGAGAAAGCAAGTGGAAGAGAGGCAAGACACATGGCTGAGTTCAGCCCTGCGGCGGCAGACGCCGAAAGCTCAGTCCAGCTGGTCTGAAAGTCCAAGGATCACGTGGACTCATACGGCCATACAGTCACACACATTTGAGACCTGAACAGCTCACCCTGACCTGGCTAATGCTAATCTGCTGAATATACAGTGATTCATAAACAAATGACGCTTTATTGATTCTTAAAGAACCAGTTCTTTTAATTAACAGGTCAAAACGTTTTACAAATTTGAATAATGCACTCCAACAAATGCATCACTTATTAAACTAGCCAGTATTTTTTTTTGCTGTTATAGTATTTATTAATATTTTCAATTAGCTTTACTTATTATTTATTTTCAGCTTTTTTTTAAAAAAGAGCCACAAAACGATGGTGGATGACATTAAAGAATGGCTTTTTTTAAATTGTCATTCTTTAAATTGAACAATTTATTAAAAGTTTAAAGTATACTTCAATATAAATAGATAAAAAAACACAATTTACTTAAATTCAAAGTAAAAGCTAAAGCCACCTAACCCAACTACAATAGGCCTTATTTAACACTAAATAACAGCACTAATACTAGTGATATTACAGCACTAATAACATTACAGGGTATATGCAGGAATCCTGAAGTTAATTTCAATACCTTTTTAAGACTTTTTAAAGACCTTCTCAAAATATTTTAAGACTCCATCGCACTTCAAGTTCTAATCGGCAACAAACCTTTAACTTAATAATAAACAGTTGTAGTCGAATGTAGACTTTAAATCTCTATCGTAGGCCAATTTCGTATCGTTTATATTGCATATCTGTTTCGCAACATAAGGAGGGCGACACATTCCCTAACTGCGCATTTCGCAAAATACATGACGTCACCCGTAGACGGCGCGCACCAGGGATGGAAATTAACTTTTTTTAAAGTCTACCACTCAATGTTTTTACAGCCACTTTTTTGTTTTTAACTGACAATGTGTAACTGCATGTGAAAATTAATACTACAAGCTCTACAATACTTAAGAAGTTTATTTAATCTCAAGTCTCAATGAAATACTGACATTTTCTCTTTCTCGCTTATACACACACAAAACATGAACTGATATACATTTCATTAAATAAGTAGGGCTCTGTGTGCTCTTTTTTTACCTGGATGAGGCATTTGGAAGATTTGCGGTCTTTTATGGCTTCCAGTTTTATGGTTTTTAGTCCCAACAAAGAAAGCGTGTTGATAACACACCGAGCAGAACATTGTCAGTAGGGATGCACCAAAATAAAAAATCTTGGCCGAAACCAAAGCCAAAAACCGGAAAATAAAATTCAAACTAAAATGTTTAACTCGACCTCACTCATGTGTTCATTAAATAATAATGTACAGGCCTACTGGCCTGCAGAGAAGGACAGAAACTGAATAATGTAATCAAATGTAAAATAACTGCATATTTAACTGTTTAAATGAAAGATTAATCCTTATTAAACATATAAAAGCTATTCAATCAAGAGCATTGTTTAATGTCAAACTAAATATAAGGACATCACTCAGGCAGCAGTAAAGGCCACTGCGCCTTTAAGAGCTGAGGCAGGGATATGCTCGTCTTTCTCGACTGTGCATACTATACAGTTCACTTGAGGCATATTCAGACTATGTCTGCTTGGATACTCATCAAGATGGACATGTTGACATACTTCTTGTGTGAGTTTGTCCGTTTAAGTGCAAGACTTGAAAGACAACTCAATATTGGCGCGCTGTGAGACTCGCGCGCGCTCTCGGATGATGCTCAGCGCCAGATCTTCCCTCAGCGCGCGCGAGTCTCACAGCGCGTCTTCACGCGAGTGATGACGGAGAAAACGACTGGTCATATGCGCACATACGGCAGCACTCGCATGCATTGAACAAAGTTTACATAGAGGTGAAACAGCTCGGTAGGTGAAGCGAGTTTACCGCCACAACTCAAAATCAGCCGCATTTGGCTGGTGGCGGTGCTAATTTACATCCCTGGTGCGCGCGCTCCCAGCCGATCTCAGACTGAGCGCCCCGTTGTTTTTTAATACTTACGGGGATGAAAATAAATATATTCATAAATACGTTTTGGAGTCAAACTCTTTTGACAAAGCTTGAACAAAATTCTTTCAAAATTTAAGACTTTATAAAGCCGTGATAAGACTTTTTAATACTTTATAAGGGTCTTAAATTTCCCAAAATTGATTTATCACCTTTTAAGACTTTTCAAGACCCCGCGGATACCCTGCATTAATGAAGTCTTTATTCTTGGTCTGCTACAAACCAGATTCAGTACAGCATTATTTTCTCATTAAAGGGGCAGTTCACCCAAAAATGAAATTGATGTCATTAACTCCTCACCCTAATGTCGTTCCTCAACCCATAAGACCTCCGTTCATCTTCAGAACACAGTTTAAGATATTTTATATTAGTCAGAGAGAGTATGGAAGTGAATACGGTCCATGTCCAGAAAGGGAATAAAAACATCATCAAATTCGTCCGGACACCAGTTAGTTCATTAGAATCTCTTGAAGCATCGAAAATACATTTTGGTCCAAAAATAACAAGAAAACTAATTCAGATTGCGTGTCAAACTGTCTCATATGGACTACTTTGATGATGTTTTTATTCCCTTTCTGGACATGGACAGTACAGTGTGTATACACTTGCATACGCTCTCGGACTAAATATAAAATATCTTTAACTGTGTTCCGAAGATGAACGGAGGTCTTACGGGTGTGGATCGACATTATAGGGTGAGTCAATAATGACACAAATTTCATTTTTGGGTGAACTAACCCTTAAATATGACCATATTCTCTGGCTAAATATTGTAGAACGCATCGCCTTTTTGTTTCCATGGCAAAGCGTTGTGCTTACATGACACACAGCAGCCGCAATAGCGCTGTATGAGAGCTCAGCTCTATCATTGTTTACCCATGTTAAAAACTTGTTACCCATGTCATGAGCTATCTGATATCCTGATTTTAAAATATGTGTAAGTGAATGTGTTTTGTCATAATGATCATGCTAGTTGATCTATAATGGGCACTGCCATTTTAGGCTAGTTTGCCCCTCAGAGAATCGCATCTGCCAGATTTACATCACGTAAATTCATCCTCGTCTCACGAAATACATGAAAGTAAGTAATAGAATAGAACTATATAGTAACTCATATAACGTGTGTCTGATATGAATAAAACACAGAAAGGAGTTATTGCCACTTCCATAGACATCAGCATGTTTTGCTGCTACGTATGTGCATTTAAATTAAATGTCTGAAACCTAAAATAAACATGATGTGGTTGAAAACACTGAATCGATGCACGAAAGCACGTCTAATGGCACCGAAATGAGGAACCGAAATCTGCGTTCTGATTCGGTCCAGTACATAGTGGTTGTATAGGTACCGGTGCTATGTTGGCGCCGGGTTTTGGTATCCAACCCTAATTTTGAGTATCACGACAAAGCATGCTGGGAAATAGAAATCCCAGCTCAGTTTCAGCTAAATTTAAGTTGGTCTTAAATGAAAAGAAACAAGTTCATAAAACTCAGTCATAGTTGTCAGAAGAACTCAACTGCACGCATACCAGAAAAAGTAGAAGAAGATGATGAGTGTAAACAATATTGCTGGTGTTGCAAAAAGAATTTAAGGATTGTGTAGCAAAACAAATATATATAACACTGAACACAGGTCATTTCAGTACTTCCGGTTACTGAACAATGAGTTTGTAACATGTTATATGTATAGGGTATAGCTCAAGTTTAACTGTATAAAGAATGACAGACTATATCACAAAGAAGTTGGCTGAGTCATATTTTGGTAAAGCTGAACATTTTAGCAAACACTTCAGGTTCCTCATTAATAAATGACTCATTACGTGGATTCTGTGATTTCCTTCCTTAAAAGTTCATGCCTCGGTTGGGCCAGTTATCAGGCCTGATTCTGAACAACACCCATTTAGGTCTAACAGGAGGGGAGGAAACCTTTTTACCATCATCCTTTAACCTCTCTGACGACAAACACTATAATTGTGTCAGCAACCTCAGAGAACTTCAGCAGGTGGCTAAAACTGGTAGCCAGAAATGTCTGAGGAAACTGGTACATCAGTACTAATCTATTATTCAAACTATTACAAAAAACAATACCAGTATGACAAACTCAGTTTGATACTCATATTCAAGTCACATGTGAGAAAACTGCAATGATCTTAAGAAATATAGTTTTTGTTGTAGTTACTGTTGACGTTTGTTGTTGTGTCAACCATTTCGGAGGTGCTACTTTTTAATGACACAGGAAATGAATCATGAACTGTGAATTTGTGTTGCCCATAAACGATCACTGTAGTTTCCCTCACTCATACTAAAGCCCTATTCAGACAGGACTAGTTTTCTAAACAACGTTTCAGTTACAATTCAGGTCACTCGACAACTGATTTCCGGACGGGACTAAGATTTCCTAGTTTAAAACACAGGCAGTGTGTGTTTTCAAGTTGTGGGCGTCATCATCTGCTACTTATAAATTATTCACTAAATTTAAGTTTTAATCAATATTAAAACGCTATTTAATTTAATTCACAGGAGTTTATAGAAGTGGCTGTTTATAATGAACACACTGTTAACATCTAAATCGATTTCAACTTCAATACCATCGACTCAAAGAACCATCAAATCAGGAACTTTACGAAACTGCTTCAACAGCAATGGCAATGCAAGTACTGCCTATTTAAACTAAACAGAGGTTTAAGAAAAGCAGTACAATCCTCCTGAGGTGTTTTGAAAATAACAAGCTAATGGTAAATCACTGTTTTTCATAACAGATACGGTTCTTCAACCACTTAAAAAGTGCCCTAGAATGAAAAATTGAATTAACCTTGCCATAGTGAAATAATAAGAGTTCAGTACATGGATATCACATACTGTGAGTCTCAAACACCATTGCCTCCTACTTATTTAAATCTTGTGCATGAAAAACACAACGGAAAAATAAGTCATTCTCAACCTAACGCCAACGGTTACGCAATCGCTGGGATCATTAATATGCACGCCCCCAACATTTGCATCTGTTCGGACATGTTTATTGTCAGGTGAAAATGATCCTTTAAAGGATCTATTTTGTTACACGCTCTAAGTGCTGTAAATGCTATGGAAGAATTATTTTTCTGTGGCCATGAAAAATACCCTTCTCTTAGAATTAATAATCAATACTGAGTGTTCACAGGATGAACTGATTGATTGATTGATTGATTGATTGATTGATTGATTGATTGATTGATTGATTGATTGATTGATTGATTTCAATATTAATTGCAATATTAATGGAACCCGAAAGCTTACTAATAAAAGACATCTGCTTAACATAAGTACCGTGCAAGAGCCATGCACTAAAGAAGAAGAAGAAGAAGAAGAAGAAGAAAAAAAAGATTTATCTGCCTCGTAATGAAATGCTCATCTGTTGAGATATTGTCCTGTGGTCAGCAGGTCTTATGACCAACAGGCCTGAGGCCAGAGAAGTGTGTGGTGCTGTAAAGCAGTGAGCCATTGGCTGCAAATTATCAAATCAGAGTAGTGATAAAGCAATTCACCCTCTTATACTCATGATGCTGTGAAGACAGAGATTTCTTTCACTCATCTAAACATTTTATTTAATCTTTTCCTAAACCTGTAATTTTCTCACATTTTACAGGGTGATAATAATCAATTTATGTGAAGTTGTGAACCTGGTGTAAGGTGTTATTTTAAGAAGTAGATTGAAAACAATATACAGTTGATTAAATTTTTTTAAATATAATAAACAAATTGCAATATAGTGGCTATGCATTCATTTCTGGGTTTGCATACAATAAAAAAGGTACAAAAGCTGTCACTGGGGCAGTACCTCCTTTTCAAAAGCTGCACTTTTGTTCTTAAAGGTGCATATTGGTACCTTAAATATCCATATTAGAACCTACATTTTACATTATTGTTCCCACATTTAACAAAATGCACCACCCCAGGCCATCCTTAAAAATATTCTTGTTTGCCGTAACCCGACCGACCCTGTCAATTTAGGGCCGACTCAATTTTTAATTTTTTTTCCCTTTTAGTCCGACCGACTTGCCGGTTGTAAATTGGCTTTAAGACCGACCAATTTCTTTTTTTACTTTTCAAACAACTAATACAACAGTAATAAAATAATATGAATTATATTTTAGTAAGTATTATAAATGTATTAATTGCCTGGGCCATACAAACGAAGGCTACGTTCTTTCGTTTATAGAAAAACCTGTGACGTCATCTGTGTTTACACTATGGTTAACGGATGTCACACTATGGCCAGCACGTGCGTTCGTTTCGGCTCGGGTCGGCTCATACTCTCATTCACTGTAACGTTAGACTGTTAAAGCCCTGTCGGAGATTTCGCCGCATTGTGTGACAGGAGTCAGGACCATGGACACGTTACACACACCAGGCAAGTGCACTGCAGAGGGGAGGGCTTTGAGCCCCTGCCCTTTTTGAAAATGAATCAAAAGTGCCCCACTCAACATTTATCATTACTATATTGTGGCGAATAAAACAGATTTTGAATTATAATTAATATAACAACGTGTACAAAACAGTAACAAATGGCGGAAAAGCCGTTTATCTTGTCTCTGTCAGTCTGAAATGTCGTTGTCCTAACGCGTTGCTATGGGTAGCGTGTGTTCTGCTCGAACCCAGCGCGTGGTGGGAGCGGCGGCACTGGTTGTAACTTGAAAAATAATGCTTTATGTATGGTTCTGTCGATGGATACACGTGCACTACAACAGCGATAATAAAAGAAAACGTGGGCAAAACGGTCTATCTTTGTAAACTGTGTTCAATGCATGCGAGTGCTGCCGTATGACCAGTCATTTTCGCCATCATCACTCAGTATTTTCGCCAGAAGACGCGAATGAGAACCCTCTGCAGTGAGAGAAGATCTGTCTCTGTGCGCAGCGCGCGCACGTCTCACAGCGCACAAATATTGAGTTCTTTCAAGTCTTGCGTTTGAACGGATAAACTCACACAAAAAGTATGTCAACATGTCGATCTTGATGAGTATCCATCAGACAGTCTGTATATGCCTTAAGAGAACTTTATACAGTTGAGAAAGACGATGCATATCTCTGTATTAGGTCTTAAAGGGGCAGTAGCCTTTACTGCTGTCTGTCAAACAAAAGATAAGGACTCACTCACTGCTCTTGATTGAATAGCTGGTTATAGCTACTTAATTAATTGAATTCATAAAAACAACTTTTTGTTTTTAATATTCAAATGCACTAGTCTATATCACCAGATGCGTTGGTCTGGCAAGAAGTGCAAGCCACTTCAGAGACACAGATAGTTGCGTGTTCTGAGTTAACACAATCGAGCGTAAAAATAAGAAACATATCACGGGAAAATACTAAAACGGGAAGACAGCGGGAAAAGAGCTAAAATACGTGAGAAACCCGGAAAAAAAGGTAGGGTTGACAGCTATGAGTCAATGACAGCTAGCGGTGGTTGGACCCTTTTCTTAAAGAATGCACCTGAAATTTATGCAATAAACATGTTTTTGACAAATATTTCAATTTGTTTGTGGTCTATATAGCCTGCAATTAGCCTACACGCCCGAAGGCACGGCTTGAAGACCCAGTCAGTGATGTCACGATATGCCAATTTGTTTAAATTCATACCTACGTAATCACCATCACCAAAAATGTACTTTTTTTTTTGTATTAAAATTTGAAGAAAAAAAAATATAGACCTACCTACCGACCCTTTTTTTTTTTTTTTTTACTGTTACTGCAAACCAAAATATTTTTAAGGATGGCCCCAGTAACAGCTTTTGTACCTTTTTTTCTGAGAGTGTATTTGCATAGAGTAACTCTCATTCTTTAACCTCTCGATACGTTCCCACAATGGATTTTCTGCCCGGCATATTACCACATGGACAAGCCGTGTTAGTGACCTGTCCTGCATATCCTATGGTGTTTTTTTGGATTTGCGACTAACCAACTGATCCATTCTGTTGACTAAACCTCTTCTCGCTGACTAACATACAACAATTATTAATTGAACCTGAAAGGGACAGTTCAACCAAAAAGAACAATTCTGTCATAGTTTACTCACCCTCAAGTTGTTCTATAACCTGAATGAATTTCTTTCTTCTGCTGAACAAAAACAGAAGACATTTTGAAAAATGTTCCATATTATGGAAGTAAATATGGTCCATCAACTGTTTGGTTCCCCATATTCTTCAAAATATCTTCTTTTGTGTTCAACAGAAAAAATTATGCAGGTTTAGAACAATTTGAAGGCAGAATTGCCATGTTTTTGGGTGAACTATCACTTTAAGGAGTATCCTTTATTAAAATAATCCATGCCATGAACCCCTTTAAAACTGTATGTTAAGGCGACATGAAATTGCAGGGTATACAGAACGCCAGTGTTATCTATTACAGACATACCATAAAACATATTGGTCTCAGAGATTTTACTATACAACCAACTAGGAACTCCATCGAAATACATTGTGACCACAGAAACTTTGAAATGCAAATAAACTGCCATGCATAGATTTCCTCGCAGAACAGCTCTTCTAAAAACAGGGAAAGCAAAATCAGAATGGTTAAAGATGAAACGTGCATTAGTTTGCACAACCTGCATTGTCAACAAACGGAAAGTCACGCGACTGGAAAACGTCTGCTTTATGACGGCTATAACCAAATTCATGACCAGAGATGTCAACACAAACAAGAATCATCAATAAGTTTGATTGTCACTTCAACTATTAGTAAAATTTTACAATCAAAACTAAATAGTAGTTGTCAACAAAATAAAATATGTTTCTGGTTATTATAATATGAGCTGCATGATTCTGGATAAATTGAGAATCAGATTTTTTTTTTTTAATTAAAATTAAGATCACGATTGTAATTTACAAAAAAAAAAAAAATGTTATTGCTGTAGCAGTCCATTTAAAAAATATCTAAATAATTTGATTTTTGTTTTTTGTTTTATCGGGAATGAATGATTCAATGACTCACTCATAAAGACTTCACTTGTTACATTAATGGTGTAAGTTATGTAGTTGGTGTAAAGTTATGTACCTAACTGGTGTAAGGATGTAATTGATACGATCAATATTTAAAGTGTCAAGATGCTTTCAAAATGTGATTTGCTCCATTTAGATCGCCATCGTAGACATCAGTGTTTATATCTGAAAAGATTATTTATAAACAGTTTGTCTTTATGTATGTATTACACTGTAAAAAAAAATCTGCATTAATGAGTAGGCTTATTATTTTACAATAAATTACTGAAGTGTAGTCAGAAATGTACATTAAAAAAAACTCAATGCAATGCTGTGTCATTATCTTAAAATTACTGTGAATCAACAGCAGAATGACGCTGGCTTCACAGTAATTCACTGCTCTTGTTTTTATGTGAATTCACATGATAAAGTTTCCTTTAACCATGCCATAGGAAATTCTTGACCACTGTAATTGTTTTGATTTGAAGTCAAGTCACCATCATGGTGATCAATATTCCATTTGTATGGGATAGTGGATCTTATATTCAAATTTCTTTCCTAGCCAAGTCAGAAGTGTGAAAAATTTAAATATTTATTAGCTAGAATATAAAATTGGCTGAATTTAAGATTCTAATAATATCTACATTTATTTTAGCGTTATTTCAGCATGAATCTTTACCAATAACTTTCAAATTCAAAACTGTTTGTAGATAGATCTTTTACAATAGTGAAGTAACTGCTGAGCTACATCTTTAAAAGATGTGATATATCATCTTGCAACACAAGATTTTTTTCTTAACAGCATCAATGCAAAACACCAACAAAGATGAAACTCAATAAATAATAATAAAAATAATGAAAATAAACTCTGAACATTACAAAGAAAACCAAAAACACAAACTACTAAACGTGAACCAAAAATAAGTTCATTAGCACAGATGAAACCAACAAGAATCAAGAAACTCCATAGCATAATCTATTAATGCCGCACTGCATTATGTACCTTCATAATACATAATGACTGTAGAAATACAGTGTACATTATTTTTGTTTTCGAGAATTCGCAATAAAACCAAGCTTTTTTTTAAGTACATTTGTAAATACTTGACTAAAATTGCCAGTAAAGTACTGTAGTCTTTTACAAGAAATGTCTGAGAGTGCAGTAGATACAAGATAAGTCTTACTGTGAAAATACTGTGAAAGAAATGCAATTATTAACCATATATATACGTATTTTTAACATTTTTAACAGTGTAATTATACAAACTCTGATGTGTTTTGTGTTTTTTTTTTTTTTTTTTTTTTTTTTTAAATACACACATTGTCTTGATTCGGTGCCCTGGATATTGAAATGTTGTCATTTATTTGTAGTTAACAGAACAGATTACTTTGTGGTGATGCAACTGTTTTGCATATCCATGAACACGAATGTGACAGATATATTTACATTATAAGGATCTACTGTACTTACAGTACCGAGCAGTACAAGTGTTAACGTTACATTATTGAGACTGAGAGTAATTGATATGAAATATAAAAGCAGAGATAAGTGATATATCTCCATATAGGCTGAGTTTGTAACTTAACTCCTAAATTGTAAATGTTAGAACGATGCAGCACTGATTGAAGACAGTGAGACTTCAGCTAGATCTGCTGACGAAACACATACTCCTCTAACTCATTAGTTATGAATTTTCCAGTAATAAAAACAAATGATTAGCGTTTCCTAGTGACATTTCTGTGTTTACACCGGATTAATAAAGGCTGGCTATGTAACGTTAGCTAACAGCTGACTGTTCACGCTCCTGTATGATGCTACACACACGCATTTTAACACGAACAATAGATAAACATAGTACATTAACTGTTATTAAAACACACTCTATTGAAGAGCATGCTGGTATAAGCCGTTAACTCACCAATGCACTGTCCAACGGGAGTGCTGTACGGATTCCCTAACAAGAACTCCATCTTGATGACAACAACAATCCGCCGATAGTGAGAGGCTGACGGACAGCGCGCATAAACCCCGCCCACATCGCTGTTTGATTGGTCTAAACACGCGGAACTTTGACTTTATTGGTCGAGGAACCTTTCAATCTTGGGCAAAGTCTAAGTTCCTCTTAACGTACAAAAGCGTAATAAAACTACATTGTAAAAACATGAATTCGTGGACATGTTTGTTTTACGAAATTATGTTTAGAAATACTGGAGGCATTTTAGTGAAGGGTGAAATATTGCGTTATTTCTTCTAAATTCACAACATTTCCTTGAATCGTCCATTTCATTAAGAATCTTACGAATTGAATATTCAGAAGAATAGAATAGATTTCGAAGAATATCACTATACGGCTCAGTATTATTAATACAATTTAGTTGAATTTCTTTAAATCCGCCGCCAAGCTACTAAACACTCCGGAAGTTGATAGCCTTGTGTGCTGTTGCTGAGCAACAGTGTTGGGAGTCCAGTAGACGTGTACTTGATATATTTCCAACCAGGTCTGTTATAAAATTAATTAACTTTTACTGCAGAAAAATAACTGTTGACTGTGTTTTGACTGATTTCATGGTGACAGTTCTGCAAAATAACACAAGCAATTGTTTTCTATGCATTGGATGCCCTGCTAATCTCCGTTACTGCAGGTAATAAAGGCGTCATCAGAAGCTCTGGAAAATGACTTGCCAACACGATGAACCCAAAGTAATGGATGAGGAGATGCTACAACACGCGATTGTTGAACAGGGACCTCAAGGGCCAGCTGGAAAAATAGCCAAGAAAGAGGGGATCCAGTACGAGGAGGTACTTCAGCTGCGGTTGGACTTTAGGAGTAAGAATGAACGAATCACTTTAATAATTTGCTGTGTGTGTATTAGTGCATTATCATGCTAAAACATGACACCCCATTCAGTGCACAATGTATGGTATGAACCATTAAAGTCCCCATGAAATCAAAATGTTAGTTTTTTGGCTTTATGTTAGCCGTACTGTTATCTATAAGCTCCAAATAACTGTCATAATCTGCATTTAGAAGATATAAGCATTCAAAACTTACAATCGCTTATTACTTCCGTTAATATGGATCAATCATTTTGATTACATCACCCAGCACTTCAGCTTCTCATCAGATTTTCTGTCCAATAAAATGCTCTGTAGAATCTGAAGACCCACCCCCCCATTCTATAAATAGATGCTGAAACTGCTGAAACATTTTCATACATTTATTATTTTCTACATGTTGAATGGGATAATGGGGGATAAGGAACAGTTCAGATAGTGTGGATATGCTTTCCATTGGGGCGAATCAAGTCGGGTTTCACATTAATGCCACACGAACCGCCCCAGTCTGCTCCAGTCCAAAGACATGATAGCACAGAGCAGATCATGCAGAGCAGAAAAATGAGGAGAAACTGTCAGAGATTGGGAGGAAACTGTGGCTTTACCGAGTTCAGTGGCTCTAGCTGAATTGTGATATAAACGAAACACTGCTGGCTATTTTTAAAAAGGGGGGGAGGGGCTTTTCGATTTGTCTCGCCCTGTCTTCCTAATCCATTGGAAATGACATCAACACACTGAATAATGCTGCACTGCACGTTTCAAGACATTTTTTTGTGCTTAAGGACTTTATGTGCTCGTTGTCCTTGGCGGTGACACGCTCATCAAACATAGCCCAAACTGTCACTTATCCACCTCCGTGTTTCACTCTGGGCAGCAACAGTCCAGGTGTTAAGCCTTTTTAGGGCCTCTCCACACCGCAACTCCACAGATGTGGGAAATACAGTGAAGGTGGACTCATCAGAGAACAAAACATGTTTCACATTGTCCACAGGCCTAGATTTGCACTGTTGACACCAATGAAACCAACATTTGTAATTGGTACATATAACCAAAGGTTTGGCTATAGCAGCCTGTGCCTGACCATGTATATTGACAGTTTTGGCAGAAACAGGAGAGTAGAGAGATGTGTATTTAATTTTGCATTGAGTTGGGCAGCTGTGGTTTTAAAGCCTAGAAATCTAGACGCACCCTAGCGGCAGCAAATAGAATCTGCCGCGAGTGTCGTCTAGCAACTCTCAATACACTTCTGAGCTGTAAATGCCAAACTCTGGTCGGGCCAATCACATTGTGTATAGAGTGGGTGTGTGGGGCTTAACATAATGGTCAAAACATCAGCATAACAGAAACTCTTTCAAATGCCGAACATGCCTGAAAATTAAACATTAACAGATGTTTCCCTTCACTCAAAAACACAATTCTCCATTTCCAGCCATATGCAAAGCATGATGGGAACTAGCAATGTTGTTTCTAAATAAAACTGCACACTTAAGCTTATTCTCTTAAAATAAACAGGTAACCTATTTTTCCTAATTTTATCAGCTTAATTGGTTCTTCGATTGAAGACTCAAAATTGCTTACATTTCCTTAAAAATAAGGAAAATGTATCTCTCGGTTTTATTAGTGAAATGTTCTCAATATTTCTATACAACACCGAACCACAATTTTCTTAAGGAAATATACACACTATTTTTAATTATCACTTTATTTATTTTTTGAAAATTACAAGACCCATGATTCATTTTAACAGTGCAGTCACTCCTCAACCCTGCATACATTTTTGTTCTAAAGTATAGATAATGATCAAATTCTTGAAATAAATTACCCCCTCAATATTGTTTAATTAGTTTTCCGGTGTTATTTTGATTTGAAAGTAATCAAATAACACAAAGTCATTGTAAATGCAGTTATCATTCATTCCAATGCAAAACTCACTGAGCAGGAATGTTGCATCTAATTCTCAATGGCACCTTGTTTATCATTGAGTCTGCACCGTTCTGTTTGAAGATGTTTCCTGTCAGATTCTCTCAACAGGTGCAGAGGAAGCTGCTATAGCAAGATGGACATGTAAATTAATATCTTTGGATTTTAATTCAATTCTGCTTCCTTTGATTCACATTCGAATTGCAATTCTAGATCCTGTTTTGACATCAATTCAAATTCAAGAATTGAATTGAAATTCAGGAGTCATTTTCAATTCAATTCTGAACTGTACACAAGCCTGATGTACAGCTGTGTTATTGCTCTGATAATTCAACCTTCACACTCTGCTCTTACTGATGGAACTTCTTACTTCTTCTTAGTTTTCACTGATCAGAACACGAAAACCAAGTAAACAGTCAGGATAGTACTGTGACTGCTCTCATTAGAGTTATAAATGATTTGCTCTTATCATCCGATCATGGATATGGTTGTATCTCTAGTAGTGTTACGGAATCTTAGTGCTGCATTTGATACCATCAACCACAATATTCTTTTGAATAGACTTGAAAATTATGTTGGCATTATTGGAATTGCATTAGCATGGTTTAAATCATACTTATCTGACTGCATTTGTAGCAGTAAATTAAGGGATATATCAATCACAAGTTCAGTATGGAGTACTGCGAGGCTCAGTGTTAGGACCGTTGCTTTTAACCCTGTACATGCTACTTGGGAGATATCGTTAGGAAGCATGGCATTAGTTTTCAGTTATGCTGATAATACTCAGCTCTATATTTCTTCGTGCCCTGACAAAACATACCAATTCACAAGATTAAGGGAATACATTGCTGATATTAATATTTAAATTAAAGCATACATTTTTAAATCTTGCTAATTACATACAAAGTACTAAATGGTTTAGTTTCCCACTACATTTTAAAAATATGTTGTTGGTTTTTGTTGGTTTAACTTAAAAAAGTAAGTTACCTGGTTGCCTTAATTTTGAGTTTATTGAAATTAAAAATTTGAGTTGATACAATGAAGGAAATTTATTTAATAAATAGAAACTCAAAATATTATTGTATCTGAACCACATAAAAAAATTTGATAAATCATGAAAATAGCACTATTTGGCATGTTTCACTGCGTCATCAGAAATAACACACACAATTACCCAATATGCTTACAAAATCTTTTAATAATATTTTAATAAAGGTTGTCGAATCTCAAAAAAATTTCATTGTATTAACTCAAAATTTTAATTTCAATGAACTCAAAATTTTAAGGCAACCAGGTAACTTTTTTTCTAAATAATTTTTTACAGTGTACTTGAACAAACTCTTAACTCATTATAGGCCAGTTGATAATACCTAGAATATTCAAATCAAATGCTGGCTGTCAATCCTTTTCCTGTTTAGCACCTAAACTTCCTAGCATTGTTCGAGAAGAAGACATCTGTCAGTTAAACTCTAGACTAAAAATGCTGCTCCTTAACCTGGTATACATAGAACATAATCAATTTATATTATTGAAATCAGTTAAATGATTGTAAGGCTGCATTAACTAGAGGCATCTTTACACAGCAAACGCGGCACAGAATACTGATTCTGAAGCGGCATAAAATCCCAAAAATGTGCATTTACACAGACAGTTTAATCCTTCTCTGAAGCAGCATAAATGCCTTTACACAGGAATTAAAATCGAGCCACAACCAGGAACTTCCCATAATACCTGATGAAACACACATGCCTACAGACTGAACATGTAATGCTTACGCGCATGTGGTCACCACTTTCACAGATTTTTTTTTCAACGAAGATGATAACAGTATAGACTGGGGTTTGCCTTCTTTAACATGCCAGGCGCTGTTGTCATGATGCAGATGAGCAGTCGGAACGCACTGAGCATCCTCAAAGTAAATAACTAATGATTATTTACAATGGAAATTAATCAATAAAAAAACTTACTTTAGCTGGACAATAATTTTTCTAGAGCTGATGCACAGCCAAAACAATTTCTCTCAATATGAGAAAGGAGAAATATGCAGTTACTTAAGGGAAATTGTACTTATATTTAGCATAAATATGCTTGTAACCAATTGCTTTAATATATAATTGTACTTATAATCACTTATCTATCACACAAATATTATACTACTTAGAATATTACAAGCCCAAAACATGTATCAGGCACCAGTATTCCTGGCCTAGGAGGAATACAAATGAGTAATGGTCATTTTAAGGACATGGCGGCCACCATTTTGAAAATGGGGCCTTTCTTGGAGTCAAACTTTGGTAAACTTTTAGTATGTTTTTTTTTAAGGACATCTGATACTACTGTAAACCCCTGAGAAACCTTTTCTTAGAATCAAGCCATATTTACAGCTGACTACCATTAATTTCATAAAGCTGCTTTGAAACAATCTTTCACAAAAGTGGATTCAGACACGCCCTTATTGCACCTGCGCCATACACTGCGCTCAGATCTTTAAAAGAGGGTCCTAAGAGTCTCTGCACACCAAGAACCAAAACTGTGACAATACATAAAAACTTACATTTGAATAAAATATAATATATTCATATTACATGAGTGGGCATTGGGAAAGAAAATTTGCTTTGTAGTAATCATGGTTGCAATGGTATAATTTCAATAGCAGTTCATTGTACAAAAAAATATACTATATAACTGTTTATTTCGTTACTTTTTGAAGAATAAAATTAATAAAATATTGATGTGTTTTTTTTTATAGACATCCTGAAGATTTACCACCTGTGGCATTTCACCTCTCTAACAAAACTTCAGCTGGATAATAACTTTATTGAGAGGATTGAAGGGTTAGAAAACCTAACTAATCTGGTCTGGCTGGGTGAGTTCAGACTGTCCGACTGATATCAAAACAGATCCGGAGAATCTCCGAACACTAAGACAGAATTCTTGTATTCCTCAGATCTGTCGTTCAATAATATTGACGTGATTGAAGGACTGGACTCTCTTGTGAAACTCCAGGACTTGAGTTTGTTCAACAACCACATTTCTGTCATTGAAAACCTGGATACGCTGCAGAACCTGCACATCCTCTCTATTGGAAACAATGCCGTCGCTCAACTGGATAATGTAAGCCAACTATATTTTAGATTATATGTTTTTTTTAAATGTGGAAGGATGAAAATGAGGCTGATTTCAAGATATGCATCTATCTATCCACAAATTAATTTCCAGTGAGTGACACTCAAAAATAAAGCTGAATGAAATCATATCCATTCCCTGCAGGTGCTTTACCTCAGAAAGTTTAAGCATTTGCGCACTCTCAACCTTGCGGGAAATCCCATCTGTGATGAAGAGAGCTATAAGCTATTTGTGACGGCATATCTTCCAGACTTGGTTTATCTGGACTACAGACTGCTGGATGAACAAACGGTTAGTGAGACATTAATAAGTCAATTCTCATAAATCCGCAGCATATAATTGCAGCTGCTTGGCTTAATTTTTTAGCTGCCTGCATGTGAAAAAGAGCACTAGCACACTTATTATGGAAATAATTTACTTTAAAAGAAAATGCTTTTGGTGATGAGTTTTTTCTTATAATATGAAGAACATTTTAAAGAACCTTTTGTGGAGTGGAAAGGTCTTTTTCACTTGGGATAGCTAACATTTGTCCTCATTTTCTTTTTTCATTATTCAATTTTGGTTCTACACAAAATTCACATTGTTTGCACTTACATATAAAGCGTGAAGCTGCCTTTGCAAAGTATCAGTATGCTGTAGAAGAAATGCAACACAATGAGCTCCAGGAGCAGCAGGCAGTGGAGGCTCAGAAGATCAGCAACGAGGAGCTTCAACTGCACAAGGTAACCATCCATCTCATTCAAGAACAGTTCTAAGTTTAAAAAGTCACAGAGAGTGAAGTCACAGATAGTGAATAACTACTGCTTCCTTCTTTCACAGGACGCATTCGTGGAGTTCTTGAATGGACCTCAACTTTTCAACAGCATGTTTGCTGAGGATCCTGATGCAGAGAACCTGGCTCTCCTCCCTGGAATGAACGAACTGCTGGAGACATATCCTTGTTATAAATGGCAAAAGATACTAATCAAACCACTAATGAAAGCAATCACGGTGTGGGTGTGTAGATAGAAATGCCTCATTCTAAGGTAATAACTGTTCATTATGTGAGGTCTTTATACACCACTGAAAACATAGTTATGTATATTATAATGCATTTCTGTCAATAGATCCTCATAAATACTACACACTGCACCTTTAAGAGTGCACAGTGCAGATAAGGGAAGATCTGTTAAAAAGGGCTCAAAACAACCCATTTACCTTGACAGTCTATTTACATTTAAGAGCAATATGGAAGCTCTATGTGTGCAAATATTTGATGCGGGATTGACTCAGCATGCTCGGAGAACGGCTGAGGTGGAATCCTTTTTTACCTGTTCCCATGAGGCGGTGGCTGACAATCAGCGTAAAGCGGCACAAATAGCAGCTGACTTTGAAAACTCCAGGAGGCAGGTTGGTTTCTTCTCCCTCAGTCTAACGAGGAAAACGACACACCAGTTGAACACGTTCTGTTCTTTTGCAGAAGTCTGTGGAAATGCAACAGATCACAGACCCAGAGCTACTTGAAGCTCACATCACTTCCTGCCATGAACAGGCCGACCAGTTCTCTGAAACCCTCATGGGTCTTGAACTGCAGCTGGTGGAGCAACTGGAGGTCAGAATAAAATACCAGTATGTAATATTAATTACGGACCATATCACCTAAACGAATGGATTGCTTCTTTTAAGGACATCTTCAAAGACTTTGAGAGGAACATCTCAGACATGGCTGGAGGGTTCATTGAATATGTGCAAGGGATATATCCTTTATCCAACAAGACAAAACAAAAATACTTTTATTTCAAGGGTAAGGCTTCTTTAACTCTGACACACATTCGTAATGTGTCGAGACCTGGAGAACCAGCACCATGAACAACAGCTTGAGATTGCCTTGGCAACACCGGAGAAGGTGGTCAAAAATGAGCTGGAGGAGGAAATACCGGATGAAGTGGCAATGGTCAGTGGGAAACAGTCTTCTTTTCACAAATGATACGAATTTGTGACGACTCATTATGAATAAGTCAAAAACCATGGTAACTTTTTACATGCCACACACTTATTTTAGTCCTCATTCCCTCTGCTGCCCTGTAGCTCTTGGTAGATAAAGACACGGTGAGCAATGCAGTCAGTGCTTCCCATGACACACACCTGCAGAAGATTGATAACAGGGAGGACGAGCTACTGACACGGATCAACAGCTGGATGGGCGGTCTGCTGAAATCGGTACGTGGTTATGAACACACTTCCTGTGAACTTTAGACTCATTAACAATATTATATTATATTATATTATGACCCTGGACCACAAAACCAGTCATAAGTCGCATGTTATGTATAGATCTTTACTTATATATATTAAGTAAAGATCATGTTCCATGGAACATTTTGTAAATTTCTTACCGTAAATATACAAAAAAATTATTATTAGTAGTAATATGCATTGCTAAGGACTTCATTTAGACAGCTTTAAAGGCGATTTTCTCAATATTCAGATTGTTTTTGCACCCTCAGATTCCAGATTTTCATAGTTGTATCTCGGCCAAGTATTGTCCCAACAAGCCATACATCAATGGAGAGCTTATTTATTCAGCTTTCAGATGATGTATAAAAACTGACCCTTATGACTGGACCAAGAAATTGACCCTTATGACCAATTTTGTGGCCCATGGTCACATATATTCTGTACAGGCCAGGGTAGCCTGCCATGATGCTGCCCTGGATCACAAAGACCTTTTATTATTAAATGTAAAAATAAAGATTCTTTTTGTTTGTTTTAATAGATACACAATGATGAGGTGAAGAGGAATCGCAATCGCATCTCAGAGATCCAAAACTACATTAGTTTTGTAAAGGATGAGCTGGAGGACATGGCATTGTCTGAGCATAATTAAAATGTTTCTTGTGTCAGATCCAATATAACAAATTATATATAAACAAAATGTGCAAATTTTTTTGTTAGATGTTGACAAGTATGCGGATGTAATATTTTTGTTTTGTACATTACATTTTGAGATGCATCAGTTTTACAAGAATGTTGTACGGTTTGTCTTTGTACTTTATGCAATGCTTCCCTCTACAGACAAGTAAAGGTGCTGCAGCAATTCAGAGAGAGAGAGAGAGAGAGAGAGAGAGAGAGAGAGAGAGAGAGAGAGAGAGAGAGAGAGCTTTACAAAAAAGGACATTTCTTAAATAGGGTGTAGGCAGCTATTTATAATTTAGAAATAAAGTTATATATATATATATAGCTAGCACAATCCTTTCTGCCAAATGTTTTATGTACTTCTTCAACATTTCAAAGGCTAAATTAGTATATATATATATATATATATATATATATATATATATATATTATATATATATATATATATATATACACACACACACACACACACACACATATATACATACGTACAGATTGCCGTCGTTAAACAGGTTTTATTGGCAAATTCATTGTTTAGAAACAGCTGTCACAACATTAACGCTTCTGTACATTTCTACGGTACCGCTTTCTTGTAAAAGAACTACAAATCCCATCATGCATTTTCCAAAGCAGCCAATGAACATCTAGCGTCATTGTACCTTGATGGCCGTCATCCAATCAGAGAACAGCATGCTGGATCACATGACTCGCTGTTGAGCGCCTTCATTCTGCTCTGAGGGACGTAACCGTAACCGTCCTGCGGGAGAAACTCCGAAACTCACGCACTGCGCTGTCAGTGTCGCGTTTTCTTCTCCTCCAGGGTCTCGGATAAGCGACGCTCTGCTGGTTGTGCTCGGGGACTTCCCCGCAGAAGCGATCAAACATGCCGGTCCGTACCGACTGCTGTCTGGGCTCGTCGTTGGCCTGCATGGCCTCGGCCTCTCTCGTTCCGCCCCCGCCGATCAATACCCATCAGCCCGGCGTCAACACCTCTCTGCTCTACAGCGGCTCTCAGTTCCGCGGGCACCAGAAAAGCAAAGGAAACTCCTATGATGTCGAGGTGGTTTTGCAGGTAAACACTTTGCTCTCTGTTGATATGCTCAGTAAGAAGTGAGCTGCCAACCTAGGCAATTCAAATGACTGCCTCTAGGTAGTCTGTGAAACTATGAAGCCCAAAATGAATATGCTGGCTACCAGTTTGACTTTAAAACATGCATGGTAGGCTACTTACATGCAGTATAGGTAGGCAGCTCACTATATTGTGACCGTATGAAGCCCTTAAAGGCTGTTTGTTTGTGGGTAGTCTGCCTACTAGTTTTTGAGTCCAAAAATGCTGCCTAGGTAACGTTAGGCTGCTCACTAGGTTGTGAGAATATGAAGCCCTTAAATTATGTTTGTTTGTAGGTAGCCAGGCTACTAGGTAGTTTTTGAGTCCAAAAATGCTGTTTAGGAAGGGTGCTCACTAGGTTGTGAGAATATGAAGACCAAAAAGTGATATGCTGGCTAACAATTTGACTCAAAACATACATAGTAGGCTACTTACATCATGCAGTCTAGGTTGGCAGCTCACTGGGTTGTGACAGTATGACGCCTTTAAATGCTTGTTTGAAGATAGACAGCCTACAGTGTCCAAAATGCTGTCTAGGTAGTTTACTTGTGTGATTATAGTGTGCTCTTAATGCATTTATTCAATGTGTCTAATATTGCATGTCAGTGAATCTGGAGATATAATCAGAATGGATAAGTTACCCATTTCTAAGTAGGCCAACCAGAAAGAGAGAGTCATATCTTCATATTTGAGTCCATATTAGTGTTCTGTTGAATGTTATTAACTGGCCCACATTAGCAGATCTGTCCTTGTGGTCTGGAGTTGTGCCAAGTAAATCATTATAGTGATTTTATTAAAACCCTTTGCTTTGGACCCACAGCATGTGACCATGGAGGACTCGTACCTGTGTGGATATCTCAAGATCAAAGGTCTGACGGAGGTGAGACAGGCTTGTGGTCAATGTGACCATCATACTGTGACTTGCAATATGTTATTTTAGTAGCTGTTGATCTTGTAACAGTTTATGGCAGGGCATGACATAAACATAAAGCGCTCTTGTTGTTTGTCTGAATGGAGATTTTGTGGTCTTATTGTCTGGCTGCAATACTGAAGCACAATGGATTTGGACAAAGATCTTTAAAGTGCCGCAATCTTTGATTTTATCAAGATACAGAAGCTTTAAGAAGCCTAATCACTTCATTTGGCAGCTTGATTTATTGATTTGCATCTCAGTTGTAGTGTGTCAAAGGAAATATGAAGCAGATATGATCACACTGTTAGTATCTTAATATCTGTGTAATTTTCCTGAATAATAATAATAAAAATATATATATTTTATTTACAATCAGTCTAAATTGTAAAATCAACAAGCAAATTCAAAATGAACAAGAATTAAGTTTCTCTAAACGAGCACAGAGAAAATTGAATACTTTGCACCAAAATAACAGTATAGAGTAAAAACACCAATATTTGACCTACATACGCTAGAGTTTAAACGTTTTTTTGTAAGATGGTCTCATGTTCACCAAGGCTGCATTTATTTGATTAAAACTACAATAATAAAAGTAATATTGTGAAATATTGTTACAATTTAAAATAACTGTTCTATCATAATATATGTTAAATTATAATGTATATCTGTGATCAAAGCTGAATTTTCAGCTTCAAGAAACATTTATTTTTATCAATGAAACCTGTTTTTTGCCAACCGCATTTCTGGATTATTTGATCAATAGAAAGTTCAAAAGAACAACATTTATTTGAAATATAAATATTTTGTAACAGATATCGTTATTGTAATTTTTTTAAATCTATGTAATGCATCCACAGTGTGTGTAGATAGAAATGGCTCATTCTAAGGTAATAAACACATAATGGTGTATGATGTATAGTTTGTTTGGACAATGCTTGGCCGAGATACAACTATGACAATCTGGAATCTGAGGGTGCAACAAAAATCTGAATATTGAGAAAATCGCCTTTAAAGCTGTCTAAATGAAGTCTTTAGCAACGCATATTACTATATTCACGGTAAAATATTTACAAAATATATTAATGGAACATGATCTTTATATCCTAATGATTTTTGGCATAAAAGAAAAATCTGACCCATGCAATGTATTGTTGGCTATTGCCACAAATATACCTGTGGGACTTATGACTAGTTTTGTGATCCAGGGTCACATACCGCATTTCTGTCAATAGATCTTCATAAATATTACACACTGCACCTTTAAATAAAATGAAACATTTAGCATTACATGTGCAATGCAGTTAACTTTACTAGTATTGCAGTATTAGTATCGCTTTGGATAAAAGCGTCTGCTAAATGATTAAATGTAAATGTATTAGTACTGCAATACTATTTGAAGTCAATATTTAATAAGTCACTATTTGAACCAATACAATACTATATTTCCACTTGAAGTCATGGCTTCTTGATGGCCTTCAAGTATTTAAAACAATACTGTGCTTAGAATTAAAATAGCTGGCACAGAATTTGCAGTTTTAAGACATGGGAGAGTAAATTAAAAAATGTATTACAGTAAATTATCATTCTTTGTTAATACAGTTGAATACTGCTTGAATACTGAATATGATGACCAAAATAATAATGGCAAGCTATAGTTCAGTCTTATGGGATAAGGTAGCAATTTTTTGTCTAGTCAGACGGGTGACAAGCTTGCATGAGCCTGCTTTTAAAGGGTTAGTTTACCCAAAAGTGAAATTTCACCATTATGTTGTTCCAGACCCGTAAGACCGTTATTCATCTTCAGAACACAAATGTAGATATTTTTGAGTAAATCAGAGCACTCTCTGTCCCCACATCATCTACGGCAATGTTATTCCTTTAAAGCCCGGAAAGGCTGTAATGATATTGTTAAAATAGTCTATGTGGCTCCAGGTTTAACCTTAATGTTATGAACGGATGAGAAAATAAACTCTTATATAAATAAAGTATAATTTGTGTATATAGAGTCAGATCACTGCAAAGGTCACAGAAGGGAAAGTGTCACTCAACCTGCTCTGTTGCTCTCTGTAGGAATATCCCACCCTCACTACATTCTTTGCTGGGGAGATCATCAGCAAGAAACGGCCTTTTTTAACCAGGAAATGGGATGCGGATGAGGACGTCGACCGAAAACACTGGGTAATTAATTCATATATATTCATTGTGTGTAATAATGCATAATAGCTATGAATCAATGCATCATAATTCAAGTGCAGTTTATAGTATAAACTGCTCTGCTAAATATGTTTTTCTTTTTTCTCAGGGGAAGTTTCAAGCATTTTATCAGTACGCAAAAAGCTTTAATTCAGATGATTTCGACTATGAAGAACTAAAGAACAGTGACTATGTCTTTATGCGGTGGAAGGTACAGTGTATTTTTTGATTGAAGCCATATACTGAAATAAGTAAAAAAAAAATTGATTAGAAAAAAATGACTTCTATTTTGCAATACTTTTACATTGTTACAAAAAGAAACTGTTAACCATTTCAATGAATCATAAAATGGCCCTGATATGTCATTAGACATTAAGAAATCATGTTCATTTCAAATACTTATATCACTGACAACAGTAGTCCGGCCAGGATATTGTCATTTAAAAGTTGTTGTTGCAGCCCTCAACTGATGTTGATGTTGACCTGTTGTGTTTTGGGCTGAAGCTCCGCCCTCCACCTATCGACCAATCAAAGTCAGTAGTGTTTGGTCATCCGGGTTGCCAGATCTGCTCTAGTGACCACAGCTGCAGCTACAAACGTTCCTGTTGATCCTGCAGCCTATCTGGCAACCTCGAGTCAGGGGGAGGGGGATACACCGCTCTACAGTCATTTGAAAGTGATTGCAGTACCAGTTTTGGCCACAATCTTACATACACTTCCTTTAATAAATAAAACGTAAATAAAATCTGAACGGTAGTGTATAAGCTGCCATAAAAGCAGCTTTTTTATAAATATACAAATCTGGGGAAATAACTGTAAAAAAATCCTGCTGTAAAATGTTGTCTGTTTGTTTCAGGAGCAGTTCTTAGTTCCAGATCACACAATCAAAGACATCAGCGGTGCTTCATTCGCTGGCTTCTACTACATCTGTTTCCAGAAGTCTACAGCCACCATAGAGGGTTACTACTACCACAGAAGCTCAGAATGGTATATATACTAGTAATTACAGTACACTAATCTAGTAAAATGCGGTAATCATCAACTAAAATGCATGATAAACTGATGGAGTTCAATGCATTCATTCATTGTGAACTGGTATTGAGTCAGACCCACGGAACTGTGCAGCGCAAACGGATCATATTTTGCGATTTTATAAGAATACAAAGCCTTCTCATGCTTTAGGCCGTGGGTCCACCAAAGCGGTTTTTCACACGGCTGGCTGGCGTATTCAATTGTTTTCAATAGGAGCGAGGGCCAGTTTTCAGAATGGCATTAGCGTAACGAGGTGCTGAGCGGGTATTTCATGCTTAAGCGTTTTTTAAGAGTTGAAGAATGTTCAACGGGAGGGGCGGGACAAATACAACACAGACCAACCGCCACATTCTGCTTGTACTGTACAACGTCAACAGATGAAAACAAGCTGCATAATAACAGAACAAAATACTGTAAAACAAGAGCCAGAGCAAATACTTTACATTGTATCAGCATTTTTTTATATAGAATCAATACAGAAACAAACTAACTGTGAAAAGAGATACTAGTAGCGCCTCCGCGGATATGAAAAAAAAATGCTTTTCAGTTTTATGGACGTCGCCATTTTTGAGTTTTTGAGTTCACACTTCCAGTCAAACCAAAAATGATTCAGACACCAGATATCATTTTCACTAGTGGGTGCAGGACACTATAGTTTATTTATGTAAGTGAGGAGAGCAAAGATAAATAAAAAAAGAAGCAAAATAAAGTCAACTGTGACATATTATACCCTCATATTCTTCATACAGTGACTACCAGTAAAACTGACACAAATTTGGGACCAAAATGATTCAGACATGACCTGAGCATGTTTGGCTCAAGTGTTTTTTTCTGTAATTGCTAATGTGACCTTTGACACCATAGACAGAAGCATTGCCTGGTCACTGGTTGATCTAAATCATTATTATATAATTGTGTACTTAAATTGAACAGCCGATTGGTTGATTGTAATCCATTACATACCTTTCTACCAAAGTTATCTGACATTATTAAGATTACCGTAATTCATTCTGACAGTTTAACTCTTGAGTTCTTGTCATATTTTATTAGCATTTTCTAAAGTATGGCGAATAAACTGATAATGTGAGAAAATGTTGGAGGTGTCTGAATAAATTGTGGTTTTGACTGCATGTGTGTTAATTCAATGTATAGAAAGATTTAATGTAAATATTCTGAATATATCACCCCTTTTTTTATGATCAGGTATCAGTCTTTGAACCTCACACACGTCCCCGAACACAGCGCACCCATCTATGAGTTCCGGTGACACTGAAGTCCTCGCGTCACGGCAAGAGGGTGAATCTACAGCGGACAGAGGAAATGGACATGAGCGAAAGAGAGGAACTGTCTACTGATTACGCCAAGGACTCGGCTGTCCTCTCCCCTCAATGGAAGAATCAAACGGAGGTACAGATGATGGCGAACTCTTTCAGGAGACTGTACACAGGCCGATCAAGCGAGTGGGATTCGGGGATTCGCAGCAGTGTTAGCGTTTTGGGTTTTCTTTTATGTTTCTGAGTTTTTAATGCTTCTGTCCTCCGATCATCTTAGAAAACCATTTTATCCTTAAGGTTTGGGGATTAAGATCACAGTTTTTCTGGATGGAAGAGCCAATTGTGATATTTTTATTTAAATTTTTTTTGCCTTGTAATTTGATAAAACAGCATGGCCAATCTAGATTTGTTTTAATTTATTTTTAACCATTCTCTATGAACTGACTGTGGAAATGACTGTGACCAGGACGGTGTATAGAGACACCAGGGACGTCTTTTACAGACGTATCAAAGATTTAGTGTGCGATATTATGGGTACAGAGAGTTGCTATTGTCTGTGGCTCGCTTGGCCCTCAGACGTGTTTTATTAACGTAAGGTGTATCATCAAAAGTCACATATATAGCAGTTGGGTCTTTCGCTTCTACGTGTGATATATTTTTTATTATGAAATTAAATGGAGTCGGTGGGTTTGGAAAGAGGTATATATTATCCCATGGTGGTAAAGCTATTTGTAGAGCTGCTTTGGATGAAACATTTGTCTTATTAGGGAAGAAAAAAAAAATCTGTGGGTAGTTTTATGCTCCTTGTTTCGCTATGCAACCTGAAAAATCTCAGCTTGTAAGAATCTCAAGTTATATGGAGGCTTGTTTCTGCCACAGATCAAAAATATGAAATGGTTTAGCTAAGTGATTTTTAATCACAATTCCGACTTTATTTCTTGCTGTTCTGAGTTTATATCTTTCTCTTTTTTTGTTAATACTTTGTAGTTCAGAATTTTTTCCTCATTGCAATATACATAATTCTGAAAAATACAAAAAGAGTTTTTTTCCTCGCAGTTCTGACATTTTTTCTCACTTTTGTGAGTTTGACTTTCCCTTTGAAACTTCCGTTTTTTTAAAGTCAGAATTATGGGATGGGAAAAATTCAGATTTGTGCGATATAAACTCAGAATTACCATAAAAATTTTCGGAATTCTGCGATATAAACTCAGAATTACCATATAAAAAAAACTTTCAGAATTGTGTGATATTAACCCAAAATGATGCAAACATTTTTTGAATTGTGCGATATAAACTAAGAATTACGAAAAAAAAAAAAAATGAATTGATATAAACTCAGAATTCCTCTAAAAATAACTTTATAATATAAAGTTATATAAACTCAGAATAACAGGGAAAAAAATAAATTGTGCGATATAAACCCAGAATTACGCAAAAAAATAAATAATCTGAATTGTGCGATATAAACTCAGAATTCCGATAATAGAATTCAGAATTCTGAGATATAAACCCAGAATTACGATAAAAACATTCTGAATTGCACGATATGAACTCAATATATAAAGAAAAAAAAGTCCGAGTTGCGAGATATAAACGGAGAATTGTTTGTTTGTTTTTTAAGTCAGAAAATGCAAATTTTGACAAAAAATGTTCAAAAACTCAGAATTATAATTTTTGAGATTAAATCTTTGAATTCGGGTTTTAAAAAAATGAAAGTGAGAATTACGAGATGTACACTCAGAATTTCAGTAATAAAACTCAGAATTTCAGTAAAAAAAAAAAAAGTTAAATCAGAAATGCAAGTTTCAAACTCAGAATTGTATTATTTTGAGAGAAAAAAAAGTTAGAATTACGAGATGTAAACTCAGAATTTCAGTAATAAAGATTTATTACTGAAGATGTATAAGATGTAAACTTATAATTCTGGTTTTAAAAACAATAAATAAAAAAAGTCAGAAATGCAAGTTGTAAACTCAGAAGTTAGAGTTGTGAGATGTCAACTCAAAATTGTGATAATAAACTCGGAATTGTGAGAATTGTGCAATTAAATGTCCTTTTTATGGTTTTAATTTAAGGCAGAAGCAGGCTTCCATGCGAGTATCTTCTCACTTTATCACTTTAATATTCACAGCTCAGCAGGTATTGATAGATAGTCGCACCGGTGTCACGCGGCGTGACGGAACGCAAGGCAGCAGATGCGCAGACGTTGCTTTCATGGTGTCGTGATGGATAAGCAAGTGTTTTTATCGGAGGGCTCAGGAAGATTTTTAAAAGCAAACGGTCCAGATGATGGACAACACTGTTCTTTTAAACTACCCATCAGTTCGGGTCGTTTTTGATGGCCGTGATCTACATCCTTTACAGTCGAGCAATGCACAAAATATAACGGCTAAGGCTTTGAGGAACCTCTTGTGAGGTGTTGGAAGTTTGGGAGAAACACTTATGATACAAAACCCAGATGTTTCCATTTAAGCTTTAGTCCAACCCTTTGCCTTAAAGTCAGAGATTTGTCTATGAAACCACTTTTATAAGCATTAGTTTAAGCTCTGTACAGACAGAAAGACTTATTCGAATGCGAGTGTTCAGGTTATGAAAGTGTTCAAGGTGTTTGAAATGAAAGATTGCTGTACCTCATCCACCAAAACCTCCTTTTTAATTGTAGACTAGTGATTATTTAACAACAGGTTCAGAGCACATTTCAACCTAGCTATGTTGAGACACCTAAATTACATTTTGTACAAAAAACAAAAAGGATTTCCCATCTTATTTTGGCTCATCACATGCCCAAATCCAACTATTAATGCACATTAATTCCCACGCACAATACCTAAAACTCACCCAAGAGTTGACATGTTTTGCAAAAATGTGTACATTTGACCTTTTTTGCCCTGTTTTATTTATTTGGTTGTCCTTAACAAAAGCAGAAACGTGGTTTCAGAAGGATGTTTATGAATATGTGGGATGTTTTGTTTGTTGTACCTAATAATCTGCTGCCTGAAGGTCAAGATTTATTTAAATAAATGCTAATATACTGAGAGGCCACTGCACATGCTGTTACAGTACAGATGTACATAATAGTGTTGTGGTGTACACAAAGTGATCTTCTTATTGGCACAAAAGGGTAAGAAAATAAATGCTATTGAACACAGTTGTGAGTTGATCTTTATGGGAGTACTGGATACAAAAATCAATCTCTTAAAAATAAAGGTCCCAAAAGCATGTTCATTTGTTTGTTTGTTTTCGCAGTGATTTTTGGCTAATTATAAAGCACTTCATAATAAGTGCTTCAAAGCAATAAATAAATCAAATTACTATACTATATGTTTTTATTTTATATAAAATATATAGGCTATTTTACTAAATTTTTAATCTGAAATTACTATAAAATCAAAGACATACACAGATCAGGCATAACATTATACACTACCCGTCAACAGTTTGGAAACTGATATTTTGATTGTCTCTTCTGCTCACAAAAGCTGCATTTGTAATTAAAAATACAACAACAAAAAACTAATGTGAAATATTATTAAAATGTAATTTGTTTCTGTTCCCTGAGCTGTATTTTCAGCATCATTACTACATTCTTCAGTGTCACATGATCCTTCAGAAATCATTCTTAAAGAAATGAACACATTTATTCAGCAAGGATGAATTAAATTGATCTAAAGTGACAGTAAAGACATTTATAATGTTCAAAACGCTTTATATTTAAATTAAAACGCAAATAATTTAACTATATTTTTGATCAAATAAATTCAGCCTTGGTGAACTGTAGAGACTTCTTTCAAAATAGTAGTTTCCAAACGCCACAGGACCCTTTCTCTAGGCACCACAACCCCAGAAGACCCAGAGCAGCTCCAGTGAGGAACGGCAGCCTGGATCACATCCACACCCCCACGCAGCGGAGTTACGCTGCAGCCCTAAAAGGACCGAGCCACACCAACCTAGCAGAGATTAAAGGGTCAGTTCACCCAAAAAGGAAATTGATGTCATTAATGACTCACCCTAATGTCGTTCCTCACCCATAAGACCCGTTCATCTTCAGACACAGTTTAAGATGTTTTATATTTAGTCCGAGAGCGTATGCGAGTGTATGCACACTTTACTGTCCATGTCCATAAAGGGAATAAAAACATCATCAATTTAGTCCATATGTGACATCAGTTAGTTCATTAGAGTCTCTTGAAGCATCAAAAATACATTTTGGTCCAAAAATAACAAAAACTACGACTTTATTCAGCATTGTCTTTATTCAACTGTGTTCCTTAAGTCATTAATGACATCAATTTTATTTTGGGGTGAACTAACCCTTTTAAGGACCTTCTGAAAGTTATATGCACACAGCTGGAAGAGTAGTGTGAGTAAATAAATAAACCTTGTGTTCAAGATTTAGAAAAATTATATAATGGGAATGTACAACATGAATCCTTTTTTCAAAATGTTTTTATCTTACCCTGAATAATTATGGTACATTTAAAAGTGTTTATATTGGGACTATTTCATAACAGAGCAACAACGGAGGAGCACAGTCCGTGCATAACTTGCCATAGACATAAACAGAGAGAAGTAGTTCCAGCTGCAATGTTCTTCCAAGATGCGTGCGGTTCTGTTTATTAACCGCTAGAGCGCGAAAAAGTTACGGACTGCAGCTTTAAAGCTGCGCTATGTAGTATTTTTACAGAAAAATATCCAAAAAACACCAGGCCAGTGTTATATATTTTTTTCAGTTGAGTTCTTACAATATCCCAAATGTTTTCAACTATTTGTAAATTGTGAGAAAATTGCTATTTTAACCAAGGAGCCCAGACGTCTGAGGGAGTCGCCTGGCAATTGCGTTACAACTTTCCGGTTTTATTTGGCAGAAGTGCTTTACTCTTAGCAGTATGAACAAGAGTCACAGCAGCCACTGAGCGAACATACAGAGTAATGTCAATTTTCAACACACTCAAATATATCTAATATGATAACCAGAGCTGCGTTACCTCATACTCATGACCGGAGAAATGGCGCAAGAGACTGTTCCAGTCCATCATAATAATTTTTTTGTATGTACTAATTCGGGGAACAGACAGTCTCTGTGCGATAATATCTAGGTGAAAGAGTCTCTGTGTGCTGGGATTTAGCTGACTCTGGTGACATGAGACAGCTAGCAGACGGTATAGGTTTAGCCAGTTTGTCTGCTTCCTGACCTGGGCCCCGGTGAGTTAAGGTTTAGCTCCTAGACTATGTGCCAAATTACTAGAGAGAAGAGCAGCACCAGCCCAGGAGGGATGAATGCCGTCCATCTTCAACAGGTCAGGTCTGCCCCAAAAAATGTTTCCAGTTGTCTATGAACCCTATATGTTATTTTGCAGACAACCAGCCATTGAGTGATGATAATCTGCAAACTATCTCATCACTCTTTTAACAGGGAGGGGACGAGAGCAAAAAGCTGACTTTGACATCGTACTTGCGAGTTTTCCGACTGGCGAGGTTGAATATCATTAGTGCCAACGTAAATCCAAATCTTAGAGAATTTACAGTTAGCTTTAGCCAGCACTTTTAAATTCTTTCAACAGAAGATCAGATGAGAGTCTGATAACGCAACACTAGACTGAATATGACAATTGTTGACAGCATCTCAGTCAGCGGCTCATTCTGCTCTCATAAGATGTTTCTCTGTCATAGCAGATCTTGCTTGAGTCCACTATGATCCTGTTCTTCCAGATCTTTGTTACCTGCCGGAAATGGATGTGATGGTGTGTGTGTGTGAAAGCTGCTCTCCTCCTCAGATCATTGATCTTCTGCTCCAGTCATTCCAGTCGTCCTTCAGCTCGACTCACTGTAGCCTCTTCCTGATCTCTGATCAGCTGTGTGAACTCACGGCAGCTTCTCTCAATGGTGAGGATGAGCTCAGTAAAGCTCCTCTCAGTGCTGTCTGTGCAGAGCACTGTTAGGACACACAACACAATCACACAGTGGCTTCAGCGGGACTGACAGACACAAACTGAGACGTCTCAAGCTTGTCTTCTCCAGACTCACCTTATGAGACTCCACCTCTCTCGGTTGACGATCTTTCTGGTTCTGCTGGATGCTCTGATGGAACTTCATCTGCATCTCCTTCAACTGTTTCTGGAGGACAAACCAATAACAGGAAATGACACATTAAACTACTGTTGCAGAAAAAATTAAACATTAAACACTATTAAACAACAAAGTCTGCCCCTTATCTAATTTTGCCGGAAAAAACGCATAAAATAACTTTTACTCTTTTTGTCAAGTCCTAAGCAAAGCATGCTGGGAACTACAGTTTCAGCAAAAATAATTTTCAAGTACTTAATTGGTTCACATTCACCCCAAATAATGTAATCTAGTAGTTTGCACTTTAAGAGAATTACATTAATCGAAAGCAAAGAAATCATGTTAAGAAGGGAAACACAATTTTGTTGACTAGATAACAAATAATATGATTAAGTAAATTGGACAATGTGTGCAAGCTTCTTGAGAGACTTGAAACTGGCTTCTGCTGATGAAACTGCAAACTATTCCTCAGTAAACTGACTCTTGGTCTTCA
This sequence comes from Pseudorasbora parva, assembly GCF_024679245.1. Lineage (NCBI taxonomy): Eukaryota > Metazoa > Chordata > Actinopteri > Cypriniformes > Gobionidae > Pseudorasbora > Pseudorasbora parva. The sequence continues at coordinate 49,553,438 of NC_090173.1, forward strand.
TTCTTCAGTACTGGTCTTGGGTCATAAAATGCACAAAGATATGCATGCTACATTTTGGAAATGTAAGCTGCTCATTCAACCACTAGAAGGCGTAGTTTCATCAAATGTGTCAAAACAGAATGGATAGAATTTTCAGCATCATTACTCCAGTCTTCACATGATCCTTCAGAAATCATGATTTGATTCTCAAGAAACATGTCCGATTATTATCAGTTGAAAACAGTTGTGCTGCTATATATTTTTATGGAAATGGGATTTTTCGGAATACTTTGATAAATAGAAAATTTAAATAACAGCATTTTTATATTAAAAAATGTTGTTTGTTGATTACTCTTAAAAAAAGAAATCTTACTAACTTTTACTTGACTAGTAACTTTTTCCACATTTTATTTTACAGCGTTATTCCAAAATGGATTAAATAAAAAAATCCATCAGTTCTACAAACAATACCTCACAATAACAGTGTGGAAGAATGAAAAGTTTGTTTGAAATCTTTGCAAATTTATTAAAAATGAAAAAAGCCAAAAATCACACTTACATAAGTATTCACAGCCTTTGCCATAACACTCAAAATAGAGTGCAGGTGCATCCTGTTTCCACTGATCATCCTTGAGATGTTACTACAACTTGTGGACATAATTTGGAAAAACACCTCTCTTTATAAGGTCCCACCATTAACATGAAGTCCAAGGAATTGTCTGTAGACCTCAGTGACAGGACTCTATCGAGACACAGATCTGGGGAAGGGTACAGAAACATTTCTCACCAATGAGGACAGCGGCCTCCACCACCCATAAATGGAAGAAGTTTGGAACCACCAGTACTCTTCCTAAAGCTGGCCGTCTGGCCAAATTGAGTGATCGAGGGAAAGAGCCTTGGTCAGGGAGGTGACCAAGAACCCGATGGTCACTCTGACAGAGCTCCAGCATTTCTCTGTGGAGAGAGGAGAACCCTCCAGAAGAACAACCCTTTCTGCAGGACTCCACCAATCAGACCTGTATGGTAGAGTGGCCAGACAGAAGCCACTCCTCAGTGAAAGGCCACCTGGAGTTTGCCAAAAGGCACCTGAAGGACTCTCGCACCATGAGAAATAAAATTCTCTGGTCTGATGAAACAAAGAGTGAACTCTTTGGGCTGAATGGCAAGCGTCATATCTGGAGGAAACCAGGCACCTCATCAACTGGCCAATACCATCCCTACAGTGAAGCATAGTGGTGGCAGCATCATGATGTGGGGATGTATTTCAGTGGCAGGAACTGGAAGATGGTAGTCAGGATCGAGTGAAAGATTAATGCAGCGATGCACAGAGACATCCTTAATGAAAACCTGCTCCAGAGCGCTCTGGACCTCAGACCGGGGCGAAGGTTCATCTTCCAACAGGACTGCGACCCAAAGCAAACAGCCAAGGTAACAAAGGAATGGCTATACGGGACACCTCTGTGAATGTCCTTTAATGGCCCAGCCATAGCCCAGACTTGAACCTGATTAAAAAACTGGAGAGATCTGAAAATGACCACCGATGCTCCCCATCTAACCTGATGGAGCTTAAGAGGTCCTACAAAGAAGAATGGGAAAAACTGCCCAAAAAAGGTGTGCCAAGCTTGTAGCATCATACTCAACTTGATGATATAATTGGGGCCAAATGTGCTTCAACCGTATTGAGCAAAGGTTGTGAATATTTATGTACGTGTCATTTTTTGCATTTTTTGCATTTTTTTTTTTTTTTTTAAATACATTTGCAAAGATTTTAAACAAACTTATTTCACATTGTCATTATGGGGTATTGTTTGTAGAATTGAGATTTTAAAAAATATCAATTTAATCTATGTTAAATTTGTTCTTTTTTTAAAGGTGTCATGAACTGGCTTTTTCATTTTTTTCATACTGTTGTCTCAGGTCAACTAATGACGTTTGTGTGTTTTTCACATTCAAAAACATCATAACTAATAAGTAATAGGCTATTTTCTTCACTGGTTTTGAGGCTCTCTTCAAAACGCTGGGTTTTGATGGGCGTGCCGCACTGGAGACTTGGAAGTAAACGCACACACGGCTAGGATTGGATAAGATTAGCATATTTAATGAGCTTCAGCTCTATATCTATAGATCTATATCTATCATATCTATAGCCCTGTCAGTTCCACCAGCCTACCAACGAGTGGAGGACAGAGGGGCCTCTTAAAGAAGAAGTTACGGGTCTGTGAGAGCCAGAAATCTTTCTTTTTTGTAAGTGACCAAATACTTACTTCTCACCATAATTTAAAATCTTTAAAAATCAGACTGTGATTTTTCTGGATTTTTTTCTCATTCCGTCTATTATATTCAAAGTGTACCTATGATGAAAATTACAGGCCTCTCTCGTCTTTTTAAGTGGGAGAACTTGCACAACTGGTGGCTGACTAGATACTTTTATGCCTCACTATATAATGTAATGCTAGAAAAAATGGATGCTGTGTTAATTGCGTTAAATATTTTTAACATGTTAAACTGAAAAAAAATGAATTGCATGCATTACACCAACCGTGTCAAAGTAACATCCACATGTATGGCAGGACCCAAGGTTTCCCAGCAGAACATTGTCCAAAGCATCACACTGCCTCTGTCAGCTTGCCTTCACATAATGCATCCTGGTGCCATGTGTTCCCCAGGTAAGCAACATACACACACCTTGCCATCAGACCAGGCCACCTTTTTCCATTGCTCCGTGGTCCAGTTCTGATACTCACGTGTCCATTGTTGGTGGTTATGCCAGTGGATGATGGTCAATATGGGCACCCTGACTGGTCCGCGGCTATGCAGCCCCATACGCAACAAACTGTGATGCACGGTGTATTCTGACACCTTTCTATCAGAACCAGCATTAACTTCTTGTGCAATTTGAGCTACATTAGCTTGCATCAATTGCATCAATGAGCCTTATATAATATATCCCACCCACTAACAGGTGTCGTGATTAAGAGATAATCTGTTATTCCCTTCACCTGCCAGTGGTCATAATGTTATCCATTATCGGTGTACACACACACACAAATATATATATATATATATATATATATATATATATATATATATATACACTCAGACAATATATATATGTATCATCACTGTAGTCATGTACACCTGCAAAGGTTTTTTCCCCCATTCATTGTTAAATGAAAAGTTTAATCATTTCCTCCATCATAACAAATGTTTTTGGAGTTTTGCCCCAATAGTTTATCACATGTATACACTAGCATTACACTTTTATCACTAAATTATGTAATGTGCATAAGAGCAATGCTACAGTAATAAATATTTCCCAACAAGTTGCATGCTTCAACATGTTTTTGACGTCAAAAGGCAAATAACATTGACAAGTCTTTTTATTATTATGTGAAGACAAGAGCAATTGGTCTGATTCACAGCAGGAAGTGCTGGACTTGAGGAAGAAGCCAGTTGATATTTCTTTTAAAGGAAGAAATCATTATTATGTAACTTGATTTCTTCCTTTAAATGTGAACACTTGGACGTTTGTGCATTATGCATGAGTGATGTAATGTCAATGTAATAAAAACCTGTTGTCTATTGTAGAAGTGACCTTGAATTGAACTTTAGATGTTTGAATGCAACATTCCACCTGAGGACTCACTTTTAAAAGCTGCTGAGAAAAGATAACGCTTGGGGTGAAAATTCACAGACTTTGTTAAGAGAATCACAATTACGCAACTTGGGCCTCATTTATAAAAGTCGCATTTTATGCAGAGTACGCTAAAATCAACATTATACATACACCGATCAGGCATAACATTATGACCACCATCTTAATATTGTGTCAGTCCCCTTTTTGCTGCCAAAACAGCCCTGACCCATCGAGGCATGGACTCCACTAGGCTCCTCAAAAGTGGAATGTGTCAAAGTAACATCCACATGGATGGCAGGACCCAAAGTTTCCCCAGCACAACATTGCCCAAAGTATTACACTGCTTCCACCAGCTTGCCTTCTTCCCATAGTGCATCAATGAATGAGCCTTGGCCACCCTTGAACCTGTCGCCGGATCACCACTGTTCTTTCTTTAAACCATTTTCGACAGATACTGCAGACTGGAAACACCTTGTCAAACTTGCTCAAATCCTTACGCTTGCCCATTTTCCCTGCGTCTGACACATAAACTTCGAGGAGAAAATGTTCACTTGTGTTTAATATATCCCACCCACTAACAGGTGCTGCGATGAAGAGATAAGTGTTCACCTGTCATAATGTTATGCCTGATCAGTATATATGTTTAATATTAAAAAGGATGGTAGAGACTTATGGAATTTAGGAACTGGATTGTTCATAATAACCATAACTTAGGAAGACAAAAAAAATGAGAGAATGTATTTTTTACTAAGCTCCTTATACTTTGGACTGTTGTTGGGTGGATCAAAATTAAAATAAGCATGCTTTTTAATGCGTCTGATGGAGTTAATTCATGGAAAATAACCTTTTTTCTTTTTTAAGGAAAAACCTGTTCCTTTACAAGGTTCATTAGGTCTACAAAATATATACATTTATAATAATGTGTTATTAAATAATAAAAACATCTAAAACATTTTTTGTCCCTCATCAGAAATCAGTGAAATACTTCTGGATTTAAAAAAAAAGAGCTGCAAATGATAATCTCATACATTTGAAATTGACCTGTAGGATCCATTTTAGTGTAATTATGCATTAGTGCATTGGGTGGCGTTCTGACATTGTACCTGAGGGGCACCTGACAGGATAGGTGTGTTTTGACACAGTCGGGGTGTTTTTGTGCTAGTGTGTTTTATGATGCTTTATTGGTGATGTTCAAGTAACAACATGGACTGTGGACAATGTGTGTGTGTGCTGTATCTGCAAGCTATGGAAGAATGAGACATCACAGGAAGCAATGTTTATTCACTGCAGTTGGAGAAAGACACTATCTGAACTTTGACATTGTATTTGCACTTGCACATCTGTGTTCGTCGATTCAGTTTATACGTGTCAAATACTTGCTCAATCCTGTTACCAATACCAGCGGTTTAGTGGAAAGCCAGACCTATGACATCCCATGAACATGAAATGGATCTCAGTGATCTCATGGATGTGGATATTGTGGTTCCACAGCTTGGATTCCTGTTCAGGTCATTTTGTCATCGGCCAGGCAAAAATAGCACATCTGATCATAATAGCACACATTTTTTCCAATAAGCCAACATTTTTTTTATTTTGCTCAAATATTCCTAAATACGAGCAATAAAAATGTTTGTAGCAAATACCATGATTCGTGAAGTATATAATTAACAACATTAGCAGCAAAACCTATCTGCATATTTCAGTGATATGTATTTCAGTGAGATAATTAATTACTGTGTCAGCAGTGTAAAGTTTAAAAGCAGGTTGGGCACATATAAGAGGAAACCCTATACATTTCCTTAAAGCTTCTTATAACCCTAACACCAATCCTTTCTCTTTATAAGAGTCTGTTTCCTGGACTGTCCAGGGTTTTTCCTTGTACGTGTCCATCATCAAACAGGGACTTATGACTGTGCCAACATTATGACAGTGATGACGACTGCTTTGATATGAGAAGGGTGTAAACTACTAAATAATCGCCTTAAGAAATATTACACATAGGCCTGTCCTACACTGTAAAAAGTGTTCCCCTAAGTGAGATTATTTACGTTTACCTCACAAAATATGTTGTGAGGATTTTTTTCACTTTATACTGCCACAATGTGTATTTCAAACATTATTTGTGAAGCGATGTACAAGAAAGTATATATCATTATTAAAATAATAGATAGATGATAGACAGACAGACAGATGATAGATAGACAGACAGATAGATGATAGACAGACAGATGATAGACAGACAGACGATAGATAGATAGATAGATAGATAGATAGATAGATAGATAGATAGATAGATAGATAGATAGATAGATAGATAGATAGATAGATAGATGACAAATAGATGACAGACAGACAGACAGACAGACAGACAGACAGATAGATAGATAGATAGATAGATAGATAGATAGATAGATAGATAGATAGATAGATAGATAGATAGATAGATAGATAGATAGATAGATGACAAATATATGACAGACAGACAGACAGACAGACAGACAGACAGACAGATAGATAGATAGATAGATAGATAGATAGATAGATAGATAGATAGATAGATAGATAGATAGATAGATAGATAGATAGATAGATAGACAAAGATGACAGATAGATAGATAGATAGATAGATAGATAGATAGATAGATAGATAGATAGATAGATAGATAGATAGATAGATAGATAGATGACAGACAGACAGACAGACAGACAGACAGATAGATAGATAGATAGATAGATAGATAGATAGATAGATAGATAGATAGATAGATAGATAGATAGATAGATAGATAGATAGATGACAGACAGACAGACAGACAGACAGACAGACAGACAGACAGACAGACAGATAGATAGATAGATAGATAGATAGATAGATAGATAGATGACAAATAGATGACAGACAGAGATAGATAGATAGATAGATAGATAGATAGATAGATAGATAGATATATAGATAGATAGATAGATAGATAGATAGATAGATAGATAGATAGATAGATAGATAGATAGATAGACAAATAGATGACAGACAGACAGACAGATAGATAGATAGATAGATAGATAGATAGATAGATAGATAGATAGATAGATAGATGACAAATAGATGACAGACAGATAGATAGATAGATAGATAGATAGATAGATAGATAGATAGATAGATAGACAAACAGACAGACAGATAGATAGATAGATGACAAATAGATGACAGACAGACAGACAGATAGATAGATGACAAATAGATGACAGACAGATAGATAGATAGATAGATAGATAGATAGATAGATAGATAGATAGATAGATAGATAGATAGATAGATAGATAGATGACAAATAGATGACAGACAGACAGACAGACAGACAGACAGACAGACAGATAGATAGATAGATAGATAGATAGATAGATAGATAGATAGATAGATAGATAGATAGATAGATAGATAGACAAAGATGACAGATAGATAGATAGATAGATAGATAGATAGATAGATAGATAGATAGATAGATAGATAGATAGATAGATGACAGACAGACAGACAGAGAGACAGATAGATAGATAGATAGATAGATAGATAGATAGATAGATAGATAGATAGATGACAGACAGACAGACAGACAGACAGATAGACAGATAGATAGATAGATAGATAGATAGATAGATAGATAGATAGATAGATAGATAGATAGATAGATAGATAGATAGATGACAAATAGATGACAGACAGAGATAGATAGATAGATAGATAGATAGATAGATAGATAGATAGATAGATAGACAAATAGATGACAGACAGACAGACAGACAGACAGATAGATAGATAGATAGATAGATAGATAGATAGATAGATAGATAGATAGATAGATAGATAGATAGATAGACAAACAGACAGACAGATAGATAGATAGATGACAAATAGATGACAGACAGACAGACAGATAGATAGATGACAAATAGATGACAGACAGATAGATAGATAGATAGATAGATAGATAGATAGATAGATAGATAGATAGATAGATAGATAGATAGATAGATAGATAGATAGATGATGGATGGATGGATGGATGGATGGATGCACACGCATGGCTATTCCAGGCCGTTTCTTGGGAATATTGGTGACGTTATAGCGGAGTCTCCGGTGTGTGTACGTGCAGCGGGATGATCTGGTCCCGCCTCTGAGCTGTAATAAATAAAGCGCGCAGCAGAGCAGCTGCAGTCAGTCAAACACCAGAGCAAGAGCAGCACACAACACATCTACTACAGCAGCAGCAGCCTACAACCTCACAGTATGGAGGAGCAAAGACATCCCGTCAGTATTCAGCTCGTTGGAGTTATACAAAAACAAGAAGCAAAAGTAAGACGACACGTTTTCATTTTTACATTTTGAATGCATTATTAAAAAGCAACATTACCGTTGTTTTGAATGAAATTATTGATGATGTTTGAGAACGTCACAATATATTGCAATCTTACACGTTATTAAAATAATCAAAACAAATTGTTTTAATAATATAATAAAATACAACAGGAATAATAACAACATAACAATAATGTGAAAAAATTACAAACAGCTCCACAAAACATTTAAAAGGTGTTCACACTGTAAAATCTAAAAAATATGCTTATTGCTAATAATAATAATGAATTTTATTTATAATGTGCTATTCAACTTTTCTTTAAATAATAAAAATATGATAACATGATTTATTAAAACTGGAATACTTCATTTTAAGGGTAACATCAGATAGAAATAGGGATAGACTATCTTGTGTATGGTAGGTAATTAAAATCATTTGGTACTTGCCTAACTAAATACACAATAATATGAATACCATAACATATAGTGTCTTTTAATAACATTCTTCTCATTCTTCCCAGTTGTACATGACCACCATTGTCTGGTCAGATCAAAATGAGATCACTGTGTACAGATCACTTGAAGACTTCAAGGCGCTGCATGTGAGTCTCCTTCTTCATTTCATTTGAAAATAATTTATCTGGCCTATTTTTTTAATACTGTTTGCGCTGACTTTAGCTGAGTAGAATAACTTCTGCGTTCTTATTTCTGTAGAGACAGCTCAAGAAGAAATTCCCTCCTCCAAACCTCATTAAAAGATCAGGAAGGATCGTTCCGAAATTTAAAGGTAAATACTCGATTCAGTGTACAATGCACATTTGAGTACATCCCTCATCCCTAAGTAATAATTTTAAAAAAAATGCATATGCAGCCGCACGGGTGAGGAAAAACATGCAGAAGTGGAGTCCCAGTAAGTCGTTGCTCAGACTGAAGGCTCTGGACGAATACTGCGGTCAACTTCTGAAGAGCGATCCCCGCATCTGCCAGAGCACGGAGCTCATCCAGTTCCTGCTTCCCAAACCCCAGGATCTCGATTCGGACTTTTCAAAAAACAGGTAAGCTTTTACGGCAAAAACAAGCAAAGCAGAAAATAAATACACATTAGAATTGTCAAAGATATGTAAAGGTTCTGTTTTTTTTCTCTGCAGTATCATGATCATGCCATCTGAAAATTCTCTGGACAGTAGTAAAGTTGGAATGAGCAATGGGGTTACTCAACCCTTTGTTTCTGAAACATACCGCTGCATAGCTACTTATGAGACCAAGGACACCAAGAATCGGCCCTTCAAAGTTGAAGTGGATGAGACGGTGGATGTGCTCATTAAAGACCAAAAAGGTGAGAACTCGTTTGGCTGATCTACACCGACGGCATCTAGTAGCAGGGAGCCTCTAAGAACACTCTTCATTGCTCTTGTTTGTCATTGTCCTTCATTGTTCACTGACCGTGTTGTCTTTGACTTTGTCTTATCAGGATGGTGGCTGGTGGAGAATGAAGCCAAACGTCTCGCCTGGTTTCCCGCTCCTTATCTGCAGAGAGCTGAGATGGCCGATGACGGTCCTGATGTGATGGATGGCAGAAGTAAGGACCGGTTAAGTGGTTTCTAGTGTGGTTTCATTGATCTGGAGATAAAAGAACCGGATTGGCCGCACTGTGAATGTTTTGCATTCTTCTGTTAGCTCTAAATCAACCTCGCTTTGGAAAAGATTTTGTAACCTAATTATGCTTATATGCCCTTGTCCTGCTCCTAAAGGCCAACATTGCAGGACTTTAGCTTCAATGTGCCAAATAACACACTCGCCTGAAAGTATCTAGGGATCCTGAAAACCTTGATTAGCTTGTTCAGGTGTCTTTAGCTGCGTTTTACCGAAAGGACCCTGCTCGTGAGGTAGTACTTTTTCAAAGTTCAGGAACTTTCGGGGGTGGGACTTGGGTGCTGAACATCCTTATTGGTTGATTTCACACTGCATTTTATTTCAACCACTATTTGTTAAAGTCTGTTGGTGTGTGTGCAGTAAGAGTTGTTTGCTATTCGAATCAATCGATGGACTGACAAAGAGGTTCAGACTTTATTAGCTTATATGCAGAGGACGAAAACCGGCAGGAACTTGAAAGTCGCGCATAGTCCTACTACATCACCTGACTAATTTGATTAAATTCCACGGTACTTTAGACCCCGATGGGAACACAGACAGCAACAGGTCTTGGGTGGGGAAGTTCTTGGGACAAAATGTTCCATGTAATTTTGGAAAACGCAGCATTTGATTAGGATTTAAGGCTAAACCCCGCAGGAGAGTGGCCCTCAAGGGGCAGGACTGGAAACCCATTGCAAATGAATAATGGATTCTTTTTTTGACCAGGTTGTTCTTAAACAACTCTTATTATTTTTCCCTTCTTCAGGTGCTTTCTATGTTGCTGCTAAAAGTTACAAAGCCATAAACAGTGATGAAATATCAGTCGAGATTGGGTCTGTTGTGGAGGTGTTACAGAAGTCTGACAATGGCTGGTGGATAGTAAGGTAAATCTCCATATCATTTAATCCTGAAAATGAGCAGATGTAATCAGCTGAAATAAACATGTCCAACTGGAAGGAATGTTTTACCTGCATGTTTGTTGTGTAGAAGGAACTTGGCACTTGCTCATTTTTGCATAGTTTTGGCAGTTTGTGCAGAACATCCTTGTTCACTTCCACTGAATGAAATTAAACAAGCCAGTGCGTATTCTTTAAAGACTGACAGCTGTTTTTCTCTATCATTCAGGTACAATCGAAAGGCGGGCTTTGTACCATCTATGTATCTGCATCCATACAATAACCCAAGGTTTCGCATGATGCCTGCTCAGAGGGAGATGACCAGCTCCACTCTTGACTTGGCACAGCTTCAACATCCTGGAGCCAATTCCCTGCATGCTTCCGGTCGTGAGCTCAGCAGATCCCAGGGCAACCTGTGTCCACCTCCAGGAAGCACCCTGGACCCTAAAGATAAGCTGATGTCACGTTCAATGGGAAGACTGCCAGATGCTCCAACGACACGGCTGACTCCACCATCAATCCGAGTGCAATTTGCAGAGAACGGTCAGCAAAGCAGTCTAAGTGAGGACAGCGAAGAGTTCAGCGACGAAAGCAGCTTCTCCGGCAGCGATTCGCTAAATCGTATGGACGCAGAACAGCAATTCCGCAGGAGTCGCACTCCTACACCTGACTCTTCTGGCAGCCTGAGCCCTGTAAGTCCCACTGAAGGCAAGACGATCGGCAGCCGGTCAGACCCCAGTCTCAACAAGATGCCCACCACCCCCAAGGTGCCACCGCGACCCCAAGCTCAGGAGATCCTCAAACGCTGCACCACCGTTACACGCAAAAACCTGCAAAGAAACAGTTAGGTCACCCCACTGCGATGTCCAGCACTTTAAATGCTTGAGGAGAACATGTCCGGACAAGAGTTACTGTTTATGGTCAAAAGGCTTGTGTGATGCTAATGTGATTATTTGATGGACAGAGCTTCAGGAGAGATTATTATGAACACAAAAAGGTTGACACTTTATTCTACTAGAACCAAGTTTAGTTCCTATTCTTGGACCAGAATATTATGTATGTTACAAATGACCGATGCTTCTCTTTGGAACAGACACAAAATTTATTACAATCTTCTATAAGATATTTATCCAATATTTAGGCCTTTCTTAGTTTTTCCTCTATGAAGAAAAATCTTTTCCATAGTGGAAAATATAACTTGTGACTTATATGCATTGCATATCCTGACATATATTATACTTGAACACTGTACACTCTTCAGAGAATTTATCTTATTGCATATTTCGCCCATATTGCCTGTTAATATAAAATAAAATATTTGTGCTAAGGACTGGCATTTGTGGAGTTTATTTTCTGCATGGGGTCATGGGTTTCCAACTGTTTGAGGACAACCTTACTGCAGAGTTTAACTAAAAAAAAACTTAATTAAATTCACCTGAACCGGTTAACCAAGCTGTTCAGGATTACTTGAACATAACAGGCATATTTGTTCGAGAAACGGAAGTCTGCAGTGGGGTCAGGAGCACACTTGACTATTCTTGTTAGGACGACTCTAAGGGCCCATGAACATTTGGGGCCCCCAGAGATTGGTTTTATTAGTAGTAACAGTACTAGTAGTAATGAAATATAAATTGTAAATGTATAATTTACAAGAGTAACAAATAAAACAAAATTATGTCTTATTTATGCATTTCTGGCAAAAAATCCCCCTGGTCCGGTCATCAAAACCGAGGCTATAGTGATAGCCTATTCAATAGGTTACGTTTTTCACCACTGAAAATAAGGAATAGGCTACCATTTTGGTTTTTGTAAATGTGACTCATTTAATGCATTTAATGTCAAATAATCTAAAAAAATAAAAAAAAATAAAAAAACCTTCCGCGGGCCAAATGTTCACGGTTGCTGAGCGCGAATTCCAGCGCAACGCTTCAGTTACAGTAGGCTAAGTCACAAAGTGCAAGATGAGGAGATGTGTAAGTTAGCTAAACTAAACAGCTGTCTTACGATAGAAGTTAAACGAGCGACAGAACAATCAGTTTGCAAAGACTGTATTCAACCACTTTGAGAAGGGGAATATGTAAGTCAGGAAGAAAGGAGACGGTGAAGGAGATGAGAAGCAGCTATTGTGCTATTTAACTACTGGTCAAAATTTTTGAGAACTGTAAGATTTTTTAATATGTTTTTTCTGCTCAACAAGGCTAAATTTATTTGTTCCAAAATACAGCAAAAACAGTATTATTGTGTAATATTTTTTACAATGTTAAATATATTTTTCTATTTGAATAGGCTACATTTAAAATATACATTTTATTCCTGTGATCAAAGGTGAATTTATCCTCATAACTCAGTCTCAAGAGTCACATAATCCTTCAGAAATGATGATCAACAAACTTTTATGATTATCAGTGTTGAAAACATTTTTCTTAGGATAATTTAATGAATAGAAAGTAAAGAACAGCATTAATCTGAAATATAAAGCTTTTGCAACATTTTAATGTCTGTTACATGATGTACAGCTAGCTATAATTTGACAAGGTAGGCTATTATGGGCAGGGCCACGATTACAGATTATTGTCAGCATTACAATACACCCTTTAAATGTCACGTTTAAACAATTTTATTCAATTAATCACTTTATATTTATTATATATTACGTTGCTCATGCAAGTGGCAAACTATTTAAACTTCTATGTTAAAATCAAAAGCGTTTTACATTAACATTTAGACAAAAAATCTAGTCTTTAATTTCTTGAATTTTTAAATCTTTTAAGAAATCCTGCAGGTCATAAAGAACTTTATTTCTCCACCTTCAACAAAGGATGAGAGCTCTCCATTATTTCCTATTTACTCCCTATTCTCCCCATTTACCTAAATGTGTCTGTTTTCTTGCTTTACCCGAGGCAAAAAGTCATTCAAACAGATTGGTCTTTAAATTACACGAATCTGTGGTGAAATAACTAGATTTTCACTTCAATGCAGGTTTATTTTAATGCGAACAAGGTTCTATTACTTTAATTCAGCGCGTCCAGCACCGTACCTAAATAGACGCTGCTGCAGACACACCGCTCCTGGAAAGCACTGCCGGACCGCATCCGTGTGTAAGAAAGCTGAAATCCGTTAACATTGGGACGTTAACATTCGTGATCAAACTATTCGCGTTGCAGATCTAAGCAGTTCATAGAAGTCATTTTTTGGACTACTACACAATAATAGAAAGACGTGTTTTATTGCTATTATCTCATCACATTGGAAGCACCGCTAATGTAAATTGGTAGAGGAACAATTTATATTTTATGCATTGGGAATTTGGGATACACATATCGTTGCTAACGATGCTCAACGTACGCATAATTACCTCGATCAAAAAAAAAAAAAGGATAACGCAAAAGAGAATCGTCTCGGGGGGCCCCTGGTGTTCGGGGCCCTGGGCTGAAGCCCATGTTGCCCATTAGGATAACGCGGCCCTGATTATGGGAGTGGCTTCATGCAGAACAGGACATGCAGATAAAATAAAAAAAGATGTTGACTCTTAAGAAAATTCTTCACAGGTCAAATAAAATGAATTACTAATTACAACATGAAAATAAAAAGTAAAGCCTATAGAAATACTGGAAATTGTGAAATAACATTTTTTTTTTTTAATATGTCATTGCTTTGCTGTCACGCATCATGGTTTAGACATTAGAATATCAAAGCATTATTATCAAAGTCCTTTCCAATGAACACAAGAATGTGCAGTAATCTCAGAGAACTTAATCCAGATAATTCAAATTAATTTGAAGAACCAAATTAGGAGGCAAAAACAAAAAGTGTTGCGTTTATAATGCAAACATTAAGATCAACTCAAGAAAAAACAGGTGTAGTTGGTATTCAATAAAGCAGGAAAGAGCATTGTACAAGCTGCATACTCGCAAAGTTGTGTCCCAAATGCGATCTGTTCATCCAAAATTTACAGCAATCTGGGATGCCCAGCATTCAATACTGTGCAGCACGCACGAATCACTACTTGCTAATGAAAACCGATGCAGGAACAAGCCTTGATATCATCAAGAGCTCAACATACATTATAATAGTAAGAGCATGAACAGGCAAGTTTGCTTTTGGAAGTGGTTGTTTAAACAGTGCTAGCGGTTCAGTGATACTCTGAGAGGGAGATATTAAAAGGAATGTTCTGTAATGAATACAAGTTCTGTTGAATGTGCCATGGTCCATTACCACAGAAAACACTTCAAACAACGATACAATATGATTAAATGTTTCAATAAGGTTTCCAAAAAGTCATTTTTAACTAAAATAGGAATATTCTTGGGGTCTTGTTCACGAGTGAGGGAAGGATGGAACGGGAGATTGACAGACGGATTGGTGCAGCATCTGCAGTAATGCGGGCGATGTACCGGTCTGTCGTGGTGAAGAAGGAGCTGAGCCGTAAGGCGAAGCTCTCGATTTACCGGTCAATCTACGTTCCTACTCTCACCTATGGTCATGAGCTGTGGGTCATGACCGAAAGGACAAGATCCCGGATACAGGCGGCTGAAATGAGCATTCTCGGCAGGGTGGCTAGGCGCTCGCTTAGAGATAGGGTGAGAAGCTCGGTCACTCGGGAGGAGCTCAGAGTAGAGCCGTTGCTCCTTCACATCGAGAGGAGCCAGCTGAGGTGGCTCGGGCATCTATTTCGGATGCCTCCTGGACGCCTTCCCAGGGAGGTGTTACGAGCACGTCCCACCGGGAATTTGGGATACACATATCGTTGCTAACGATGCTCAACGTACGCATAATTACCTCGATCAAAAAAAAAAAAAGGATAACGCAAAAGAGAATCGTCTCGGGGGGCCCCTGGTGTTCGGGGCCCTGGGCTGAAGCCCATGTTGCCCATTAGGATAACGCGGCCCTGATTATGGGAGTGGCTTCATGCAGAACAGGACATGCAGATAAAATAAAAAAAGATGTTGACTCTTAAGAAAATTCTTCACAGGTCAAATAAAATGAATTACTAATTACAACATGAAAATAAAAAGTAAAGCCTATAGAAATACTGGAAATTGTGAAATAACATTTTTTTTTTTTAATATGTCATTGCTTTGCTGTCACGCATCATGGTTTAGACATTAGAATATCAAAGCATTATTATCAAAGTCCTTTCCAATGAACACAAGAATGTGCAGTAATCTCAGAGAACTTAATCCAGATAATTCAAATTAATTTGAAGAACCAAATTAGGAGGCAAAAACAAAAAGTGTTGCGTTTATAATGCAAACATTAAGATCAACTCAAGAAAAAACAGGTGTAGTTGGTATTCAATAAAGCAGGAAAGAGCATTGTACAAGCTGCATACTCGCAAAGTTGTGTCCCAAATGCGATCTGTTCATCCAAAATTTACAGCAATCTGGGATGCCCAGCATTCAATACTGTGCAGCACGCACGAATCACTACTTGCTAATGAAAACCGATGCAGGAACAAGCCTTGATATCATCAAGAGCTCAACATACATTATAATAGTAAGAGCATGAACAGGCAAGTTTGCTTTTGGAAGTGGTTGTTTAAACAGTGCTAGCGGTTCAGTGATACTCTGAGAGGGAGATATTAAAAGGAATGTTCTGTAATGAATACAAGTTCTGTTGAATGTGCCATGGTCCATTACCACAGAAAACACTTCAAACAACGATACAATATGATTAAATGTTTCAATAAGGTTTCCAAAAAGTCATTTTTAACTAAAATAGGAATATTCTTGGGGTCTTGTTCACGAGTGAGGGAAGGATGGAACGGGAGATTGACAGACGGATTGGTGCAGCATCTGCAGTAATGCGGGCGATGTACCGGTCTGTCGTGGTGAAGAAGGAGCTGAGCCGTAAGGCGAAGCTCTCGATTTACCGGTCAATCTACGTTCCTACTCTCACCTATGGTCATGAGCTGTGGGTCATGACCGAAAGGACAAGATCCCGGATACAGGCGGCTGAAATGAGCATTCTCGGCAGGGTGGCTAGGCGCTCGCTTAGAGATAGGGTGAGAAGCTCGGTCACTCGGGAGGAGCTCAGAGTAGAGCCGTTGCTCCTTCACATCGAGAGGAGCCAGCTGAGGTGGCTCGGGCATCTATTTCGGATGCCTCCTGGACGCCTTCCCAGGGAGGTGTTACGAGCACGTCCCACCGGGAGGAGGCCCCGGGGAAGACCCAGGACACGCTGGAGGGATTATTTCTCCAGGCTGGCCTGGGAACGCCTCGGGGTACCCCCGGAGGAGCTGGAGGAAGTGGCCAGAGAGAAGGAAGTCTGGGCGTCTCTGCTTAGACTGTTGCCCCTGCGACCCGGCCCCGGATAAGCGGAAGATGATGGATGGATGGAATATTCTTTTTTTCTTGCTTTTATATATATATTTCTAGATATGACAAAATTGGCAAAATTACTCTTTTAGTGGTTATTCATAAAAAGTATTTATTTATTCCTACATAAAAATAGTATTCACAATTAAAGTGAAACTTGAGCTATACACTAAATGCCTGTTTCATAAAAGATGTAAAGAAAATGGGGGATTCAACTCTGACACCTGACTTTTACAAATAAACTGGGGCCAAAGCGGTTTCATAAAAAGTAATTGAAGTTCACACAATCCCACTAATTTGATCTAGGCTGCGTTCCAGTTTTTTTTTTTTTATAATGCCCTTTACTCGCTAACTCGTATGTGCATCATTGCTTGCGTTGCATGATTGCCCCAGACTGGTATAACCTTTGCAATGGGCTGAACTGGAACTTCCTACGCTTTTGATCAACTTGGAATCCATTACAAAATTGTTTAATGCAGCATTCTACATGTATATAGGTGTGTTTGGGTTGTTTAAATATTTTTTAAATAATACACATATCAGAATTGTTTGTGGTGGGGTAAATTAAATGCAATATATGGCGATGTCACAATCGTGTTGCATTGTGGTGTATGAAGCTGCCTGAAGTCTATACATGAAGTAAACTTGCTCCCTTGGTCAAAATTGAGGGAGCGAGGATCTGTCCCTTGTCCACTTCACAATGTGGAAGTGGACGAGTATTCAAAATGTATTCTTCTCCAAGAGATATGAGCTATTTATTTTAAGGAGGAAAAAGACAATACAAAAAACAAACAAAAAAAGAGCCTTTTGCAGTTGGTGTGGAAATACAAACAGGAAATGTATTTAATTGGCAACAACGTGTGGCTGAATCATAAAATTCATAAAGATCAGAAGTGATCCATCAATTCAATATACAGTACTGAATAAAATGACTCGTGATTGAAAGCTACAGCAGCCAATCACCTTATAGCTGCTGTTTTGCAGAGGACAGAACCTGTAGATTTGGTGGGAAGAGACTTGGTGGAAATTTCCATGACTTCCTCCTCGTCTTCACTTTCCTCACTGGACACATCACCTTCATCTGCGACTCTATTCACCCCATCATGTTTCTTTCCATTCACATGAGCAGTTTTAGATGTGCTGACACCTTCATCGTCATCAAGAAGCTCCTCTCTGTTTTCTGAATCCTCCAAATCGTCCTCTTCTTCCTGGTGCTGCGGAGATGCTCGAGTGTCTGTAATCTCCATTGGTTTCTTGTCTATGAGGAATATGGACTGAGGACTGGTATCCATCTCGTCATCCTCTAAGTTGACACTAGAAAAAAAAAGCAGACCAACTGTGATATTAAATAAACTTGGAACCACAACTACACTGCTGTTCAATAGCTCTGTAAGATTTAAAAAAAAGTGTTTTTTGAAAGCTGTGTTTTCTATGGGAGCTAGTTTCCTCCACTTAATAAAACATGTTAAATGATAACTGATAAAATTATAATTTTTTCACACAATTGTGAGTTTACATCTCGCAATTCTGACTTTGCAAAGTCAGCAAAAAATTGCAAGGACACAATTGTGAGATATAAGATGATAATCGTGAGATATAAAGTCAGAATTGAGTGATACAAAGTCAGAATTGTGTGATACAAAGTCAGAATTGTGTGATATAAAGTCAGAATTGCGAGATATAAAGTCAGAATTGTGAGATATAAAGTCAGAATTGTGAGGTATAAAGTCAGAATTGAGAGATATAAAGTCAGAATTGCGAGATATAAAGTCAGAATTGCGAGATAAAAAGTCAGAATTGAGAGATATAAAGTCAGAATTGAGAGATATAAAGTCAGAATTGAGAGATATAAAGTCAGAATTGAGTGATATAAAGTCAGAATTGAGTGACTTAGTCAGAATTGAGTGACTTAGTCAGAATTGTGAGATATAAAGTCAGAATTGTGAGATATAAAGTCAGAATTGTGAGATATAAAGTCAGAATTGAGAGATATAAAGTCAGAATTGAGTGATATAAAGTCAGAATTGAGTGATATAAAGTCAGAATTGAGAGATATAAAGTCAGAATTGAGAGATATAAAGTCAGAATTGAGAGATATAAAGTCAGAATTGAGAGATATAAAGTCAGAATTGTGTGATATAAAGTCAGAATTGAGATATAAAGTCAGAATTGAGAGATATAAAGTCAGAATTGAGAGATATAAAGTCAGAATTGAGTGATATAAAGTCAGAATTGAGAGATATAAAGTCAGAATTGTGAGATATAAAGTCAGAATTGTGAGGTATAAAGTCAGAATTGTGAGATATAAAGTCAGAATTGAGAGATATAAAGTCAGAATTGTGAGGTATAAAGTCAGAATTGAGAGATATAAAGTCAGAATTGTGAGGTATAAAGTCAGAATTGTGAGGTATAAAGTCAGAATTGAGAGATATAAAGTCAGAATTGAGAGATATAAAGTCAGAATTGAGAGATATAAAGTCAGAATTGTGAGGTATAAAGTCAGAATTGTGAGATATAAAGTCAGAATTGTGAGATATAAAGTCAGAATTGTGAGATATAAAGTCAGAATTGTGAGATATAAAGTCAGAATTGAGAGATATAAAGTCAGAATTGAGTGATATAAAGTCAGAATTGAGTGATATAAAGTCAGAATTGAGAGATATAAAGTCAGAATTGAGAGATATAAAGTCAGAATTGAGAGATATAAAGTCAGAATTGAGAGATATAAAGTCAGAATTGTGTGATATAAAGTCAGAATTGTGTGATATAAAGTCAGAATTGAGATATAAAGTCAGAATTGAGAGATATAAAGTCAGAATTGTGTGATATAAAGTCAGAATTGAGATATATAAAGTCAGAATTGAGTGATATTAAGTCAGAATTGAGTGATATAAAGTCAGAATTGAGTGATATAAAGTCAGAATTGAGTGATATAAAGTCAGAATTGAGTGATATAAAGTCAGAATTGAGAGATATAAAGTCAGAATTGTGAGATATAAAGTCAGAATTGTGAGGTATAAAGTCAGAATTGTGAGGTATAAAGTCAGAATTGAGAGATATAAAGTCAGAATTGTGAGGTATAAAGTCAGAATTGAGAGATATAAAGTCAGAATTGAGAGATATAAAGTCAGAATTGAGAGGTATAAAGTCAGAATTGTGAGGTATAAAGTCAGAATTGAGAGATATAAAGTCAGAATTGTGAGATATAAAGTCAGAATTGAGTGATATTAAGTCAGAATTGAGAGATATAAAGTCAGAATTGAGTGATATAAAGTCAGAATTGAGTGATATAAAGTCAGAATTGAGAGATATAAAGTCAGAATTGTGAGATATAAAGTCAGAATTGTGAGATATAAAGTCAGAATTGAGAGATAAAGTCAGAATTGTGAGGTATAAAGTCAGAATTGAGAGATATAAAGTCAGAATTGTGAGGTATAAAGTCAGAATTGAGAGATATAAAGTCAGAATTGAGAGATATAAAGTCAGAATTGAGAGATATAAAGTCAGAATTGTGAGATATAAAGTCAGAATTGAGAGATATAAAGTCAGAATTGTGAGGTATAAAGTCAGAATTGTGAGGTATAAAGTCAGAATTGTGATATAAAGTCAGAATTGAGAGATATAAAGTCAGAATTGAGAGATATAAAGTCAGAATTGTAAGGTATAAAGTCAGAATTGAGAGATATAAAGTCAGAATTGTGAGGTATAAAGTCAGAATTGTGAGGTATAAAGTCAGAATTGTGAGGTATAAAGTCAGAATTGTGAGGTATAAAGTCAGAATTGAGAGATATAAAGTCAGAATTGAGAGATATAAAGTCAGAATTGAGAGATATAAAGTCAGAATTGAGAGGTATAAAGTCAGAATTGTGAGGTATAAAGTCAGAATTGTGAGGTATAAAGTCAGAATTGTGAGGTATAAAGTCAGAATTGTGAGGTATAAAGTCAGAATTGAGAGATATAAAGTCAGAATTGTGAGGTATAAAGTCAGAATTGAGAGATATAAAGTCAGAATTGAGAGATATAAAGTCAGAATTGAGTGATATAAAGTCAGAATTGAGAGGTATAAAGTCAGAATTGTGAGGTATAAAGTCAGAATTGAGAGATATAAAGTCAGAATTGTGAGGTATAAAGTCAGAATTGAGTGATATAAAGTCAGAATTGAGAGATATAAAGTCAGAATTGTGAGGTATAAAGTCAGAATTGAGAGATATAAAGTCAGAATTGTGAGGTATAAAGACCGTTTTAAAGGGATCCCCTGGTGTTGAGACTTGTATGGCTTAATATAATATTAATGATGTCTCTTACTAAAATATGAAGTAGAAAACCCATGAACATTATTTTAAAAAATCGATTTTATATTTGGACTATAGGCGGCGCCATTTTGTTTGCGTTCTAGGTTGATGACGTAGAATGGTTGCACTCCTCAATCAGCTGGCGTTACCCGTAGCTATTTTTACCACAACGCAACTCGAAAATTGCTTCAGAGTTAAACAAAACCAAATAATTGCTTTGTAATTGTACTTAAAACACACTTAAACATACATGTGCACACAAACGCTCTCTCTCACAGACTCACACACACACACGCACTGCGTGCGCGCATACATAACCCTCATTCACAATTTCCTGTATTGATATCATAGATAGACGATTGATATGCAGTAGATTAACTGTAATACCTAGTGTGACCAGCAGAGGGAACTATCTAGGTATAGGACCATGGGATAGGGGGCATGAGGAAGAGAGGCAGGATGTTTTGGTGATGATGCGTGGGATGTTGGTTCGTGAATTAAAGTTTGAGCACAAGCTCAGTGAATTAACCTCAATCTTAAAACTTTTATCTTTAAGACACGAATAGTATAAATGCTTTTATTGTTACAAGTTCATAGGAAAACATTTTGAAGACGCTTTACACAACTATCGTATACTTCCAAGTGAGAAAGCCAACAGCAATAGCAAGGAAAAATTGGAAAGGTGTTTGACAAGTGAACCATTCAAGATTAATGAGGAATTCTTTAATAGGTAAAAGGAATGTTTAATATTTGTTGAAAGAAAGTTTGAAGGAATGGTGTTTATTTAAACCCACTTCCTGGAAGATCCGAATTGAGTGGTGACTCACATCAGACACCCAGTTCTACAGAACTGCAGTCAGGTCAAGGAAATAAACAACAGTTCATTATTTTGCATGTGACGCACTTAACTATGGTGTTCTATTTTGTGGTCTATAAAACTTGCTACCTGAAGAAAATTATTGCCTCTATAGATCTACAGATTTGCTTTCCAGTGAGCTTTGTTTTTCTAAAAATTGCTGGTGCAAATCCAGGTGACTGCTCAAGTGCTGGAAAATATTTGGGAGGTTGTTGCCTACTAGCTCAAATTAGAGGATATCTAGACAGGTCCCTCGACAAGGCGATTCTGTTTGTTAAAAAAAAGTAACAGAACAGTTCTATTCTAACAAGATTGATTATTTTGATAATTCATACCCAATGGCACAAACATATGGGACTAATTTTCACATTCCTGGGTCTATCTATCACATAATTGAGGTCGCTTCATCCCGCGGACATGGAAAACAACCCGAGGGAAAAAAAGAGACTTGGCAACACAGTGTAGTTGAGTTATGTTAACATTTGACAACTAACGTTATGCGACGCTCCATTGCTCTGAATGGTTGTAGGTCTATCCAATGAAGGTTTTTCCTGGTTCGGTTGAAACAAGCCCCATAACAGCCTATCATAAACCATCGTTCGTGTCTCTTCAGAGGACTTGGATTTGGATTAGGCACTCAATCACTCGCAGATCATATCGTTTCCATCAACAATGCATATCACATTTTTATATTGCGATATATCATTTAACGCCATATCATTACACCCCAACATAACCCAGCATTAAAAAAACAGTGGAAGCAGTTTGTTTCTACAGAGCAGCAACATAGAACAGTGATGAGAATGTTGTTTGAAAACAAATAAATCATATATTTTTTCAGACAAGAAACTGTTAGTGTTTCTTTTGTCTAGATTAAGGAGCTTCACATACCTTATCAGAGCTAAAAATGCCTGTTAGATGACCTGTCATGCTTTACATTTCATGTAGACTTTATTTGGGTGTGTACAGTGATCATTTACATATCGATAACAACAGATTTCCCTACAACAACATTTTGGACAGTGAAAATGCTGAGTGGCTAGTAACTTTGAAAAACTAAAGTGGCTGGTGAGCAAAAAAAGCCCAGTTCCTTATGCATATGTAAAGGTAGTATTGTACTTTATTATATTATATTAGTGTGTTTATGTCGTTACATAGTTGGAACATTTGCCAACTGTGAAACATTTATGAGTATTAGATAAACTTAACTTGCCACAACCAAGACTTATAAAGCATAGGTACCACATGGATACATGTACCATTGTCTCTGTCATTGTAATATTCATCATCTATCATTTCCAGTAAAGTGAAAATCAAGTGAGTGCATATCAAACTATTTGTAACAACGCAACAGCGACACATGGTATCCGTCATTACATCATTTTCAATCTTTCTGAAAAGCCTGTGTTTAAAAACGAAACTGCAGTAAAATTAAGCGAACAAAAGAACAGCGTTTCTTACTGGATCTGACTGGAATTTTGTTCAAAGTAGTTCATACACGCTTTCTTAATGTGAGGATCACAAGGATGGCAATGAAAAGATTGTTTTTCCACAAGCACTTTAAAACATGTTGAAATCCTTAGAGGCATCTCTATTGTTTTGCTTCAGGAGTAATCCTGTGTTTGCATCTTGCTCGTATTTACTTCAAGACGTGCACGAATCGGTAGACGGGGCTAAAGAATAAGGCTTTGTTCTTCTTCCGCAGAGGTGTACTTTCATCAAACTATGAGACATTCTGGGAGCTTGGTTTCAATAAAAGCTGTTTTTAAGAAAGCTTTGAATTCTGATATTTTTATAGTACAATGAGCACTTATATGGCAAAAGATCAATGACATTGATTTCTCCTATCACAAAACCCCTAACCCCAAGTACGAGCAATAATATTGACTCTTCTCTTAGCAAACACCACTAACCATTTAATGAATACACAACCAGGAAATTTTGGGAGTAAAAGTCTTTACCTCTCTTTACCACCTGTAATACGCATTTTCTGCCACATGTAATCCAGAAACATTGAGGCCTGCAGGAGACGGCCAATCCGCTGCATGTGTCTCTCTGCAGGAAACGAGATTCAAATTTATTACATACTTAAATGAAAATGCCAGAAAGCACTTTAACAGAGAAACACATTGTGTGTGAGTTGTTCTGGATAAAAATAGCACCCCACCTGTGTATGGGATGAGGCCCTCCAGATGTGTACGAGCCCCCTGATACTGAAGCATCTCCTCTGGGCTCAGGTGTGTGAGTAGCACCTGCAGGACGGCCTGAGCGTCCAGACAGCTGCGCGAGTTAGTGTTCCACACCACACAGTAGCGCAGAACCGTCTCTGAACACAACACACAATCAGGTAAGGCAGTTACAATCAACCTAATGACCAACACTAGAGCACTAGTGTTTCAACGGAGTCCACGGTTCGGATCATATTACGGTTTCTGAGTCGCAGATCGGATCAGCAAGAAAGAAAAAAAAGTCAATTTATTCCTTGAAGCACACCTGAAGTACTCCGATATTACAGCAAAGACAACCTGCCGAACTAATAAAGTTCAAACATTAAAGGCAAGTGAACAGTCAGTAATAAGAACAAATTACAAGAACAGATAAACACAATTTAACAAAGCTACAAGTAAATTAAGGTCTAACTGTAGAATTAATTTCAGGAACATAGCACTATGTTCACTGTATACATTTAATATCGATTAATCTTTGTTAAAGCTGCAACATTTTAGTACGGGGAACTTGCTATTAACTATGATTTTGGCCTCTATAAGCTCCTAATTTACTACTTATTAAGAGTTAGTAAGGTAGTCATTAAGTTATTGGGTAGGATTAAGGGATGTTGAATATGGTCATGCATGCAGAATAAGGCATTAATATGTGCTTTATAAATACTATAAATACTATAATAAACAGACAATATCCTATTAAAATGCATGCTAATAATCAACTAGTTTAATTCTTTAACAAGAATTGGACCCAAGAATAAAGCGTTACCGCTGTGTTTTGTTGTTTGATTGACACCAATGACAGACAACAGCAGGTATTTATAGGCAGCTGTCACTTTAAGACCTGATTCTTGGATCCAATATAATGATACACATCCCTCAATGTTCACTTAAGAAATAACCGGCTGTGTTTATGAGTATACTTGCAGAGACAGGTATTTTGACACGTATGTCGTAATGACATAAAAGTGTGTTTAGCTGCTTTTCCACCGTCGGGTTAATCATTTCTTAGAACTGTGAGGAACGGTTCCAGTTGTGTGTCCATGAGCCGTCTTTTTTTTCACTTGTTTTTCACTAGTCTGATACCTGGCATCAGATTCTCTGTAGCTGGCAAAGTGTGTGATATTTGAGTCACGTAAACGCAGATTAATAACACTATTAAAAGAAACACCTGATCGCCCTCCATAATGCGGTCGTTATTTACATACGGTCTTTAAACAAACTTGCATTACCAAGGCAAAGACTGGCGCGTTTGAATTACATTCCAAAGAGCGGTCGGTATCAGTTCCACAGTGGAAAATGAAACTGTAACTGAATAGAAAGGTTACGCAATAAGAACGGCAATGTAAAAAGGGAATCAATTCGAGAATTTAAATGCGCCTCTCTCTCTCTCTGTGTGTGTGTGTGTGTGTGTGTGTGTGTGTGTGTCTGTGTGTGGCTGTGTGCACAGATTAAAGCACCTAATTGCATTCTCTTTTGCCTCTTCCAGCACTTGAATGGTTTAAATATATTGAATGTGAATATATTCACATTCAACTAAACTGGGCAAGACAAACACATCCTAATGATAACCTTGCACTCTACGGTGGTTCAACTTGCAATTAAATCACATGCATGCCGTGGAGCCTGGACCATACAGATCACTTAACTACGTTTCGGTTAACCCCTAAAGCGCCACTACATCAACACATGGCGTGTACCTTTTTGATCCTGGCGGAGTTTCAGGAGAGTCTTTTCTAGCTCCTGTATTCCATCGTCCTGCTGCCGAATTTCTATGAAAGATTATAAATATATAAAATTGACTTTAAGTCCATGTGTGCTTAACAGGTGACAATAGAAGACTTTATACAATAACTACACCATATACAGTACAATAAAAAATTATATATTTAATATATAATAAACCTTTATACAATATTAAATATACACATCAAAAATTATGCATCACAACAAAAAAATATAAATTATAAATAAATAACTACACAAATTGTACTGTCAAGTTGTTCAGTAAGTCAGTAAACTAATATTAGTCAAATCTTAAACATTTGCAGTGTAAACTTATTGTTTAGTAAACGTTTGTTTTTTTACAGAATAAAAACTTTTAGCTCGATAATTGAAAGCCAGCTCATACGCACTCAATAATTTCTCTTGAAATAATATTATTCGATTTGTGTCTTATCTGATTGGTTCTGTGAACTGAGGCTTTTGCTGGCAAAGGGAAGTGGCAAGTAGAAGTTTCTTAAGTATTAAATGTCACATGATCCTTCAGAAATCATTTTAATAGGCTGATTTAGTGGTCTGTTACTATTAGTAATTATTATTGGTGCTCAACTAATAATAATGACTAATAATGATGTTGGATTACACTTTATTTTAAGGTGTCACTGTTACAGTGTAATTTTATATTTAAGTAATGAGTAATAATAATTAACTACATGCACTTCTTACTATAGGGTTAGGATAGGATTATGGCTTGGTTGAAGGTAAGTTGCATGTAATTATGCATAATTTACTGTTATTACTATAGTAAGTGCATGTAACATATGTAACAAGGACACTGTAAAATAAAGTGTAACTAAATGTTGATTACTATTTTGGTGGAGACTATGATTTTTTTCTTATTATTCTTTGATGAATAGAGAAATCTTAAATAATAGTGACAATATAAATTTGGTTTAACCAGTTCAGCAAAAGAGCAACGCTGGAATTTCTGAAGGAGTGAATAACACCTGTCGTATTGTGTTGAACATAGATGTGGTTAAAGGAACAACGAACAAATACAAGAAATGAGTAATAACACACCAAGCATCCTCTTACTCAATCATAAGCCACCATTGGAAATAAGCCAGTGTTCGAGTTACAACAATCAGGAAACTAAAGCGCATTCACTTTTTCCCAATAAATAATCGTCGGACAAACAAAGTTTTAAAAAGAGGCGGTGGAGCGTCTCAGATTACAGATGAGTAAACACCATGGGAGTATAAAAATGTGGATCTACCAGATTTTATTTTTAACAATCAGAGCGGCCACTTAAAATAAAAGTGTTTGACAGGCTGACTCAATACAGAGAAACAAAAGAAAAACTACCTCTGATGACTCGCAAGGCAGTGTGCGGCTGATCCAGAGAGAGAGCGATACCCAGAGCCTTCAGGTACTTCTTCTCATTAAGTAAATTTGACAGTTCCTGCTGCCTGCGAAGACACCACAAAATCCATTAGCACTCAAAAGGAGATGTGTTTTAGAATGACAGACAATAAGCAGCAGCAATACTTTCCAAAATAACTATTTTTTGTAGGGTTTTTTGTATGTAGCCAACTGACAATAAGGGTTTTTTAATCAAAAAGAGTGCCATGATCATCCTAAAATGTTTTCTTTGATGGACTATTACAAACCCTATACCATAGAGCACCTTGACAGCATTTTCCCCTAAGATGAGCTCTCTTCTATTGGACTTTGTTTGAACTATGGGTTTGTTCGTCCAAAACTTTCCCTCATGTCGTTTCCAAACCCATAAGACTGCCATTCATCTTTGAAACACAAAGATGATACAGTGAAACATAAGAGGTTTCTTCATAAGAGGTTTAACATAAGAGACATAAGATGTTTCTTCAAGAGGTTTCGTGAAACATAAGAGGTTTCTTCAAATTTACCGATCTCACGGTAAAAAACATCATAAAAGGATCATAATGAATCAAGCGGTTTCACCCACTTATGATTTCTCTCTCATGTCAAGAAAGCAAGTTTGATCTTCCGCTGACCATATTTAATGCGCTCTATGTACATTTGCTGTTCAATGCTCATATGTGAATAAAATTCTAAATTAAATCTGTTTATCATATTAAGTGTTCGTGTTTCTTCAGGAGTCTTGCATAAAACTGCTTGATTCATATGGATTACTTTTGCTATTATAACTTTATAACTTTCATATAAGGAACAGGGTTCATACAGATGCTGTACAATTAAATTAAAGCTGCCCTAGAATAAAAAAATATAATTAACCTTGCCATAGTTAAATAAAAAGAGTTCACTATGGACATCACATACAGTGAGTCTCAAACACCATTCCCTCCTCCTTCATATGTAAATCTTGTTTGTGAAAAACACCACGGAAAAACAGGCTATTTTCAACATAACGCCAACTGTGATGCAATCGCTGAGATCCTTAATATGTATGCTCCTAATATTTGCATGTCAGGCCATGTTCATTTTCAGGCGGAACTGCGAAGATAGCAATAACGGCAGATCATGGAAATAGATGTCATGTTCCAGGCTGTGCAGGGGATGTGAGGACTTTTCATAGCCTTCCCACAGATAAACAATGTCAACAGTTACGGCTGATGTTTATTTACAATCAGATACTGCAACAATTTAATTGAAAGTTGTTTGTTTGCTCGGCCCATTTCACCACGGAGAGTTTTTCTCTCAATATAGCAGGATTTGCTCAGCGTCTAAAACTGAAGAAAGGGCCATATTCCTGCATAACAGTAAGTAGTGATTTTATCCATTCTTGACTGTCGAACCCATTTCTGATTAAATTGAAAGTTTCTTAGTAAGACAACATTACGATAATATCCCGTGTTGTCTAGATCTAATGCAAGATGCTAGAATTGGAAACTCCCAAGTAGCACACCTAACAGTTTGTCAAAGGACAAAGGTTAATTGTAGCTAACATCACCTTCTCCACCATCTAAGTTGAAACAATAGTCATTTGACAAGGCTTCTAATCAATATGTTAAATAAATATACATTTTTGAGAACTGAAGTATGATTATTTTGCAGCGGATGAGTAGTAAACATGACACTGACTATTTTGAGTGGCTTCTACATTAAACTGATTTTTAAGTAATTTATTTAGCCAAACAAAAGTAGACTGATTTTTAAAAATCAGTACCCTACTGTCAAACTGTAACGTTACTGTAAACAACATATTTATTTATTTATATATTTACGCGCTACCCAGTTCAGTTTGTGATTCAAAGTTGAGAAGCTATCATTGTAAAATCATTGCCATGACGGATGGTATAAATGTGTTAGCTGTCATTGAGCGGGAGTGCAGTGAAACAGCCAATCAGAGCAGAACTCTGCATTAATATTCATGACTCTTCCAAGGCAAAAACAGATCATTACATCCAAGGGACAATTTCTAGGGTTGTAAATGGACCTGTAAAACAGTATCTGGACAATTGTTGCCCTTAAATAAGTCACATACCCTCTATTTAGATATCAGAGAGCCATTTAAAATATTGTTTAAAATCATTCTAGGGCACCTTTAAGGATTTTTCAAGCACTACTTTTGTTGGTTTTCAAGGACTACAATCAGAGATCTCGCTTATCAAACAATCTCATTGTTATCTTCCAAATTCTAAACAAAGATAAATAGATAAAGAAATAAAAAAAACGGTTCATATAAAGCGTAGCGCATGCAATGACTGTGGTACTAGGGCTGGGCGATATGTTAATTTTTGAGGGGCGATAATCGCCTTAAAAAATATCGCGATATCCGATAATATCATCTACTCCGCACTGATCCCGCCCACTCCCCTGCGTGCCACAAAATTTTCCAGGCATAAAATGGAGGACAACTTAATATCCAAGAAAAGATGTACATCAGTAAATTGGCAGTATTATTGATTTAAACCAAATGCAAATGGTGAACCAGTGGATCCAACAGAGGCTATCTGCAGGCTTTGCAAAAAAAAGAAAGAAAGTGAACCACTAATCTCCGCAGCCATCCACGTACACGTCTCGTTTGAGCCCCGCTCTGCAGCCGCTTCTCAAAGACGACGAACATGTGGTCGAGCAGCAATGACACCGTAAATATCAATTAGAGCTTAGATCGTGCTCAAAAAATCAAGCCCGACCCTAAAAGATCAAGCCCGAGCTTGTGCTCGTTGTGTCCGAGCCTTGCCCAGCCCGGCACATTAACTGTAGCCTAATCATGAGAACGAGCCTGTAATGAGCGAAGCGGACCGGTGTGACTCATGTTAAAACTAAAATTAACGAAATAAGCTGATACCATCACTGTTTTCCCAGAACGACTGGAAATCAAATTTTGCTGCAATATTGTCCTGTTTAACACTGTGAAGCTGCATTGAAACAATCGTCATTGTAAAAGAACTAGTATATATAATAAATAAAGCTGACTTGGCTTGACTCAATAATCCGCAGGCGCGCTCGTGAACCGCTCACCTTTAAAATAATTAAATCCAGCTCAGACATTTATCTGTAGCTCACTTTGTTGTAGCCATTAAACAATGTTTGTCTTCTTTCTTTTTGCATATTATGTTTGAATAGGCCTATTATAATAGTATTTTTACATTTCATCTGATTATGATAAGTGCAAAGATGCGAGTGAGTCAGAAATGATTTTGGTGGTTATATTTAGTTTAATATTAAGTTTTGTTTTGTAGAAAGCATTCTTTCGTTTTGTTTAAATTGTATCTTAATTTTAATAAAGGTTTCTTTGGCCAATTGCCTGGGTTTAATAAATAATATACAAATGGAAGACATGAATCCAGTTGAAGTCGCGGGAGTGATCGCTTTAATTTCTTATGAACTGGAGCGCGTGTCTCATAAATAAACCGAAACGCAGCAGGCTACTTGCCTCACAGACATGAGAATTATGCGCATAGAACGCTTAAAATGTCCACTTTTAAACGAAGCATTTAAAACGAAAATATGTAATTAAGCAAAGTGCAGTGTTGACGCGAGCAGCTCATGCGTTTCTGTTCAGAATACTGCGCTCCATCACTGCATGAGCTGTGAGTTTAACACGCATTTTTACTTCACTTTAATATATTTTTCTTTCATTTTTTATATTATAATAATTTTATTCTGACACCTTTATTTTATAGTATTTAAAATACAGGCCTATGGTTAGCTTTTATAGACATTTTCAACCGTTTAAGGTTGAGCTATTTTTTTCCCCGTTGAGCTATTTTTCCCCCAAAGGTTTCTCTCTCGTTTTATTTTTAGCGTTAGTAGGCTATTTTAAATGTTTTCCAGGTTTCCATGTTTGATTAATGTTTGTATTATTAATTGGCTATTATATTTATAATTTAGCCTAATAGGCAATAATATTTTTAGAGCGTTTTAGCCAAGTCAATGTGCTTCTCTTTGCGCGTGTATAATGAAAACACAACCAACGTCTTATCCATAATTCAATGTTTTGCTTTAACACATATAGGCTACTGTAGTTATGCATCAGAAACACTAAACATTTGAGTGTATGGTAACTACTATTTATAATGTATTTGGCAAAGCAATGAGTTTATCAGTCGTCATTTTTATGATGTCGATTATCGTCTGATAACACTGACTGTTATCGATATCGACATATTTGCGAGACATCGTCGATATATGATAATATCGTCATATCGCCCAGCCCTATGTGGTACCTTTAACAATATAACAATACTATGATAAATATTCCTTATTCAGGACATTTATACGTGTAAAAAGTGTTATCAAGGCCAGATATGAATCAGTGCTAATGTTTATGTATAAGCTGTCATGCATGAAGGATGGATAAGCATGGAAGGAATCAGATCAGAAAACTATAAAGTGCTTAAAGGTTCAAGAAAACAAAGTTTTTTTTTAGTAACAGGACTGGTTTGGTAAGTGATATAAGTGCAGTGTGTGCAACTGTGTAGACCTTGCCAAAATGTTATGACATTGAGCCTTGTGAATCTTTCAGCAGGTATCTCTCTGCCTGTCTGCATTGGTTTGTTACATAAAGCAGACAGTGACTTACTTAAGAACTTGGTCTTCTTGTTTGGCCTGCTCCTCTGCCAGCTCCACTTTAGTCACATCCTAAGCAGAAAACAAAGAGAAACACACGATTGTTCTAAAACTTGAAATTTATAATCTTAATCACATTTAGTTATAAGTTATAATATACAACAATTATTTAGCCTCAAACAATTATTTTACTTATTAAACAAAGAGATTGCGAAAAAGGCTGCACAACCATCAAAAAGGTGGTGATTTGCACTAGGTAGGTTATGTAAACCGCCAATATTCAAAAGAATAAGAGGAAGTGTAACGGCACGCTTTTACTTGGCGTCTGTTTCCATGGTGAATCATCGATTCGACTGTTAAGAATGTCTTGTGTGTTAACCGGTAACATAGTGTGATTTGTCTGAAATTACTCTCGGATGTGTTTTTGGAACCAGCATACCTCGAGTAAGCATGGTTTGGGTTAATCAACCGAAAGTTCAAGGCATACGTGACGGACACACCCTTGGCCCGTACGCATAGAAAATGGAGACAAATACACGGCAACCATGACCAACCTACACACATTCAGTATAAAGAAGTGTTCTTGCTGGAATGAAAATTATAATTTGCACACCAGAGATGTTTTTGGGAGCATGACAGTATAGATGGGCATCCCGTCAGACATAGTAATAAGGTGCAGCTGTATGAACGTGCTAATTATAAGAAGGTGTGACCATAGGTTTGGTCACATAATAAGTGTTATATATGGTGGTGTATTGTTTAATCACTAAAACCTGCCCATAACACGGCTCTATGGCGCAACGTCGCACAAGTTTACCACAGTTTTACAATAATAAGGGATACATTGATCATAATGAATTAATTTGAGTCGAGATTGCACATTAGTAACAAAGCAATAAAGCGATATTTACCGTTATTTATCTAAAGAGAGATGACACAGGTTCTTATTCAGTCCCGTCTCCTATTGTTTATTTGTAGTCACAGGACAGTATGTTTACATAATTTTTATAAATAATGATAATTTCGACAAATTTTCCAACAAGCAGCTTTAGCACTCTCTCCAATGACAGTCCCAATAGTTATTTTTCAGTTAGAGAAACAGACGAAGCTTCCGAAAAATAGGAGTTGCTTGCTTTATTTTATGACATAGTATACGCCGCTAAATGTGGACATCAGACAGTCTGGTATAAAGAGGTGAGACGTACTGACAGATAAAATAAATACACGACTGCGATAGTCTATATGATTTGTCTGACTATCTTCAGGCAGTCGTATTTACCATGTTTACGATGGTAATGGTTAGTGCAAATAGTCTTTTACATCACTATTTCTGCCTTATACTGGGGTCAAAATCCACATCGGCTCACAAACAGAAGTAATTTCAAACACTTGCCGCTGTCTGAAAGTGAGTTGAGCTAAAATGGTTTTAAAATGACTTTAACGCTGATGATCAGGTATATGAAAACATCCACGACGCCACCGTCTCCAAACTCAGGTAAATTCCACCTTTGTTCGTAAACACTCCTCTAGCCCGAGCTGGCATGCTTTGGACCAAGGTGCTCGTGGGCCAAAAAACCCTGACCCTTGGCCCAGAGGAAGCCCCAATGAAGCCCAATCAACACCCGGAAGTTACAGTGGTAGTAACGCGACCGCCCCTGGCAAGCACTAGCACGCATGCATTTGCACCGACAGTGGAAAGACGATTATTGATTCTTAATACTCTGTTGTTGTTTTTTGTGATGGTTGTGCTTGAGTCCCTTGTTTGTCCTGAGCAGTTAAACTGCCCATTGTTATTCACAAAAATCCTCCAGGTCTTGCAAATTCTTCAGTATTCCAGCATCTTTTGCATGTTTGAACCCTTTCAGCAGTAACTGTATGACTTCATTTAGCACTGCCCTTCGGAAGCAACAGAAGATACTTCCATGTTTCCCGGAAAACAAATTAAGAACAATTTCTGTTAATCTTCAAATTCCAAAGTTTCCACCCCCATTTTGAAATATGCAAAAGATGCTGGAAGACTGAAAAATTTGCAGAACCTAGAGGATGTTTCTGAAGAACATTGGGATGCTTAATTGCTTAGGACAAACAAGGGACTCAAGAACAACCATCACAAAAAAAAAAAAAAAAAAAAAATAGCCGTGGATCAGCAAGGGAACTTCGTATTAAGAATCAAGGGTACATAAACTTTTGAATGGGTTATTTGTATAAATTCAGCTATGTTTTTTTTTTTTTTTTTGTGGACTACATGTTAATTTATGTAAAATATCTTATTCGGGACAGTACTAAATGAAAAGTAACATGCATTTTGTATGATCTCTCTAATTTTGTTAAAATTATTCACAATTTTACAGATTCTGCAAGTGGTTCACATACATGCAACTGTATATATATGTATGTACAGTAACACACCGAGAGTCAATCTTGCTATTAACCTACTGACCTACTTAACTACAATAAAATGTGCTTTTATGAGACAACATCCGACCTAAATTATCCAAACAACATCTGACCTAAATTAATAAATCATATACTTGGCCCACATTTGTGTGTTGTTGGACTTGTTGCACACAATTTGCAAGCACAATATTACAAGTGGGGAAAAGAACATCTGTTCATCTGTTGTAATAACTTAATGTGTAATGACTTTCTGCTGATGTAGCAAATATATCAATAATATCACAAGGTTAATCAAATCTGATGAATGAATCAAGATCTCCTGAATGGAAATACAGTATAAAAATATTGCTCAATATTAGGCTTCAATAAAAAAACAGTAAAAAGTCTCGGTAACACTTTACAAAAAGGTTCATTAGTTAACATGAACTAATAATGAACTGCACTTATAAAGTATTCAAAATGTTAATTTCAACATTTACTAATACTTTATTAAAATCTTATTAACATGAACAAACCATGAACAGCTGGATTTTTATTAATTAATGTTAACGAATTTTGTGTTGTTCATGGTTAGTTCATAATGAATAATTATTGATTGTTTTATTAATTCATGTTAACTAATGCATTAACTAATGTTAAATAATACAACCTTATTGTAAAGTGTTACCGAAGTCTCTTCTGCTCACCAATGTTGATCAAAACCACAGTGAAAACAGGAATATTGTGAAAATGTTTTTTTCTTTTTTTTAATATAACCATTTTCTATTGAAATATATTTTAAAATGTAATTTACTCCTGTGATTAAAGCTTTTCAGCATCATTATTCCAGTCTTCAGTGTTATATGATCATTCAGAAATCATACTGATATGATTTGATGCTCAGGAAATATTTCCGATTAATAACAATGTTGAAAACAGTCATGCTGCTTTATATTTTTCATTTGAATATTTAAATCTTTTGAATGAAAATGTATGCAACACCAAATTTATGTAACATTAAAACAAATATAAAGGCTTGAGATATCTGCTTTATCATCTCAATTGTTGCATAGCAGTACATAATAATCCAGAAATAAGGAACTGGAACATATTCATAATTCATCATCAGTGCCATGGTGTAAAACAATGGCCTTTTTACTTTGGTATGTAAAACTCCCCATTTCCACACAAGATACAGTTTGCAATGTTTCATTTCGCATTGGGTTTCATAACAGGGCGTCATAACCAGAGGTGTCAAGTAACGAAGTACAAATACTTTTGAAATTTTGGGTATCTATACTTTACTGGAGTAATTATTTTTCTGCCTACTTTTTACTTCTACTCCTTACATTTTCACGCAATTATCTGTACTTTCTACTCCTTACTTTTTAAAAAATAGCCTTGTTACTCCTCTTTCATTTAATCTTGTTTAAAAAAAAAAAACTATGCAGATAAATCGTGTCATCCGGATAGTGTGAATTTGATTGTGGTTGGATGAGAAGTGTAAACATATACCATTCCAACACCCTATTGGTTACTACGCGATCCATCGCGCCTGCACAAGACTCAAAGCACAAATCACACACGGTGTTGCCAGATTGGGCGGGTTCCAGCACGAACGGGACGGGGACGAGCACGCACTTTCAGTCAGTCAGCGATCAGCAGCAGATGCGCTCATTCATGACTGCTCCCAAATTTTTCAACATTAACATTTTAATATAACATTATAGTCATTATGGCCTTTAGAAAAATGTTTTTGAGGAGGTGGGGTTGTGCACTACAGGCCCCTGTGGTGTGGCCTAACCTTTTGTCTTTAATGGCATTTTTTTCCGTACATTACTTTTACTTTTATAGTAGTTTTGAAACCAGTACTTTTACACTTTTACTTAAGTAAAAAGCTTGAGTTGATACTTCAACTTTTACAGAAGTATTTTTAAACCCTTGTATCTATATTTCCACTTGAGTAATGAATGCGAGTGCTTTTGACACCTCTGGTCATAACTTTACGTCGAGGACACACATAAGGTGGACTGACCTTCCACAGTGTGATGGTGGAGTCGGCTGATCCCGTCACCATCAGCTCGTCTTTGCTGCTGCCATGCAGAGCCCACACTTTGTCCTGGTGAGCATCAAATGTTTTCACACACTCGTTCGTTTTTATGGTCCACAGCTTTACAAGTCCATCAGATCCACTGAAGAATGACAGAGAAACAGAGTTGGGTCAAAAAAGCATGTTTGTTTTATGAACCACAAGCACTAAAAAAATGCTTTAAAAACATTCTCATTCAAATGATTTTATATAGTAACTTGAACATAGTGCAGGTGAACTGTTTGAACCGCAGTCAGTACCCACCTGGACACTAGTTGAGTTCCTCGACTGACAAATATGATCTTTAGCACAGAGGCATCATGTCCCTCAAATGTCTGCAGAGATAAAACAGGTATCATATGAAATTCTGCAGTATTCCAGCATCTTTTGCATGTTTGAACCCTTTCAGCAGTAATGCATCTTCTGAAAGAGTACAGAATCTCCTGACCAAAACGCATGCAAACACAACACTTTTTAAAAATTATTATTAAAATGATATCATGTTCAGATCTTCATACTAGGGGTGCACCGATCCGATATTAGGATCGGAAATCGGCCGCGATACTGACGACAAAGCTGGATCGGGGATCGGAAAAATGAACAGATCCACAGGCCGATCCAGGTGTTTTTTTGTTGTGTTTTTTTAATCGCAGCAGAACCTTACGTCATTCGTCAGCTTCACGTGTGTCGCGTGCTCGAAGCAACATGGAGCGAGCCAGAGAGTCGGATGTGTAGAGATATTTTATGCTTGCCACGCCAACTAGTTCATCTGTCTTAAATAATACTACCAATTTAATCCAGAAACACCATGTTAGGGAGCACGCTGCATTCCTGCAGCTCAGTAAAACTAAAGGAGTGGACAATACAGCCCAGGAACTAACTTTGAAGGATGCAAATAATTAATTTAGTGTAAGTGGTGACTGATAGTTGATAATGCTAATGTAATGAACTGACGGTAACAACACGCTGTTGACGCTCGCGCATCTTGAGGAGAAATCAAAAAAGCGCCACTCACACATAGTAATTGCGGTAAACATTAAAAATGGTTACATTTTTATCTTTATAACATATGATACAGTTAAACAACTTCACACAACCAAATGTGCTGTTTCCCTGAATACCATCACGATTGAAAATGTCAATGATATCCTATGACAGCTCCATAAACAATCATTAACATTATTTACTTACATTTTAGATGCAATATTGAGTCTTTTTGTTCTATTTCAGCTGCGAAAATAGTTCCAAACAAAGATTCCAAGCAACAAAGTTCCAAAAAGCAGAACCATAACATGTCTCACGTGTTCGGAATGATTCAGTGGTTGAATCAAAGATTCAATAACCTGTTCGTAAATGACTGTCTCATTCTTAAAGGAATCAGTCGTTTGAATGAATCATTTGAATTAATGACTCAATGACTCACTCATTAAGACTCACCTACTGGTGGTTTACTTTCCTATATTTTTCAACATTTATTTTGTTTATTCAAAAATACAAATCTCATAACCTCACTTAATGCAGTAGTAATTTTTCTGGGTAAATATTTAATTTGATTGGTAACATTCCTATAGTGTCTTATTTAAATTTAATGTATAGATCAAATTTAAGAATATAATATAAAACCTGAAGCATAGCTTATATTTAATAAGATTAGGGGAAAATGCCCTTTATAAAGGTAAAATATCACTAATATGCAGATTTAAAATATGTCAAAGCTGATTGAACACTGAGAACATTGCTTCAGAATAAGTTATATTTACAACACACACACCCACACCCACACCCACACCCACACACACACACACACCCACACACCCACACACCCACACACCCACACACCCACACACCCACACACACACACACACACACACACACACCCACACACCCACACACACACACACACACACACACACACACACACACACACACACACACACAAATCTAACTTTTTTCCCGGACAAGCACGACAAGTGAATGACCATTTTATTTATCCGAAGGACAGACATGAGCATGCCTAATGTCGAGCCCTAAATTATATTTTAGATTTGAATGCACAATTGTTTTTTAAATAAATAAGAATTCAACACTTTGCATACATCTGTTATTTTGTCTACTTATCTTTATTTAGAAAAGTCTGGTGCCTTTAGTCTCTTCAAAGAAGGTGTACAGTTTATTATTAATTTAACAATAGTATCGGATCGGTATCGGGTATCGACAGATACACAAAGCCCAGGCATCGGTATCGGGACTGAAAAAGTCGGATCGGTGCACCCCTACTTCATACAACAAAATATTTTATTGGCTATTACATTTTCGTGTAAACTTTTTAAAAACTCTGGCAGATATTAGGATATATTGAATACTTTTAAAGTTACAAGCATGCCAACATAAAAAATAAAAATAAAATAAAACTTATGGCACTTAGGCAGGAATGTTGTATTCAATTTCTTGCATACAACAACAAAAAAATGTTTTTTTTGTTCTTTAGACATCCCTCTTTAAAAGATAAATATATCCAAAGTGTATCCACATTTGGTTTTTGATCTTCATATCTCTGGGATTGAACCATCAAACAATACTAAAAGGGAAGTTTGTTTAGAGCCAGAATCTAAAAGGATATTAAGATAACTTTAATACTTTTTGTGTTGCAGGCATGTAAACTTGAGGTAAAAAAATATAAGTGCTCTTCCCATTTTTGAACTGTCAACGTTGGCATACAATAAAAGATTGCAAAATTCAACATTATTTTAGTAATAGACCTGCCAATCTCTGTGTGAAAATAAAATAATGATGCTGCAATCTTTCTAAAATAGTTTTTCCCTCCTTCTAATTTGGCTTCAAATCTCCGTCCTCTACAGTGCATGCAGAAATATTAGGCACGTTGCTTTTCTGAACATATTTTTTTTCCAGACACATTTTACCAATTTTAAACCACATTAATCTTAATAACTACTATTCATTTTGTAGTGATATATAACTTTTTTTTTTTTTTTTAAAGGATTAAGGTGAAGAATTAGAGATGGAATAAACATGAACTCCAAAAACTTACTGCCTAGAGGATGTGGTGCTGGTCCGTCAAGAGTCACTCTCAACCTATCTCAACCTATAGGACTATAAAGCCTTTACGAAAAAATAAAACATGAAAATGTGCCTAATAATAATGCACACCTGAAGATAAGGAGTTATTCATTTCCAGCCTTCATGAACAATTATATACCACTTATAAATGATTAAATAAAATAACAAATAGTAGTTATTAAGATTAATGTGGTTTGGAATTAGTAAAATGTGCCTGGAAAAACCCCTCAGCAAATCAATGTGCTTAATTATTCTGCATTCACTATACGTAATAGTGGATTATTCAGTAAATGTACATTTGTGACATTTATCACTATGTTTGTCTTTCTACAGAAAAAAATATTAACAAAGGCAAAAATTTGAGCCTGTGACCTCTGGTTGAGTTGACGTGGAATGACACGTAATGACAGATAAGCCTTAAGAAACAGCATGTTACGATACACTAGATACGCTTTAAAGAAAAGCATGTTGTTGATAGCCAGGTGACCTAGGGCTAAATAACAATAACCAAAAGTCAAAGCAACAAGCATGTACCCAATAATAAACAAAGTCTAGAGCAACAAGCATGTTCACAATAACCAGATGACTCTTAAGCAATGACTGTTACACTATAGCTTTAAGGAACAAGCATGATACCCAGATAAGCTAGAAAACACAAATAAAACTCAACAACCTGCCAGTTACCTTGAGGCAGCAGAAGTCTTGGAGGCCCCAGAGCTTGATCGAGCCGTCTGCTGAGGCCGTGGCCAGGACCTGGTCCACAGGAGAGAACTGAACACACCAAATACCTCGACTATGACCTCTGAAGACGCCTAGCAGACTCATGTCAGCCAGGGACCAGAGTTTAGCCGTGCGATCCTGAGAGCCAGAGGCCAGCAGTTTGTCATTGGGAGAGATGGTCACACTGTTCACATCCTTCAGGAATATTCCAGCAAGAGACGGGACAAAAGAAGAGGGGGGTGATGAAAA
Source organism: Pseudorasbora parva (assembly GCF_024679245.1). Classification (NCBI taxonomy): domain Eukaryota; kingdom Metazoa; phylum Chordata; class Actinopteri; order Cypriniformes; family Gobionidae; genus Pseudorasbora; species Pseudorasbora parva. The sequence goes on from NC_090173.1 coordinate 49,593,875, forward strand.
ACAAAAATGACAATCATGTGCATATAGACAGATTTTTTTCCCCTTGCCAATTTGTTATTTTGAACATGATAATGAATGATGATGAAAATGATAAATTATGATCACACAATAACAATGTGCATTTTTAGTCTTATCTCAACATCTTGTGTTGACACAATGGAAACACAAGAAAAAAACGTTTTTAAAAAAGTGAAAGACTGGAATTACTGAGCACGTGCTGTCAAAACATGTTCTCTGCCACGGTTCATATTTCCAGTGTGAGACTGAACGTGACGAGGGCAGAGACCGACCTTCTCATGAGCTTTCTCTGTGAGTCGTGCCGTCATCAAGGCCGGTTCACATCCCTCAGCGGGAGGAGGGTCAGGAAGTTCCCACACCTTAATAGTGCAGTCCTGACTGCCTGACACCAGGAAGACTTTCTTTAACCTGCATACAGTAACAGGGAAACACGAGTTAGAAGAGCTCAAAAAAAGAATACTTATTTGAAGTTATTAAGTTCACATAATACAAAATAATAAATGTGTAGAAATTCGTATACTGTTATAAACTTGAAAGTTCTGGCTCATTAAAAAATTCCTCTCATCATTTGCTCACACTGATGCCATTCCCAGTGTACATGTCTTGCTTTATTCAGATTAACAAAGATTTTTAGGAAAATAAACCATCTCTATGAGTCCATATAATGCTATGAATGGGTGCCACACAGTTGAAGCTTGAAAAACCACTCACAATAACCTTGATTGTAAACCATATGACCACAGTGGATGACTCGATGTCTTCTGAAGCCAAACGATAGGTGCAGGGACGAAAATTAGCACTCAGCAAGTGCCAAATGTGAGTAAAAAAAATCAGTGTTGGCGAGTAGATGAAACTAAATGTTTTATGAATTCTAGCAATGCAATGCTGTGAGAACATGAACGACGCTCTGAATAGTTGACGGGCCAGTGCTGCATCCATCCGTCCCCCTGAGATAAGAGATTTCTGTATTTTTCATCTGTAAAAAACCTCAGATGAAAAAAACGTCATTTAGCACCAGAGGCTTTTTTGACCAGAGGCTTGAGACTACAGCCAGTAGTAAGAGTTATTTCTGCATGTTTTCAACCCACCCATCCCTGGGGTGGGATCTCACTCATAGAATGTATAATGTGCATGGCCGCTCGGTGCAGAGCAAAGCGAGTGTTTTCAATGAATTTCTATGAAAGTTGAGCTTCCATAGGCATGAATTGAAAATGCGGCGGACTGGACACGCACCGTGAATGACCATGCGGCTGCGCTCATTTTACCTTTGGTTTAGAATTAGCTCTAATTCTGGGGCGGGTTGATTGAACTCTGGGTTCATTAGCCTATCATTCTTAATGGAAAACAACAACAAAAAGGTACAATTAAAAATAGACTCCATTGGCATGCATTATACGAGCAACGATTGGAGATAAAAATCTTCATTTGTGTTCTACTGCAGAAAAAAACACACCTACATCTTGGATGCCCTGGGGGTAAGCAGATAAACACCAAATTGTAATTTTTGGGTGAACTATGCCTTTTAAATAGGCCTTTTTCCGAAACAAAATCTGCCGTGATCATCTTGTCTGTCAGTGTCAATGAAATCTGACTCCTGTCCTCCTGCGTTTGAGCTGCGACTCTCGTTCGGCTCATGCTGTGTTGAACAGACACGTTCAGTTTTTAATTGAGTTGTCTGTTCTCTGTAACTGTACTAAATTATTTTTTACTATAAAAATGAAAAAGACGGTGGGGGCGGTGCCACGGTGGGCAAGTGATGTAACCAGTAGGCATGGCTTGGGAGTGTCCTCATAGGGCAGCTAAGCAAGTACATTATAGGAGTGTTTGTCTTTCATCCACAAGCCAAAAACACATTTTCTGGCTTTTCTCAGTCTAGAAGGCACTGACTTCTAAAATAATTTCACATTTGTACTACATAAATGAGCCAATTTAAATACACGTTCATCTCCCTAGCGGTGAAGTATCCCTTTAAGCCTTGCAACTTTAAATATTCAAGCGCAAGATCTGAAAGGCAACTTTTTTGCGCACATCTGAAGCGAGCCCCCAGAAATCCACCCAAATACTGAATTGAACTCTTTCACATCGTCTTGTGATTGCAAATGCCTTTTTGGCAAGTATCCTTGTAAACATAGTCAGTTATGTCTTAAGGGAACAAACTGTTGAGAAAAATAACGCATGTGTATCGGTATATTGGATCCGACCATTCGCTTAAAGTGACAGCAGCCTAATATATTCCTGAAACCGTCTTCTATAATGACATTAAAGGGTTACTTCAGCGATTAACATATGGCTTTGTATCAGTAGAAACCCTGGAGTATATTCAAATGATCGTGCTCCCCCCTCTTATAACCCCCTGAGACGAGAGATTTATGCATTTTATTTCTGGAAAAATTCCTCTCGTGACGCAAATTGACGATATTTGCGTCACGAGAGGAATGAATGCCCAGAGCCTAAAGACTACAGCCAGCAGAGGGAGCCATTTCCGCATGTTTTCAACTCGTGCATGGAGAATGGAGATCACACTTACAGCACAGCTCAGCTACAGGCATTAATTTAAACGGATGCTAAGCAATGTAAGTGTTTTAACTTCTCAAATTAATTTCTATAAAAGTTAAGCTTCCAAAGGCATGAACTGAAAACGCGTTGTGAATGTATGCCGCGAGTGTGGTCGCGATTACCTCAGCTCTCATCACGAGAGCTCATCAACTCATTTATGACGTTAAATGTAATCTGACTCCTAATCTGAGTCTGCTCTGAGACTCACGCGGCAACTCGATCGTTATATTGAACACACGCGTTCAGTATTTAATTGTAAACTCAGTCACTGTAATCCAATAGCGGTGGCGTTGGGAATGACCTCACAGGGCAGCGAAGCATTCTCGGAATTGTAGTCTTTCATCCCCATAAGACAAAAATACATTTTCTGTCTTTTCTCAGTCTAGAAGGCACCAAATTCTAAAATAATTTCACATTTCTACTACATTAATGGCCCAGTTTAAATACAGATTCATCTTCCCAGCGCTGAAGTACCCCTTTAATCAAACAACAAAAGACAAAGAAAAATCACTCACTGCTCTTGACTGAATATTTTTTGTAACTTTAGTAATGATGAATCTGTTTAATTTACACAGCGAAGGCTATGCAGTGTTGCATTTCTATACCTGAGAAGAGTGAATTTTCACTGGAATCTAAAAATCTGCCCATTTCATGGCTGGTAAAAATATTTATGGCCGGCGGGAGGGCTATATTTCCTTAAGTCACCAACCACTGGCAGGCGTTGCAAAGTTAGTTTTAGTCCCTGAATAGGTGAGCATGTATGGTTTGATTAAAACAAGCGGACCAAGACATTTGAATATTGAATGAACCGCACTAACAGAGAAATGACAGCACCTTTTCATGGGGTCTCATCCTGCTTTCCAAACGCACTCTGGTGAGGTTCGATTGAAATATGAACGCAACACGGACTAAAGACATCTAAACTAACCAAAAACAGGAAGTGATGTCACAATGTGCGAGCCTAAATAGTACAGTGCTCAAGCATGCCTGGTCCTTAAAAGCGTCATAGTGGCCAGCTGTGATAGAGGCACACTCCTTAACACATTTTATAAGCTCTTCACGAATTATTTCACGAAACATTATCAGTCAAGCAAAAACTGTGTCAAACATTCAGGAAACAGACTTTTCAAAGATGGACAGACCTACGATCAGCTGCAGGTGTTTTTGCACATCTTGACTTGTATTGCTTATCGAACCGATATATACAGTGATATAGCTGACCTGGAGCATGCGATAGAGCCCACGGCATTGGAGTGTCCGCTGCCCTGAGCCACGCAGTGCACGTAGCCGCTCTCTGGATCCATCTTCCACAGCCGCAAGGACTTGTCCTGCGTGAAAGGTCACATACATATCTTCATGTGTGGGCGAAACTATGCATACATATATTTTGAATGCCATGACACACCAGTGAAAAGTGATACACCTTGTGCATCTTTCTAAGAAAAAGTAAGTCACCTTTGCACAGCTGGCAAACATTGAGCCTTTGCGGAACACGTCAATAGATAAGATGGTATCTGCAGACAAATAATCAGAGAGGATCATCAGGAGATGACAAGGTAATAGAGCTCCACTCATCCATGAGAATGTCAACAATGTGGACTGATGACTCAAGAGGTGCATGAAGAATCTGTTCAGTGTGACATTCACTGTAGGCCTGTCACGATAACAAATTTTGCTGGACGATAAATTGGCCATGAAATTATTGCGATAAACGATAATTGTCGTTCTGAGACCATTTTAATCTAAAATAATGATAATGGCATAAAAATGCACGTACATCTTTTCAAAGATCAATAAACTTTAATTTCTAAAAACTATTTAACACTAAAAATGGAAAACATTTCAAATAACCACAATAAATGAACAAAACAACCAAAAACAATAAAAGCATGGACTCTCAGCCTGTTTAAAAATGCATTTAAATAAGTACCAAAAACAATAAATAAAATGGATGAAAACTGCAACGGATGATTGTGTTTTAGGTGCATATTAGGGGGAGCACGGTTCACAAAACCCACGGTTCGGTTCGTATCACGGTTTTAGGGTCACAGTTTTCCGTTCTGTACGGTTGTTGTTGTTTTTTTCTTTCTTTTAATCCAGAAATATACTTCAGCATATGATATATTAATTATACACAATTTAGGATACAGTATTAAAAAAAATCTTATATCATAGCCTAATGCTATGCACAAACTGAACTTGACATTCTCGGAGGAAAGTGATATTTTGATACAGCAAGAGATAAGACATTGATGACATGCTTTTCATTTATTTGGCAAAAAAAGGAGAATGTATATTGCTATCTCTACAGGAACTTATGTGCCTTTTTAGTACACAAAGATTGAACTGGAGAATTAACTTGCATATATCAAACTTCAGTGTAGCTTTAAGCCTCGTCTATACACGACGCGTCCGCTCGAGCCTGAGGGTGCTCGCGGCAAAAATGACGTTGACGCGGAGTGCGTGAGACCCCATTTCGCTTGCCGTTGTACACGTCAAATTTCGTAACTTTGTGTGTGGCTCTGCAACCGAAGAGTTACTAGTTCCAGACGAATCTGCTGGCCGAGAATGACGTCTTATCACGCCGCACCCGGTCTGCGCATAGAGTATAAAAACCTCTCCGAACGGACGAGGCGCGCGCAGTCAACGAGAGAGAGGAGGAAAACAAAAAAGCATGCAAATGGCAATTATCACGGCCGGAAAAATTATCGAGCTCATTTTTTTTATTGTGCGATTAATTGATTTATCGACTATCGCGACAGGCCTAATGTAAGAGTAAATCCCACTTGCTGTCCACGTCCAGAAGGTAATGAAAACATCCTCAAAGTAGTCCATATGTGACATCAGTTGGTTAGGTCAGCCTTTCTCAAACTTTTTTCAGTCAGGGCACCTTTCAAAAGTGCATAAAATTTCAAGGCACCCCAGTTTAAAATATATTTTAAAAACACTGCATAACCCAAATTTAAATGCAAATGTCCTGTTTATTTAGACCGGGCAGTAATGAACAGAGCATAATACTCCATTTCAAAGTAAAAACTGTCCGGTCCTTGTGGGGCTTTTCTTTTTTTAAAACGATCCATGCTGCTGTTGCTTGTTTCTTGCTCTTTGTGAAATCAAATGTATTTTCGTGGTTAAATTATAAAACAATGTAGCCAACTGCACAGTCACGGTGAGGACGTCATGACAGTTACTGATGTGAGACGGATTTTTATGGTTAATTTTATATATATATTTATCTAAAATTAATTTACAATTTTATTAATCCGCTCATATGTTTAACTCTTTCACACGCAAATGTAAAACATTCTGGCTGACCCCCCAGCGTGGGTTTTTCAAAGCAAACATTATTAATGTGTCACTGGTTTCCATGGTGACGCGTCATTGCTTGTCATGTGACACACCGCAGCAACAACAGAGCTGAATGAATGATGATCTGCTTTTATGTAATTTTTCCTTTTTTATTCAAAATATTCACAAATTTGTTAGATATGGCATGAAATATCTGATATTCCGATTGTCAAATATATACAAGTGGAAGTGTTTTGTTGTTTAAACACCTTAACGATCGCGTTAGTTGAGCTGTATGCACGATGGGCGCCGCCATCACCGTCGCAGGTGCAGAAAATCGGATCTGTTGGATTTACAAGACGTGAATTCATCCACTTCTCCCAAAATACATAAAAGTAAGTGGCAGGTGAACTGGGAGAAGAATAGAGTAAACTTTAACGTTACTGACACAATGTGTATCTGATATGAATAAAACTAATTATAATGGAAAGGATTATTATTGCCTCTTCATTTTTCATCATTGTGTATTTTACAAACTCTAAATGTATTGTTTTTTTAGTACGTATATGTATGAAACCCAAACTAAACATTATGTGGCTGAAAACACTGAAAAGTTGTGATCTATGACAGCTCTGAGCGCGCCTGTCTCTGGCTCAGTGCAAGCCAACGCGAAAGCACATTTGAATTTACATTTGAATGAACGTGATGCACTGACCGTTCTGATCACATGTGTGAATGTGTGATCGTATGTGCGAAAGGGATACAAAGAAGAATAATGTATTTATATAAATTCAAATACATTTTATATATGAAATTTCCGATTTTTTTTTTTTTAGCCTACGTAATTTTTTGGCGGCACCCCTGACACAGTCAGGGGGCACCCCAGTGTGCCGCGGCACCCACTTTGAGAAAGGCTGGGTTAGGTAGACTCAACAATACATTTCAACAATAAGCGTCAACAATACATTTTGGTCCAAAAATGACAAAAAAAATACGACTTTATTCAGCATGGTCTTCTCTTCCGTGTTTGTTTTCAATCCTCAAATAAAGAATCAAGCGGTCGCGAATCAGCAGATTGATTCGTGATTAATATCGCCAATGTCACGTGATTTCAGCAGTTTGCCAATTTGACACGCGATCCGAATCTTGAATCATGGCCGTATGATTCTTTATTTGAGGAACACGGAAGAGAAGACAATGCTGAATAAAGTCGTATTTTTTGTTATTTTTGGACCAAAATGCATTGTCGATGCTTCAAAAGAGTCTAACTAACCAACTTTATGAAGATTTTTGTGAATGAAAATTGGTTCTCTTTAAAATCCGCCGACACTCCCCTCTGGGCTCCCGTAATGGCTCAGCACTCCCCGCGCGTGTTTGCCACAGAGATACACAAACAACAAGGATAGTGTCTAACAACATACCGTGTCATTTGTAATTGGTTCAGTTTTTCACAGAACAATTAACAATACTCCGCTGCAAAATGTGTTTGAAGTCTGAACGGAACCGTGCTAGGCGCTATACTCATTTAAAGCTGCGCTGACACGAACGCAGCGCGAGCTCACACACGGGCCAATCTCGTGACAGACACGATACACAGCGCTGGTGATCTAGTGAGAGACCGTTTAAATCAACACAGAATTAATAACATCGCTACTCCCAGCTAACAAAAAAAGGTCCCCAGAATGTCCCCTAAATGGCCCCCCGGACTGCTGTGATCTAGTGGAAGTAGACATGTGCCGATTTTCGATAATGCGATTTATCACGATAATGAATATGCACGATATTGTTATCGTGGGCACTTTAAAATATCGTAAATAATAATTTATTAACAATTTATAATTTTTTTATAATGCATTCAAGAATACTTTGCCCATCAACCGTATAAATGCTCAACACCTGTATTCTGCGTCAAAGGGACATGCGCTCAGATATAAACATGCCCAACGTGCGTTTGCACATGACTGAACAGGTGAAGGAGACGCGCTGCTGAAGTGCCGCTCAGTGACAGCAGAGGGCGCTGATGAACTGCAGAATGCGGCTGTTACCCCGGAAACCAGCAAACAAACAAAAAACGCGTGTAGTTTTTAAAACAGCCATTCGTTTTTGTAATCTCAATGTTGTTCATCACAGCACCAAATACTTAATACTTAAAGACTTAATAGGCTATTTATTTTCAAACTTAAACATTTTTATGTTTTAATCTGGACTACAACATGCCCTAATGATTAGAACTGTTCTTATTATTTGTTATTGTTCAGTAAAACTTTGAGATACGACTTCATTAGTTAACATGTTAATTCATTATTACCAAACTGACAATGAAAAATACTTATAAAGAATTAATCATTCTATGTTCATTTCTTAGTTACTGTTTAATAACATTCAAATCAAAATCAAAATAACTTTGTTAATGGACCTAAGATAAACTAACAATGATCAGAATTTCTTAACTAACATTAACAAAAACATTATTTTCTGTACCAAATGTAGCTTGCTCAATCTTAGTTAATGCATAAACTAATGAGACCTTATTGTAATTTGTAAGCCTACCTGTTGTTCTTTATAGCCTAATTTTTTTGCAATTTAATCTGTTTGAAAATTGTACTTTAACAGCTCTGAAAAATATCAAGAGACCACATAACATTGATTTCTCAATGAGGGGTCTCTTAATTTTTTCCCAGAGCTGTATATATTTTTGATGCATTATTGTATTTAAACATTCAGTTATTTTTGTTCTTACAAAAATAGTTCTTAAAGCTGTTATGCTATGGCAACACTTTTTTTTGCAACTTATTTCAATATCGTGATAATATCGTATATCGTGATAAAACTTCATCAATTAATCGCAACATGAAAAACTGATATCGGCACATGCCTAAGTGGAAGCGGTCGGCGCAGAATTCTGTTATAAACCACAGATATCAGATCAAACAGAGCTGAGCGAAGGTCAGGGGTTTCAGTCACAAATCACCAACATTCACCATGATTTACTGTAGTAAAACCACATGGATTTGTTGTTGTTGTTGTTGTTGTCATTATTTATCTCAGGATTCGTACAACCTTTTGAGATTGAAATTCAAGCACTTTCCAATGGTTTTCAAGAGCTTCACACTTATTTCCAGCACTTCAAAGCTCTAAATATCCGATTTTAATGTTTTAAATGCCCACCACTATAACCAGCAGAAGAACACTTATTGATTTATTAGCATTTTCCACTCCCTGAGTGGAAAAATGAATATTTTAGTTTCGTTTTCGTTTTTTCGAACTAGAGCTTAGATCAGTTCAAAAAAATCAAGACTGACCCTACCCAAGCCAATGCACCCGAGAGACCGGCCCTGCCCAACACATCAACTGTAATTATGAGCCCGAGCCCCATTTAAACCCAACCATTTTTGAATACGTGGGCGTTCTGTCGAGAACGAGCCTGTAATGACTAATGAGCGGAGGGAGCCGGTGTGATCAGCTCAATAATCCGCAGGCGCGCGCTCATGAACCCGCCGGTAAAATGATGTTCGTTCAAATCCAGCTCAGACATGACATAAATCTGTACCTTACTATACTTGTTGTAGCCATTAAAAATGTTTTTAATTTATGTTTAAATATTATATCCTAATATTATTTTTTAATTTCATCTGATTATGATAGGCTATAAGTGCAAAGATGCGAGTGGGTCAGAAATGATTTTAGTGGTTATATTTAGTTTAATATTAAGTTTTGTAAAAAGCCTTTCTTTTGTTTTGTATAAATTGTATCTTAATTTTAATAAAGGTTTCTTCGGCCAATTGCATGTATTTAATTAATAAGATTAAGTAGCAATTAAGTAGCCTAGACTATGAGGTCGCGGAAGCGATCGCTTTCAATGATCATGAACTTGAGCGCGTCTCAGATAAACTGAAACTCAGCAGGCTTGCCTCACAGACGTGAGAAAAATGTAGCCTAATATGAGTAGAAACGAAAAGATTTAAATAAGCAAGGTTGCAGTGTTTAGAACTCACACGGTAAACAACCAGCGTTATAGGCTACAGATGCTCACGGCGATGGGCATGAGCGGGATGTTAAAGTTTAAGGGATTTTTTTTTAACCTCATACGGAATATGTTCGGGTGAAAGCACATTTTAAACAGGTAGCACTTATTTACACACGAATTAATCGTTCTCTCTAATGCATTCAAAAACATCTTGTAGTGCTTACCTGCATACAGTTATCAGTAGGTAGCCTACCAGTTATTATATTCTATTATATGATTTTGAATGAGAAGACATCTGAATTGATCCGTAGATAAAATAACTAATGAAAAGTTCATCTTTCCAAACTTCCAAACATACAAACAAATTAGCACTGCAAAAAGCATCAATGATATTTAACTTCTGATAAAGCCAGTTTGGCATAGTGAGGGGAAAATGCACACAAATGTTCCAATAAACCACGTTGAAACTAGGCTCTTAATCTCCTATTATTTATTTTTTATAATTTTTTTCAGTTAATGTAGGTTATAAACCAAACTTTATAGTGATATTTCAGAACTTACTAAAATACTTTAGCAGTTATTAGCCGCAAATTTCCTCGGAGCAAAGACGGAGTGGTGTTTCTGATATCAGTGAGCGAGGCGGGGAGAGGGAGATGGTGAACCCGGAGCGGAGCTGGAGCGGAGAGATTATTGAATGCTTAGAAAGAGCTTGGAGGGGAAATTGCCGCCGCTCCACTCCGCTCACATACTCTGGTATGTTGACTCGCAGTGGGGCGGGGGCGTGGCATCACGATGGTGTTTCTCCATCGTGATGTCGCACAGCCATCACGATGGACGATGATATCGTCCATCGGCACAACCCTATATGGTGCCCATTTATACTGTGGAATAGTCTGGGTTTATTCACATGCGGAAAGTTTTGCACCCCAGGTAGGCACTCTACCAAGCCGCAAATATTTTTGGTGAAAAAAAAATCTGGGATTTTTTTTTTGGGCCATATCGCCCAGCCACTAACTCTGTGCTTTTGACTAACAATAAAAAAGCTACCTATTTAAACACACATCCTGCTTAAAGTTTTCCTTAAAACAATAAGCAAAAAATAGCTCTCAATTTGCATCAGGAAATGTTAAAGGGGGGGTAAAATGCTGTTTCATGCATACTGATCTTTTTACACTGTTAAAGACATGGAATCCCATACTAAACATTGACAAAGTTTCAAAAGTTAAGGTGGACGTTTGATGGGAGTATTTCTTTGTCAAAAATACTACTTCCGGTTAGTCATAAGTTTCGGCAAGTTTTTTGCGATCATGCATCCCCTTTGACGTTAATGGGGGCGGAATTTCCTTGTATGGGCCTTACGGACAATTCTACCGGAAGCGTGTGAGAGAGAGAGAGGGAGAGAGAGAGAGGGAGAGAGCGAAAGCAACAGGCTATGCCCATCAAAGCGCTCGTAGGCTGCGCTGCACAGGTAATGTGCACAATTAACAATGACATCAAAAAGTGCGTTTTTGGTTGCCAGACCAAGACAGTCCTGCACAGATTCCCCCAAAACCCCACGGTAAGGCAACAGTGGCTGTAATTTGCTTTTCCGGATCAGCAACTGAGTTGCGCGAATGTTTATATCTGTTCGCTGCATTTCGGTGCTGACTGTTTCATAAACAAGGCCCAGCTTGACGCCGGATTTTCCAATCGCCTAATGCTGAAGGATGGAGCAGTCCCAACGTTAGAACCGCGGGCGGTGAGTTAGACTGCTTCAAATGTCTGTGTCTATGCTCATCAAGTAGCCCAAACATGATCACGTATAGTTACTATATATATTACTATATATAGAAATTGATCAATGGAGCATGCGATGTGTAGTGCGTGTACATTTGTTTAGCTGGCCACTATATGTGTAACTTTATGTTTGTGTATTGTAAAAGCACTCAACAATACACAAAGAGGGGGGAAATATGTTGAACTAAATAAGCACGCTTCTTCATTCAAATGCGCAACTATTCCGTGTCTTTCTATGTAAACACTAACTTAACCTGTCTACACAAACCACGCGTAAACACACAAACACACGTGCACAACTGCACTTCCCACATGTACACCTTCAAAGACAAAAATACGACGATATAATTCAAGTATAAATATGTAAATAACACAAGCCGCTAAGCATATTATATAGTTAGTGTATATTGTACCACATAGAGACGTCCTGCTCTAGTCGTTTTTGCTGCTGCTCCTGTTCAACTGCAGCCTCTGGGTCTGATTCCGGATCATAGATGTATGGCTGTATCTGATTAAAAGCCATATTTTTATTTTGAATAAAGTTTTTTCCCCGCTGTTAGGGATGACAGCTTTACGACGCACTCGACTCAACTCAACACAATAGCAGCCCGCTGCTGCACACGTCATTATTTAGCTCCGCTCACACGACACGCCCCCACCCGCTCGGCTTTTTTCGGAAAGACTCGGAACAGCGCATCTTTCTTATATAATTATAAAAAAAATAAAGACTTTTCGGAGATATGCAGGATGCAATGCTACTCTATAGGTACTCAAGATTGACATGACACTGACTGAAACTGAGTGTTTCACCCCCCCTTTAACCTGAGAGCAACAGGTTAAAGTGTAAGTTTCAGGGTGATTCATCTGAACTGATTAGCTGCATTTTAATAACATTATCGTTCCTTGAACTCAGTGACATTTAAACAAAATGTATATAGTACTATACCATTTATTAATATTCTAAAGTAGCTTTCATTTGAATGTTTTCCATTTATCATAAATTAGTTAGTTAAGGTTTATTAATTTTGCTGTACTTGTCATTTTTACAATTTTTATATGTTGTATTATTTTATAAATATGTAGAAGTACGTAGACTTGTTAAGAAAACATCAACAAAAAAAACAGAGTTTTTTTAAGTTTAATTTAATAATCTAATATCAAAGTAATTTTATTTTATTTGAGCTTTATTTCAATTACAGAAAACAGTTTTAGTGCGCAGTAACACTGCTTTGCCTTTAAACCTTGTCTATGAACAAATATTTGATCAAAATTAATATTTTAGTCTTTTTTTTTTTTTTTGGTGTTTCACAATGGCTCACATAAATTTAATTTGCAGATATTAATCTAATGATAACTTGCAATGTAGGAAACACAACAAACAAGTGCATTAACAGCGCACTCTGAAAATGAGAAACATTACCTCACCAACTTGCTGAAACAATATACTAGATTGTGTAACTTAGTAGTGATGTCATGTGATAGCAATACTAAAGGTTAAAGAGTTTGTTGCCTAAAACATAGGCTGAATCCGAAATCATTATTCCCTACGTTAGTCCACTAATACTTCAAAGAGTGAATGAAAACAACTGTTGAGTGTACATCAGTTGTACCCTCGTTATTGGGGTGCACTGTGGGAGAGAATGAGACTGAGAGCACTCAATAGCTATGGTTTCGGACATCGCCACAAATGGCTGTCCCCTCAAATAGTGCCCCATATAAGGTTATAAGGGGTGATTTTGGATTCAGCCATGGTGCTTTGAATGAAAGCACAGTGCAGCATGTGCATCATATCCTGAGAGCTGCTGCCCTCTAGTGGCTCACTGACCTGTGTGTCCATACAGAATCTGACAGCTGTTAGTGGCCAACTCAAACACCTTCAACTGAGAGCTGTTAGTGGCCACGACAATGTGGGTGTCGTCCTTCCCCAGGAACTTCACATCCAAAATGTCATCATTGTAGCCCACAAACTTCAGAAGAAGAGATAAACAAGTTTACAGCGGAGATACAGCGGAGGCTTATGCTGATGGAAGGAGAGCTGTAAGGCTTACCTGCTGCTGTGCGGTGAGCGTGGGCATCTGATAGATCAGGATGTTGTGCTCTGCGGTGACTACGGCCAGTCTGTTGGACAGAGGCATGGGCAGAAGGTGCACCAGACTGCGCGGGTCCAAATCGGCCGACTCTGTGCTGAGAGCTGGAGCGTCAGGCAGCGTCTGCGTGTGAACACAGCGCGCTGAGCTGGAGTCCCACACTCGAAGAACACCTGCGGAGAACATCACAACATAGACTTACACAACAACTACACAGGAGCGCCACACAGCACCAAAATCCTTCCATTTCGTTTTTTAAAGCAAGCACTAAAAAAAAGCCAACAAATGAGCATGTGTTTATCTTTAAAGGGTTAGTTCACCCAAAAAAGAAAAATCTCTCATTAATTACTTACCCTAATGTCGTTTGACACCCATGAAACCGCCATTCACACATTCGCCATTTTCACATGATTTCAGCACAATGACACGCGACCCGAATCATTAATTGATACGCTGATTCATAACCGTTCGAAACATTGTTTTGAATCGGCCCATCACTATATAAGTCGTTATTTAGTTTTGGCGCACAAAAACTATTCTCGTCACTTCATAAAATGATTGTAGAGCCACTGTAGTGAGATGGGCTTTGTAACGACGTCTTTAGTGCCTTTATGTGTCTTGAGAGAGGAAATGACATTGGTGTCAATGAAGGCCTTTCTGAGCCATCGGATTTCAACAAAAATATCTTCATTTGTGTTCCGAAGATGAACAGAGGTCTTACGGGTGACGAACCACATTAGGGTAAGTAATACATTTTTGGGTGAACTAACCCTTTAATCAGTTAAATAATATTTTTTCATTCATTTTATATTATATAGGGTTTGAGGGCATTTTGTTAAAATCTGGATTAGGTGCAACAATTGTGACGCGTCATGTTTGTCATGTGACGCATCGCAGCAACATTAGTGATGTATGACAGATGTATAGCTTTCATTTTTCCTTTTTTAATTAAAATATTCACAAACTGATTAGTTGTGTAACCCAACTATCTGATATTCCGATTTTAAAATACATATAAGTAAATGTGTTTTGTCGCTTATAAACCTTTTTAATGATCATGTTAGTTGATCTATAACGTGCGATGGGTGCCGCCATGTTAGTTTGCGTCGCAATTCAGAGAATCGGATCTGTCCAATTTGTCTGTACCATTTACTAAGGATCTGTTTGATTATTTTATGATATGCTATTTTTTAAAGATAACTTACCACAGATTTGCAAATGGTTTACATTTGTTTATATTTATATTATATTTGTTTATATTGTTTATATAGCATAATATACTTAATCATTTATGAATGTATAGTCATGATTTGTGAATGATTAGTTTATCATTATCTAATAACTTGTAAATAATTTAGAACTGAATCTACAAAACATACAAAAAAGTAACAATTTATTAAAATGCATAGTAATGCTTTGTAAATCAATTGTAATCAATTGTACATTACTTATAACTGACTCTACTAAATATATGTAAAATAATTAACAAATCACTCATTAATCATTTATGAATGCATAGTCATGTTTCATAAATCATTAGTTAATCATTTACTAATCACTTGTAAATTACTTGTAATGGAATTTACAAAACATTCAAAAAATGTTAGCATATCACTTGATAATCATTTATTAATGTTTTGTAAATGATTAGTTCATCATTAACTAACCACTTATAAATGACTTACAACTGAACGTTATTAGAAAGCGTTACCAAAATATTAATAAAAAAGACAAATTTAACTGAAAACTGAAAATATAAAAATAAAAGCCGATTCAAATTATTAAATATAGCTGCAAGCAGCAATTGTCGGGGCCAAGCGAAATGAAGACCCTAAGACATGCCAGCATAGCTAGCTAGGAGTATAAGACCAACTGCAACAATGAGCCATTAAAGACTTATTAAGTTGATTTTAGGCAAAAAAAGCAGTACAATTTTAAATACAGTCAATAATAATGATTTAATGGTATATCATTTTCGACCAAAAGGTGGCACTGTTGCGAAACTGATGTGGTGTAGTCAGACTGAGGTGGAAATGACACATGCAAAGTTTGGTGTCAATATGTCAAAGCATTGCAGAGATACAGCCTCAAGAGTCATTTTTGCATCATAGCTCAACTCTGTTGCAGTGGTATATGACAACTGTTTTGTCTATCAACACAAAATCCATAATTATTTGTTCACATGGTCTGGAGACAATACGATTCAATTTTGGTGAAAATTGGACAAACGGTCTAGGACGAGTTTGAATAAGTATGTTTTTAACCAATAACAAGATTGAGGGCAGAGAGGTTTGCCAAATATGACAATATTGGTATCTATGTTCTCGGCAGGAGCCATTGAATGTGACCAGTCTCATTACAATAGGCTAATTTAATCAAAAGTTATTAGCATTTTGTACACCTTATTACAACTTTTGACCACAAGGTGGCGCTGCCCGAAAACTTTTTGAGTACCTTCAGGGCATGGAGCAGAAGACACATACTGAGTTTTGTAATGATACACTAATGCATTCGTTGAGTGTAACATTAGCATTTTATTCCCAAATACTGCATTGAAGTCAATGGGTATTTCATGTTTTGTTCTATTATAGCACCACCAAGAGGCAGAATCCCACCATTTTTTAAATTTGTACTCAGAATGAGCCCATACATATACGTGTCGAGTTTGGTGAAAATATCTCATTTTGTTTTGGAGTTATAAACATTTACATGAAAAAACACGAAAAAAATGACTGACACCTGACTTTGATTGGATTTTATTACCCCTTACTATCAATATTTTGACATTTGGGCGTTAGCATATAGCTATCGACCTATGTTTCCGAACTTCTGAGGCTGGTTTCGTCTCAATCGGACTAGCGGTTTTGAAGATATCAGCTAATGTTTTTTAAGCACTAAATTACAATGCTGCGCAAACCATACGCCGAAACCTGGCAAGTCTGGTATCGTTGGACTCGGCAAGGATTCAGGAGACAAAAAAAGTTACTCCCATCCAAATATGTCAACCACACCCAAAGATATAAGCATTTGGGAAAAAAGTTCTCCACTAGGTGGCGCTGTTTCAAAACTTCTCAGGCTACTTCATGGCATTGTGCTGATGACCCATACTAAGTTTCGTAACAATCCGTTCATGCGTTCATAAAATACAGCATTTTAGCACATAATTCAAAATGGCCGACAGCCAAAAAGGCAGACCTAGTAAACTTGGATATCAGTTGAGTTGACATGACTCCCCGTATCTAAGGAGATACATTTTATGATTTTTGGATAAATGGTTCAGAAGTTATAAGCCAAAATAGCCCTTTTTTGTATCTCCGGACCAGTAGGGTGCACTGCGCCGAAACGCTGCATGTTGCCTCAGGTCATGCTTGTGATGACATGTACCAAGTTTGGTTTGAATACGATAAAGCGTTGCGGAGATATGGCCTTTAGTGTGCTTTTGCAACCTCTACGTAAAATTTGTTCGCACATTTATCGTAAACAATTTGAAGAATCAACATGAATTCCATAACTTTTTGTCACCATGGTCTGAAGATGATCTGGTAAAATGTTCGTGCAAATCAGACGAACCGTCTAGGACGAGTTCGAAAAAGTAGGTTTTTTGGAAAATTAAAAATGGTGGGAAATTTTTATGACGCAAAACGACATCATAGGGTGCAATCGAATCGGCTTGAGCCAAGGAGTCAGAGAAAATTTGGATTTTGTTTCTAGCCCTTTTAGTTCAAGAGTTATTAGCATAAACATGAGTGCAACTTTGGACAGTTGGTGGCGCTAGAGGGATTGAGTTAGAGACTCAAAATTTGCTATATTGACAGTTGTGACTGTCCTTTATATGTGTGCCAGATTTCATCATGTTCCCGCAAGCGGTTCTATGGGCTGCCATAGACTTGTGAGCGGAAGAAGAATAATAATAAATATAGCTGCAAGCAGCCATTATCGGGGCCAAGCGCAAAGAAGAAAACAAGACATGCCAGCATGGCTGGAAGTCTCAAGCCAACTGCAACAATGAGCCATTAAGGACCTATTAAGTTGATTTTAGGCAAAATAGCAGTCAAATTTTAAATACAGTCAATAATAATGGTTTAATGGTTTATCACTTTCGACCAATAGGTGTCACTGTTACGAAACTGATGTGGTTTAGTCAGATTGAGATGACAATGACACATGCAAAGTTTGGTGTCAATATGTCAAAGCATTGCAGAGATACAGCCTCAAGAGTAATTTTTGCATCATGGCTCAACTCTGTTGCAGTGGTATATGAAAACTGTTTTGTCTATCAATCCGAAATCCATAAGTATTTGTCAGCATGGTCTGAAGACGATACGGATCAATTTTGGTGAAAATCGGACAAACGGTCTAGGATGAGTTTGAAAAAGTAGATTTTTAACAAATAACAAGATGGAGCACAGATATGTTTGCAAAATATGGCAAAATTGGTATCTATCTTCTCGGCATGAGCCAATGAATGTATTATGACCAGTCTCATTACAATAGGCTAATTTAATCAAAAGTTATTAGCATTTTTGTACATTTTATTACAACTTTTGACCACAAGGTGGCGCTGCCCCGAAACTTTTTGAATATCTTCGGGACATAGAGCGGAAGACACATACCGAGTTTTGTAATGATACACTAGTGCATTCTTAAATTATAGCATTAGCATTTTAAACCGTAATACTGCATTGAAGTCAATGGGAATTTCATGTTTTGTTTTATTATAGCGCCACCAAGAGGCACAATCCCACCAATTTTTTTATGTGTCCTCGTAGTGAGCCCATACATATGTGTGTCAAGTTTGGTGAAAATATTTCATTTTGTTTTGGAGTTATAGACATTTATATGAAAAAACACGTAAAAAATGACTGACACCTGACTTTGATTGGATTTTACTACCCCTTACTATCAATATTTTGAGATTTGGGCATTAGCGTATAGCTATCGACCTATGTTTCCGAACTTCTGAGGCTGGTTTCGTCTCGATCGGACTAGCGGTTTCGAAGATATCAGCAAATGTTTTTTAAGCACTAAATTACAACTCTGCGCAAACCATATGCCGAAACCTGGCAAGTCTGGTATCGTTGGAGTCGGCAAGGATTCAGGAGACCAAAAAACACACTCCCATCAAAATATGTCAACCACACCCAAAGTTATAAGCGTTTGAAAAAAAAAATTCTCCACTAGGTGGCGCTGTTTCGAAACTTCTCAGGCTACTTCAGGGCATCGTGGTGATGACCCATACCAAGTTTCATAACAATCTGTTCATGCGTTCATAAAATACAGCATTTTTGCACATAATTCAAAATGGCCGACATCCAAAATGGCCGACATGGTAAAATTGGATATCAGTCGACTCGGCATGACGCCCTGAATCTAATGAGACCAATTTTATGATTTTTGGATAAACGGTTCAGAAGTTATAAGCCAAAATAGGCATTTTTCGTATCTCCGGACAGGTAGGTGGCGCTGCGCCGAAACGCTGCATGTTGCTTCAAGTCATGCTTGTGATGACATGTACCAAGGTTGGTTTGAATACGATAAAGCGTTGCGGAGATATAGCCTTTAGTGTGTTTTTGCAACCTCCACGTAAAATTTGTTTGTGCGTTTATTGAAAACGATTGGACGAATCAACTTGAATTCCATAACTTTTTGTCAACATGCTCTGAAGATGATCTGTTTCAATTTTCGTGAAAATCGGAGCAACGGCCTAGGAGGAGTTCGAAAAAGTAGGTTTTTCAGAAAATTCAAAATGGCGGGAAAATTTGCATACCGGAAAATGACATCATAGGGTGAAATCGAATCGGCTTGAGCCAAGGAATCCGATGAAAAAAGAATTTTGTTTCTAGCCCTTAGGGGTCAAAAGTTATAAGCATAAATATGAGTGAAACTTTGGACAGGTGGTGGCGCTAGAGGGATTGAGTTAGAGGCACCAAATTTGCTATAGTGACAGCTCAGACTGGCCTCTATGAGTGTGCCAAATTTCACAACTTTTTACCATACGGTTCTATGGGCTGCCAGAGACTCCTATGGCGGAAGAAGAAGAAGAAGAAGAAGAAGAAGAAGAAGAAGAAGAAGAAGAAGCAGAAATATAGCTGCAAGCAGCCATTATCGGGGCCAAGCGCAAAGAAGAAGACAAGACATGCCAGCATGGCTGGAAGTCTCAAGCCAACTGCAACAATGAGCCATTAAGGACCTATTAAGTTGATTTTAGGCAAAATAGCAGTCAAATTTTAAATACAGTCAATAATAATGGTTTAATGGTTTATCACTTTCGACCAATAGGTGTCACTGTTACGAAACTGATGTGGTTTAGTCAGATTGAGATGACAATGACACATGCAAAGTTTGGTGTCAATATGTCAAAGCATTGCAGAGATACAGCCTCAAGAGTAATTTTTGCATCATGGCTCAACTCTGTTGCAGTGGTATATGAAAACTGTTTTGTCTATCAATCCGAAATCCATAAGTATTTGTCAGCATGGTCTGAAGACGATACGGATCAATTTTGGTGAAAATCGGACAAACGGTCTAGGATGAGTTTGAAAAAGTAGATTTTTAACAAATAACAAGATGGAGCACAGATATGTTTGCAAAATATGGCAAAATTGGTATCTATCTTCTCGGCATGAGCCAATGAATGTATTATGACCAGTCTCATTACAATAGGCTAATTTAATCAAAAGTTATTAGCATTTTTGTACATTTTATTACAACTTTTGAACACAAGGTGGCGCTGCCCCGAAACTTTTTGAATATCTTCGGGACATAGAGCGGAAGACACATACCGAGTTTTGTAATGATACACTAGTGCATTCTTAAATTATAGCATTAGCATTTTAAACCGTAATACTGCATTGAAGTCAATGGGAATTTCATGTTTTGTTTTATTATAGCGCCACCAAGAGGCACAATCCCACCAATTTTTTTATGTGTCCTCGTAGTGAGCCCATACATATGTGTGTCAAGTTTGGTGAAAATATTTCATTTTGTTTTGGAGTTATAGACATTTATATGAAAAAACACGTAAAAAATGACTGACACCTGACTTTGATTGGATTTTACTACCCCTTACTATCAATATTTTGAGATTTGGGCATTAGCGTATAGCTATCGACCTATGTTTCCGAACTTCTGAGGCTGGTTTCGTCTCGATCGGACTAGCGGTTTCGAAGATATCAGCAAATGTTTTTTAAGCACTAAATTACAACTCTGCGCAAACCATATGCCGAAACCTGGCAAGTCTGGTATCGTTGGAGTCGGCAAGGATTCAGGAGACCAAAAAACACACTCCCATCAAAATATGTCAACCACACCCAAAGTTATAAGCGTTTGAAAAAAAAAATTCTCCACTAGGTGGCGCTGTTTCGAAACTTCTCAGGCTACTTCAGGGCATCGTGGTGATGACCCATACCAAGTTTCATAACAATCTGTTCATGCGTTCATAAAATACAGCATTTTTGCACATAATTCAAAATGGCCGACATCCAAAATGGCCGACATGGTAAAATTGGATATCAGTCGACTCGGCATGACGCCCTGAATCTAATGAGACCAATTTTATGATTTTTGGATAAACGGTTCAGAAGTTATAAGCCAAAATAGGCATTTTTCGTATCTCCGGACAGGTAGGTGGCGCTGCGCCGAAACGCTGCATGTTGCTTCAAGTCATGCTTGTGATGACATGTACCAAGGTTGGTTTGAATACGATAAAGCGTTGCGGAGATATAGCCTTTAGTGTGTTTTTGCAACCTCCACGTAAAATTTGTTTGTGCGTTTATTGAAAACGATTGGACGAATCAACTTGAATTCCATAACTTTTTGTCAACATGCTCTGAAGATGATCTGTTTCAATTTTCGTGAAAATCGGAGCAACGGCCTAGGAGGAGTTCGAAAAAGTAGGTTTTTCAGAAAATTCAAAATGGCGGGAAAATTTGCATACCGGAAAATGACATCATAGGGTGAAATCGAATCGGCTTGAGCCAAGGAATCCGATGAAAAAAGAATTTTGTTTCTAGCCCTTAGGGGTCAAAAGTTATAAGCATAAATATGAGTGAAACTTTGGACAGGTGGTGGCGCTAGAGGGATTGAGTTAGAGGCACCAAATTTGCTATAGTGACAGCTCAGACTGGCCTCTATGAGTGTGCCAAATTTCACAACTTTTTACCATACGGTTCTATGGGCTGCCAGAGACTCCTATGGCGGAAGAAGAAGAAGAAGAAGAAGCAGAATAATAATAATAGGAACACTAACGATTTCAATAGGTGCCTCCGCACCTTCGGTGCTTGGCCCCTAATAATAGGAACACTAACGATTTCAATAGGTGCCTCCGCACCTTCGGTGCTTGGCCCCTAATAATAGGAACACTAACGATTTCAATAGGTGCCTCCGCACCTTCGGTGCTTGGCCCCTAATAATGGTTTAATGGTTTATCACTTTCGACCAATAGGTGTCACTGTTACGAAACTGATGTGGTTTAGTCAGATTGAGATGACAATGACACATGCAAAGTTTGGTGTCAATATGTCAAAGCATTGCAGAGATACAGCCTCAAGAGTAATTTTTGCATCATGGCTCAACTCTGTTGCAGTGGTATATGAAAACTGTTTTGTCTATCAATCCGAAATCCATAAGTATTTGTCAGCATGGTCTGAAGACGATACGGATCAATTTTGGTGAAAATCGGACAAACGGTCTAGGATGAGTTTGAAAAAGTAGATTTTTAACAAATAACAAGATGGAGCACAGATATGTTTGCAAAATATGGCAAAATTGGTATCTATCTTCTCGGCATGAGCCAATGAATGTATTATGACCAGTCTCATTACAATAGGCTAATTTAATCAAAAGTTATTAGCATTTTTGTACATTTTATTACAACTTTTGACCACAAGGTGGCGCTGCCCCGAAACTTTTTGAATATCTTCGGGACATAGAGCGGAAGACACATACCGAGTTTTGTAACGATACACTAGTGCATTCTTAAATTATAGCATTAGCATTTTAAACCGTAATACTGCATTGAAGTCAATGGGAATTTCATGTTTTGTTTTATTATAGCGCCACCAAGAGGCACAATCCCACCAATTTTTTTATGTGTCCTCGTAGTGAGCCCATACATATGTGTGTCAAGTTTGGTGAAAATATTTCATTTTGTTTAGGAGTTATAGACATTTATATGAAAAAACACGTAAAAAATGACTGACACCTGACTTTGATTGGATTTTACTACCCCTTACTATCAATATTTTGAGATTTGGGCATTAGCGTATAGCTATCGACCTATGTTTCCGAACTTCTGAGGCTGGTTTCGTCTCGATCGGACTAGCGGTTTCGAAGATATCAGCAAATGTTTTTTAAGCACTAAATTACAACTCTGCGCAAACCATATGCCGAAACCTGGCAAGTCTGGTATCGTTGGAGTCGGCAAGGATTCAGGAGACCAAAAAACACACTCCCATCAAAATATGTCAACCACACCCAAAGTTATAAGCGTTTGAAAAAAAAAATTCTCCACTAGGTGGCGCTGTTTCGAAACTTCTCAGGCTACTTCAGGGCATCGTGGTGATGACCCATACCAAGTTTCATAACAATCTGTTCATGCGTTCATAAAATACAGCATTTTTGCACATAATTCAAAATGGCCGACATCCAAAATGGCCGACATGGTAAAATTGGATATCAGTCGACTCGGCATGACGCCCTGAAACTAATGAGACCAATTTTATGATTTTTGGATAAACGGTTCAGAAGTTATAAGCCAAAATAGGCATTTTTCGTATCTCCGGACAGGTAGGTGGCGCTGCGCCGAAACGCTGCATGTTGCTTCAAGTCATGCTTGTGATGACATGTACCAAGGTTGGTTTGAATACGATAAAGCGTTGCGGAGATATAGCCTTTAGTGTGTTTTTGCAACCTCCACGTAAAATTTGTTTGTGCGTTTATTGA
This sequence comes from Pseudorasbora parva, assembly GCF_024679245.1. Taxonomy (NCBI): domain Eukaryota; kingdom Metazoa; phylum Chordata; class Actinopteri; order Cypriniformes; family Gobionidae; genus Pseudorasbora; species Pseudorasbora parva. The sequence continues at coordinate 49,617,509 of NC_090173.1, forward strand.
AAACGATTGGACGAATCAACTTGAATTCCATAACTTTTTGTCAACATGCTCTGAAGATGATCTGTTTCAATTTTCGTGAAAATCGGAGCAACGGCCTAGGAGGAGTTCGAAAAAGTAGGTTTTTCAGAAAATTCAAAATGGCGGGAAAATTTGCATACCGGAAAATGACATCATAGGGTGAAATCGAATCGGCTTGAGCCAAGGAATCCAATGAAAAAAGAATTTTGTTTCTAGCCCTTAGGGGTCAAAAGTTATAAGCATAAATATGAGTGAAACTTTGGACAGGTGGTGGCGCTAGAGGGATTGAGTTAGAGGCACCAAATTTGCTATAGTGACAGCTCAGACTGGCCTCTATGAGTGTGCCAAATTTCACAACTTTTTACCATACGGTTCTATGGGCTGCCAGAGACTCCTATGGCGGAAGAAAAAGAAGAAGAAGAAGAAGAAGAAGCAGAATAATAAATATAGCTGCAAGCAGCCATTATCGGGGCCAAGCGCAAAGAAGAAGACAAGACATGCCAGCATGGCTGGAAGTCTCAAGCCAACTGCAACAATGAGCCATTAAGGACCTATTAAGTTGATTTTAGGCAAAATAGCAGTCAAATTTTAAATACAGTCAATAATAATGGTTTAATGGTTTATCACTTTCGACCAATAGGTGTCACTGTTACGAAACTGATGTGGTTTAGTCAGATTGAGATGACAATGACACATGCAAAGTTTGGTGTCAATATGTCAAAGCATTGCAGAGATACAGCCTCAAGAGTCATTTTTGCATCATGGCTCAACTCTGTTGCAGTGGTATATGAAAACTGTTTTGTCTATCAATCCGAAATCCATAAGTATTTGTCAGCATGGTCTGAAGACGATACGGATCAATTTTGGTGAAAATCGGACAAACGGTCTAGGATGAGTTTGAAAAAGTAGATTTTTAACAAATAACAAGATGGAGCACAGATATGTTTGCAAAATATGGCAAAATTGGTATCTATCTTCTCGGCATGAGCCAATGAATGTATTATGACCAGTCTCATTACAATAGGCTAATTTAATCAAAAGTTATTAGCATTTTTGTACATTTTATTACAACTTTTGACCACAAGGTGGCGCTGCCCCGAAACTTTTTGAATATCTTCGGGACATAGAGCGGAAGACACATACCGAGTTTTGTAACGATACACTAGTGCATTCTTAAATTATAGCATTAGCATTTTAAACCGTAATACTGCATTGAAGTCAATGGGAATTTCATGTTTTGTTTTATTATAGCGCCACCAAGAGGCACAATCCCACCAATTTTTTTATGTGTCCTCGTAGTGAGCCCATACATATGTGTGTCAAGTTTGGTGAAAATATTTCATTTTGTTTTGGAGTTATAGACATTTATATGAAAAAACACGTAAAAAATGACTGACACCTGACTTTGATTGGATTTTACTACCCCTTACTATCAATATTTTGAGATTTGGGCATTAGCGTATAGCTATCGACCTATGTTTCCGAACTTCTGAGGCTGGTTTCGTCTCGATCGGACTAGCGGTTTCGAAGATATCAGCAAATGTTTTTTAAGCACTAAATTACAACTCTGCGCAAACCATATGCCGAAACCTGGCAAGTCTGGTATCGTTGGAGTCGGCAAGGATTCAGGAGACCAAAAAACACACTCCCATCAAAATATGTCAACCACACCCAAAGTTATAAGCGTTTGAAAAAAAAAATTCTCCACTAGGTGGCGCTGTTTCGAAACTTCTCAGGCTACTTCAGGGCATCGTGGTGATGACCCATACCAAGTTTCATAACAATCTGTTCATGCGTTCATAAAATACAGCATTTTTGCACATAATTCAAAATGGCCGACATCCAAAATGGCCGACATGGTAAAATTGGATATCAGTCGACTCGGCATGACGCCCTGAATCTAATGAGACCAATTTTATGATTTTTGGATAAACGGTTCAGAAGTTATAAGCCAAAATAGGCATTTTTCGTATCTCCGGACAGGTAGGTGGCGCTGCGCCGAAACGCTGCATGTTGCTTCAAGTCATGCTTGTGATGACATGTACCAAGGTTGGTTTGAATACGATAAAGCGTTGCGGAGATATAGCCTTTAGTGTGTTTTTGCAACCTCCACGTAAAATTTGTTTGTGCGTTTATTGAAAACGATTGGACGAATCAACTTGAATTCCATAACTTTTTGTCAACATGCTCTGAAGATGATCTGTTTCAATTTTCGTGAAAATCGGAGCAACGGCCTAGGAGGAGTTCGAAAAAGTAGGTTTTTCAGAAAATTCAAAATGGCGGGAAAATTTGCATACCGGAAAATGACATCATAGGGTGAAATCGAATCGGCTTGAGCCAAGGAATCCGATGAAAAAAGAATTTTGTTTCTAGCTCTTAGGGGTCAAAAGTTATAAGCATAAATATGAGTGAAACTTTGGACAGGTGGTGGCGCTAGAGGGATTGAGTTAGAGGCACCAAATTTGCTATAGTGACAGCTCAGACTGGCCTCTATGAGTGTGCCAAATTTCACAACTTTTTACCATACGGTTCTATGGGCTGCCAGAGACTCCTATGGCGGAAGAAGAAGAAGAAGAAGAAGCAGAATAATAAATATAGCTGCAAGCAGCCATTATCGGGGCCAAGCGCAAAGAAGAAGACAAGACATGCCAGCATGGCTGGAAGTCTCAAGCCAACTGCAACAATGAGCCATTAAGGACCTATTAAGTTGATTTTAGGCAAAATAGCAGTCAAATTTTAAATACAGTCAATAATAATGGTTTAATGGTTTATCACTTTCGACCAATAGGTGTCACTGTTACGAAACTGATGTGGTTTAGTCAGATTGAGATGACAATGACACATGCAAAGTTTGGTGTCAATATGTCAAAGCATTGCAGAGATACAGCCTCAAGAGTAATTTTTGCATCATGGCTCAACTCTGTTGCAGTGGTATATGAAAACTGTTTTGTCTATCAATCCGAAATCCATAAGTATTTGTCAGCATGGTCTGAAGACGATACGGATCAATTTTGGTGAAAATCGGACAAACGGTCTAGGATGAGTTTGAAAAAGTAGATTTTTAACAAATAACAAGATGGAGCACAGATATGTTTGCAAAATATGGCAAAATTGGTATCTATCTTCTCGGCATGAGCCAATGAATGTATTATGACCAGTCTCATTACAATAGGCTAATTTAATCAAAAGTTATTAGCATTTTTGTACATTTTATTACAACTTTTGACCACAAGGTGGCGCTGCCCCGAAACTTTTTGAATATCTTCGGGACATAGAGCGGAAGACACATACCGAGTTTTGTAACGATACACTAGTGCATTCTTAAATTATAGCATTAGCATTTTAAACCGTAATACTGCATTGAAGTCAATGGGAATTTCATGTTTTGTTTTATTATAGCGCCACCAAGAGGCACAATCCCACCAATTTTTTTATGTGTCCTCGTAGTGAGCCCATACATATGTGTGTCAAGTTTGGTGAAAATATTTCATTTTGTTTTGGAGTTATAGACATTTATATGAAAAAACACGTAAAAAATGACTGACACCTGACTTTGATTGGATTTTACTACCCCTTACTATCAATATTTTGAGATTTGGGCATTAGCGAATAGCTATCGACCTATGTTTCCGAACTTCTGAGGCTGGTTTCGTCTCGATCGGACTAGCGGTTTCGAAGATATCAGCAAATGTTTTTTAAGCACTAAATTACAACTCTGCGCAAACCATATGCCGAAACCTGGCAAGTCTGGTATCGTTGGAGTCGGCAAGGATTCAGGAGACCAAAAAACACACTCCCATCAAAATATGTCAACCACACCCAAAGTTATAAGCGTTTGAAAAAAAAAATTCTCCACTAGGTGGCGCTGTTTCGAAACTTCTCAGGCTACTTCAGGGCATCGTGGTGATGACCCATACCAAGTTTCATAACAATCTGTTCATGCGTTCATAAAATACAGCATTTTTGCACATAATTCAAAATGGCCGACATCCAAAATGGCCGACATGGTAAAATTGGATATCAGTCGACTCGGCATGACGCCCTGAATCTAATGAGACCAATTTTATGATTTTTGGATAAACGGTTCAGAAGTTATAAGCCAAAATAGGCATTTTTCGTATCTCCGGACAGGTAGGTGGCGCTGCGCCGAAACGCTGCATGTTGCTTCAAGTCATGCTTGTGATGACATGTACCAAGGTTGGTTTGAATACGATAAAGCGTTGCGGAGATATAGCCTTTAGTGTGTTTTTGCAACCTCCACGTAAAATTTGTTTGTGCGTTTATTGAAAACGATTGGACGAATCAACTTGAATTCCATAACTTTTTGTCAACATGCTCTGAAGATGATCTGTTTCAATTTTCGTGAAAATCGGAGCAACGGCCTAGGAGGAGTTCGAAAAAGTAGGTTTTTCAGAAAATTCAAAATGGCGGGAAAATTTGCATACCGGAAAATGACATCATAGGGTGAAATCGAATCGGCTTGAGCCAAGGAATCCGATGAAAAAAGAATTTTGTTTCTAGCCCTTAGGGGTCAAAAGTTATAAGCATAAATATGAGTGAAACTTTGGACAGGTGGTGGCGCTAGAGGGATTGAGTTAGAGGCACCAAATTTGCTATAGTGACAGCTCAGACTGGCCTCTATGAGTGTGCCAAATTTCACAACTTTTTACCATACGGTTCTATGGGCTGCCAGAGACTCCTATGGCGGAAGAAGAAGAAGAAGAAGAAGAAGAAGAAGCAGAATAATAATAATAGGAACACTAACGATTTCAATAGGTGCCTCCGCACCTTCGGTGCTTGGCCCCTAATAATAGGAACACTAACGATTTCAATAGGTGCCTCCGCACCTTCGGTGCTTGGCCCCTAAATATAGCTGCAAGCAGCCATTATCGGGGCCAAGCGCAAAGAAGAAGACAAGACATGCCAGCATGGCTGGAAGTCTCAAGCCAACTGCAACAATGAGCCATTAAGGACCTATTAAGTTGATTTTAGGCAAAATAGCAGTCAAATTTTAAATACAGTCAATAATAATGGTTTAATGGTTTATCACTTTCGACCAATAGGTGTCACTGTTACGAAACTGATGTGGTTTAGTCAGATTGAGATGACAATGACACATGCAAAGTTTGGTGTCAATATGTCAAAGCATTGCAGAGATACAGCCTCAAGAGTAATTTTTGCATCATGGCTCAACTCTGTTGCAGTGGTATATGAAAACTGTTTTGTCTATCAATCCGAAATCCATAAGTATTTGTCAGCATGGTCTGAAGACGATACGGATCAATTTTGGTGAAAATCGGACAAACGGTCTAGGATGAGTTTGAAAAAGTAGGTTTTTAACAAATAACAAGACGGAGGACAGATAGGTTTGCAAAATATGGCACAATTGGTATCCATGTTCTCGGCATGAGCCATTGACTGTATTATGACCAGTTTCATTACAATGGGTTAATTTAATCAAAAGTTATTCGCATTTCTGTACATTTTATTACAACTTTTGACCACAAGGTGGCGCTACCCCGAAACTTTTTGAGTATCTTCAGGACATGGAGCGGAAGACACATACCGAGTTTTGTAACGATACGCTAATGCATTCTTAAATTATAGCATTAGCATTTTAAACCATAATACTGCATTGAAGTCAATGGGAATTTCATGTTTTGTTTTATTATAGCGCCACCAAGAGGCACAATCCCACCAATTTTTTTATGTGTCCTCATAGTGAGCCCATACATATGTGTGTCAAGTTTGGTGAAAATATCTCATTTTGTTTTGGAGTTATAGACATTTATATGAAAAAACACGTAAAAAAGGACTGACACCTGACTTTGATTGGATTTTACTACCCCTTACTATCAATATTTTGAGATTTGGGCATTAGCGTATAGCTATCGACCTATGTTTCCGAACTTCTGAGGCTGGTTTCGTCTCGATCGGACTAGCGGTTTCGAAGATATCAGCAAATGTTTTTTAAGCACTAAATTACAACTCTGCGCAAACCATATGCCGAAACCTGGCAAGTCTGGTATCGTTGGAGTCGGCAAGGATTCAGGAGACCAAAAAACACACTCCCATCAAAATATGTCAACCACACCCAAAGTTATAAGCGTTTGAAAAAAAAAATTCTCCACTAGGTGGCGCTGTTTCGAAACTTCTCAGGCTACTTCAGGGCATCGTGGTGATGACCCATACCAAGTTTCATAACAATCTGTTCATGCGTTCATAAAATACAGCATTTTTGCACATAATTCAAAATGGCCGACATCCAAAATGGCCGACATGGTAAAATTGGATATCAGTCGACTCGGCATGACGCCCTGAATCTAATGAGACCAATTTTATGATTTTTGGATAAACGGTTCAGAAGTTATAAGCCAAAATAGGCATTTTTCGTATCTCCGGACAGGTAGGTGGCGCTGCGCCGAAACGCTGCATGTTGCTTCAAGTCATGCTTGTGATGACATGTACCAAGGTTGGTTTGAATACGATAAAGCGTTGCGGAGATATAGCCTTTAGTGTGTTTTTGCAACCTCCACGTAAAATTTGTTTGTGCGTTTATTGAAAACGATTGGACGAATCAACTTGAATTCCATAACTTTTTGTCAACATGCTCTGAAGATGATCTGTTTCAATTTTCGTGAAAATCGGAGCAACGGCCTAGGAGGAGTTTGAAAAAGTAGGTTTTTCAGAAAATTCAAAATGGCGGGAAAATTTGCATACCGGAAAATGACATCATAGGGTGAAATCGAATCGGCTTGAGCCAAGGAATCCGATGAAAAAAGAATTTTGTTTCTAGCCCTTAGGGGTCAAAAGTTATAAGCATAAATATGAGTGAAACTTTGGACAGGTGGTGGCGCTAGAGGGATTGAGTTAGAGGCACCAAATTTGCTATAGTGACAGCTCAGACTGGCCTCTATGAGTGTGCCAAATTTCACAACTTTTTACCATACGGTTCTATGGGCTGCCAGAGACTCCTATGGCGGAAGAAGAAGAAGAAGAAGAAGAAGAAGAAGAAGAAGCAGAATAATAATAATAGGAACACTAACAATTTCAATAGGTGCCTCCGCACCTTCGGTGCTTGGCCCCTAATAATAATAATAGGAACACTAACAATTTCAATAGGTGCCTCCGCACCTTCGGTGCTTGGCCCCTAATAAGAACGCTAACGGTTTCAATAGGTGCCTCCGCACCTTCGGTGCTTGGCCCCTAAAAAAACTATATTAGTATATAAATAATACTAGTGCCAGTACCTGGTCCATCCCGCTTTTATGGATTTTTATAGACCTTACCTTTACTGCCAGCTGTGACAAAGTGTAAGCCTTCATTCTTCACACCCATCTGGGAGTAATCGCTCGTCTCAGGGAGAACAACAACACCCTCTACAGCCTGAACATCCACACATAAAAGAACTCCTTGTAAAACAAGGCCATATATTGAGCTGCTATAAAGGTAAATCAGATCACATTCTGACCTCATAGACAGGGACTGTCCTTTTCACTACATTCTCCTTCAGATCCCACACCGAACAGATTTTGTCTCGGCCAGAACTGTAAAAGGAGACAGCGCGACTATTAAAATTGGACCATTATGAGGAAAATGCTTGATGAGATTCCCTAGAAATGTGTGACGTTTACCTGACGAGTGTTTGGCCATCAGGAGAGAAGGCCAGCGATGTGACGGCACTGTAGTGGCTCTGCAGAACACAGACGCACGTGCTGGTCCGCAGGTCCCAGATACGGATCCAACAGTCCAGAGAGGAAGAGAAGAGCTGCAGCCTGCTGATGTCTGGATGAAACTCAACCAAACTGAAAGAGAAGCGTTGCAGCTTTTAAACATGGCATAACAACCAGCTGTGCCAGCATTACATCTTTACAGGAAGGAATTAGAGCATGAATGAGACAACTTCAAAGCAGTTTAAGATACTTTACATACTGTAAGCACGGTTTCTCCAGTACTTACTGTACAACACCACTCGATCCTTTCAGATTGTGTGTGCAGTACTGCTTCACAACATCCCACAGCTTGATGGTGCCGTCACAACCTCCTACAAACACAAGAGCAAATAGCCATTACCCTTGTGAAAAGATGCGCCATGATGAACTCTTTCAATGTGCACTTAGAACTTACTTCAAATTAGGGCTATTCTAGATTACTTTTGTCAATACTGAAATCACCATTATTAATTTGATTATTAATAGGTGATATGATCAAGGTCTTATTTCAGGATAAAAGTGCTTTTAAATGTCAGTGAAATTTCACAATTATCGATACTTCAGCACAAACATATACTCGCTTATTAATTCAAGTAAAAGTCCGCAAAACAAGTAAACAGTTGGCAACACAATATGAAACAAAGACACTAAATACAAATTAAACATACAACAAAAATAAAAAATAATTAAACCAAATGTAAAATAATACTGCTGTATACATTAAATATAGACTAAAGTTATTCATTAAAAAGCAGTGAGTGGTTTTATCTTTGTCTATTGATTAACATTGATGACTGCAGCAGGTTTTTTAGGCTGCTGTCACTTCAAGAGCTAACGCACAGATCCAATACACTGTTACACGCATGCTTTCTCTCAAATGTAGATAGTTCACCCAAAAATATATAGAAAGGGATAGTTCACCCAAAAATGAAAATCAGCCCATGATTTACTCACCCTCAAGTCATACTAGGAATAAAATCGGAGTTGAATTCCTCGTTAAAGGGATAGTTCACCTAAAAATGAAAATTTGATGTATATCTGCTTGTGTGTTTGTTTCTTCAGTTGAATACAAATTAAGATTTTTTAAACTCCAACCGTTGCTCGTATAATGCATGTCAATGGGGTGTTTTTTCTATAAGTCACTTAAGAGTAAAAAACACATAGACATACGAATCCATATTAAACCCTGTGGCTCGTGGCGACACATTGATGTCTTAAGACACGAAACGATCAGTTTCTGTGTATGACGTTGAAGAGAAGAGATTGTTGAATAAAGTCACTATGTTTGTTAGTTTTTTTGCGCACAAATAGTATTCTTGCCACTTTATAACATTAAGTTTGAAAAGATATGGACATAGTGTCTGTGACGTCACCCATAGGATTCCTATAGAAGTGCCGGTCTGAAGTGTAAAGAAGAGACATGTAATGTAAACGAATGAATTCACCCCCCTCACAGTTGTCATGAAGGGCAAAATTAGCCGTATAGACCCAAACCACAATTTGTACCAGGCTATAAACATGTTTTTTTCTGCTGTAAAGTTGGACATTTTAACATGGGGCTGAATGAGATTCTGCTCCCTTCTGGAGCATGTGCCTAGTGGCCAGTCGAGGAATTGTAGTTTGAGTCACTTCCGTATTGGCTTCAACAGAAACTGGGGGAGGCTGCCGCTTGGTTGAACCACTAACATGGACTATTTTAATGATGTCTTTACTACCGTTCTGGGCCTTGAAAGTGTTAATGGTGTTGCCGTCTGTGGAGGGTCAGTTTTCATCCAAAATATCTTCATTTGTGTTCTGAAGATGAACGAAGGTCTTCAGGAAATGACATGAGGGTGAATCATTAATGACTGAAATGACATTTTTGGGTGAACTAACCCGTTAAGATATAGCTGGCACATAGTGCTACTCGCTGGGTCAAAGATCTGGTTTATGTCTGACCTGTCGCCAACAGGGTGGAGGTGCAATCAAAGGTCATGCTGGCCACAGGTACATTGTGGATGGCCCTCCACGACCGAGTGCACTTTTCCTGGTTCCAGTCCCACTGCTTTAAGAGCAAAGCTCTGCTGGCGGTCACTAGCATCTGCAGAAAGACAACAAAAAACAGCTCAGCCTCAGACATCCTGAAACACCAGACGGTTCAATGACAGATCACTGATTGACCTCACCTCATCATCAGGACTGAGAGAGAATGAAGTGATGTCCTCTTGATCATCCTGCACAGAGAAAGCAAAAGTGAGACATACAAGCAGCCGCCTTATGCAGTCATTTTTCAGACAAGGTGCTTCTCTTAATTTTTTTTTTTTTAATGTTATCTTCTTATATGAAGTTCACATTATAAAACGTAATACCATCCCGTCATCGTATTGCAATTTTTAAATGCTTTTATTTACATATTTTATTGTTTAACCCTCATCTCAAATCCAGACAAAAATCATGAAATATTATTACATTTAAAGGCACAGTATGTAAGATTTTAGCAGATTGAAGCGGAAGTGCTCGTTTGCGCCAGTTCATTTTAAAATTAAAATTAGCCCATGATTTAATCACCATGTGTAATACTTTTGGATGTAGATTACTTTCGTGATGGATGGATGCACTTATTTGGGCTTTAAATTTTGGTCTGCCATTCACTGCCATTATAAAGCTTGGAAGAGACAGGACGTGTTTTAATATAACTACTATTGTTCTCGTCTGAAAGAAGAATGTCATATAAATCACGGGGTTATTTTCATTTTGGATGAACAATCCCTTTAAAAAGAAACTAAAGTTAACAAAAGAGTTTAAAACAATCAGAAATATTTATGTTGAAAAAATAATTTTAACCTTAATTCAAAAAAACAAAACAAAAAGCTTAAAATTGTACCGGTAATTTCGACCACAGAATAGTGCAGTTCATATGAACATCCGATATGTGCTAGAAATGTTTAATATTATTCTTATGGGGATACAGCATTCTCGTGTCATTGATGTGTGTCCACTGTTTTATACAAACCAATTAAACTACATCAAAAGTGACCACATTTAAAACCAAACTGACCTGCTCAATACTATGTATGATTTTCCCTGTATTGATCTGCAAAATGTTGACTCTTGGCCCACATGTGCAGAAGATGTACTGTTCATCTCGACTGATCTGGATGGAGATACAAAACAAGTCAAACGTGCAGGTAAAAAAGCTGTCATTCATTTAACTAACAATATGACTTCTTATTTGAAAGGTCACTTTATTTGTTACACTGTAATTATACATTTAAGTATAGAGTAATATTAACCCTCTACATGTATTTACTATAAGGTTTGGTTTAGTTGCATGTGATTATGCACAACTTATAGTTATTACTATAGTAACTACATGCAGCATATGTAATGTAATACAATATACGATCTTACCTGCACTTTGCCTCCCTTATAGAACGGCTCTATTTTGCTGGAGACTGCATAACTAAACAAACAAATGAGATGACCATAAAGTCGTTGTCAAATAGGCACAAGTTATTAACAGCAATCTCAACTAGGTTAGCCACATTAAGTGCACATGTTCAAACAATCTTTTCCACAGAGATCAGAGGATAAAGCACACTTACTTTGATTTATACAGTAGCGTGTTTCCAGCCATGACATCCAATGATGATCGCAACTTCTAGGGGAAAATATAGTTCTTTTGTAAAAGCATGTGTATTTAATTCACGCACCCCTAAATTTTACACGCATGGCGCATGTGTTCAAGCAAAGGTCGCACGAATATGACGTCAAAATTATAGCGCGAGATATATAGTAACAAACCGTGGTAACAACACACAGACCCTAAACAAAATATAATATAATATATAATGTAATTCGAGCAATAATAATACAAAGACTACTACTACTACTACTACTACTAATAATAATAATAATAATATAATTGTGCTTTTATTTTTTAAATAAAGTCTTCTTACGTCACCTCCGATTTGAGCGCTTTCATGTAATATCCTCAAACAGACCTCAAATCAGTTGGATCGCCGTCATCCTCAGTTCATTTGTTCGTGTATCATATTAACAGCTGATTCGGGGTCAGTCATTTGTATGCGACGTTTGTTCACCGTTAGCTAACCCGACAGTCACTTCCGCGTCGAGAAAGCATGATAACTGTCTGCGCTATGGGTTTAACAGCAGTTTCGAGTTTAAAGAGTTTAAGATGTCAGCTGTTTAGATCAGCCTGTGTCATTAAACGTTATAACGTTAATGTTCAAAGTCTTTGCTGTGTCTCCAGATCAACACAGCCACAGACCAGCACACTGGTAAGTCAACTGGCTTATTCAATCTGACATTGATAAATAATACTGTATCTGATATTTCAAATATGATATGCCAAATAACGTAATTATAGTGACTGAAGTGTTGTCTTTTATCATGCGTGTATTTATATTAAAGCGTTAATTGTACCTTTAATTGTATCTGGCCACTTATATGTATTGAATTGTTTAAAGCAGTGGCTCTCAAATTTGTAACTTTTTTGTTTGTTTGTTTTTGACTTATATAAGTTAATAAGTACATGAGGGTAAATAATTACTATATCTTTTAATTATACTGCGGGCCCCCAAGTTTGCTAAGGCCCCGAGGTTTTACATCGATCAGGTATAACATTATGACAGGTGAAGCGAATAACACAGATTATCTCTTCATCGCATATATTAAGCAGCAAGTGGACATTTTCTCCTCAAAACTGATGTGTTAGAAGCAGGAAAAATGGTCAAGTGTAAGGATTTTCGAAAGTTTTCACAATTGTGTTGGCTACGTGTGGTTCAGAGCATCTCCAAAACTGTAGCTCTTGTGGGGAGTTCCTGGTCTGCAGTGGTCAGTATCTATCAAACGTGGTCCTAAGAAGGTCCAAACAGTGGTGAACAGGTGACAGGGTCATGGACATTCTTCCAAGGGTCACTGATGCACGTGGGGAGCGAATGGGGCTGCAAAACCACAGACCAGTCAAGGTGCCCATGCAGACCCCTGTCCAACGCTGAAAGCAGCAACAGTGGGCACGTGAACAGAACTGGACACGAAGCAATGGAAGAAGGTGGCCTGGTCTGATGAATCACGTTTTCTTTTACATTACGTGGATGGCCAGTGTGAGCGTGCGTGGCTTACCTGAGTAATACGTGGCACCAGGATGCACTATGGGAAGAAGGAGGCAGTGTGATGCTTTGGGCAATGTTCTGCTGGGAAACCTTGGGTCCTGCCATATGTGGATGTTACTTTGACACATACTACCTACCTAAGCATTGTTGCAGACCATGAAACCCTTTTATGGAAACGGTTTTCCCTGGTGGTTGTGGCCTCTTTCAGCAGGATAATGGGGGGACCAAAGCAATATTAGGAAGGTGGTCATAATTTACGCCTGATCAGTGTATAAATGTTGTTTATATGTGATGTAGTTGTGTTTACTCCTTCAGCAATTTCATTAATTGTATGTGATTTTCTTCTTTAGTTTAGGACATGTAGGACAGTACCCTGTGTGTCCCTTCTGAACATACGGACACTCTCCTCTCTACCTCCACCTCCCTCATCTAACAGAAACAAATCCAACAACAGGAAGACTGGTGTAAGCCTCATTTACAACACGATGTAAAGATCAGGATTGATAACTGAAAGATTGGGGTTTGTGCCCTGGGTTTGGATAAAAGGATCCATAAAAATTACAAATTTGGAATGCATTTGTAAATTATTATGATCAAACAAATATAGTAAAACCAGTAATAAAAAATAAATAATTTTAAATTACTGTTTTCTACTATAATATACAGTATATATATATATATATATATATATATATATATATATATATATATATATATATATATATATATATATTTAAATGCATTTAATTCCAGTGAATTTTCAGCATCATTACTCCAATCTTTCGTCTCATATGATCCTTCAGAAATCATTCTAATATGCTGTTTTGACACTCAATAAATATTTCTGATTAATATTAATGTTAAAAACAGTTGTGCTGCTTAATATATTTGTGAAAAAAAAATATTATTTTTTTTATCTTTGATGAATAGAAAAAGTGTTTCATTTTTACCTAAAAACTTTTTATCCTTTCTGAATTTCAAACTTTTGAATGTTAGTAGTAATTTGCTTGATATTTTGCACCTTTAGGACATTTTTTTTTTTTACAGTATACAGTATTTAAAGGGGAAACAAGGAACAGATTAAGAACTTAGACTCAATAACCTCAGTTACACAGCAGATGCTGACCCTTCCTACCCAAGTTTTACCCTTTTTAATAGGACACTTTACAAAAGTGTTTGACGTTGTTTTTGGATTGCTGATGATTGAGTGTGTTTCAGTCAAAAAAATATGTATGGTCTGTTTTTCACAGCCAGTTACATGGAAATCTCTTGCTATCACATTTGCCCTGGGAGGAGGTCTTCTTCTTGGGATGAAATACTTCAAGAGAGAAAAAGAGGAAAGTAAGGATGTGGATTTATGCTTGTATACATTAAGCTACACCACCTTGTTTTTGCATCCCTATATCCTGCAAATGCTCCACATCATAATGATAGCTTTATAATGAATATCTTTTGTTGTTGTAGTGATTGAGAAAGAAAGAACAAAGTCGATGGGAAAACCAGCCCTCGGAGGTCCATTCTCACTTGTCGACCACAACAATAAACCCACACAGAGTGAAGATTTCCTTGGCCAGTGGCTGCTGATATATTTCGGTTTCACACACTGTCCAGACATCTGTCCTGATGAACTGGAGAAAATGATTGAGGTCGTTGATGAGATTGGTAATGTATCATTTCATTTTTATTTTTTTTATTACATAGATCAACAGTTTTGATTTTTATAGACATTATAAAGCTCTCAGGGGTTGATTTGATTCGCTTTTATGTTTTAATGGTTGCAGAATGTCATATTAAAATGTGTGTAAGCTCAGCTGAATGGTATTTTATACAGAACCCACTATGAAATTGGACTTTTAAAGGACCACTCCACTGTTTTTAGAAATAGGGCTTAGATATGTGATATGTAGATATGTGGGCAAATTTATTTTTGTGTCAGTGTATTGTTTCAGTTTGGCAGGGTCTCCGCTAGCTTAGCTTAGCATAATGAATGGAATCCTATGTTAATCCAGCAAGCATGTCCTGATTAAAAGTGATAAAAAAACAAACAAACAAAAAACCCACCTAATTACTTTTTGTGGCCTGCATATTCACAACCAATGCAGATTAAGACTAGGCGATTTCCTAGGTAGATATTGACTTGGGACTATATTATGCGGAAGCACAGGCGAAGTAGCACACTGCTACTTATGAGGGACTGAGTGCTCACATCTGAAGCGCACACACACATAGCCTACCGTAATAAAGCCGCCTTTGACATGATACAAGTGCAAACATTTGCTTCTTTTTCCAGATTATTATTGGTCAAATACACTCAAAGAATTATCAGTGCACATCTGGAAGAGTATTAATGTAAACACAGTCGCAAACAGTTCAGGAAGAACGAGTAACAGGAACAGTGTTTAGGATCCATGCGTCCGTTAGTCTTAAAGGGGCCGCAGTCATTTGTTATTCAAACTACAAAAAGACAAACGATCAACTGCTCTTGACTGATCAACTTGTGTAACTTTAATAGTTTCATCTGTACGCTATTTAATTTTTTTTTACAAAAAACATTATCCAATGTTGTTTTAAATGTAATTACTATGCATTTTTTTTATTCAGTTTCTTATCTGAATATTAGACCTACCTGAAAAAAGAAAGCAGTCTATTTCATTTGTATCTTCTATTCTATTGCATTTATTTGTGCTATTGTTTGTAATCTGTTTATTTGTTCTTATTTTATTACTGTTTACTCGTCTTTTTAAATTCAGTTTACCATCCGAAATCAAGCTTTCTTGTGCTGTGTGTAAGCTATTGCAACACAATTACCCCATTGTAAAAAATACATTGAGATAGCAAAAATTTGTGAGATAATTTTAATAGTAATTGATCAATAATTGTTCAAATCAAAACGATGACCAACCCTAAGGAACATGCTGGCCACATTAATTTTTAGTAAAAAATAACAATAAATAATAACAAGTTCTGTTGTCATATTAAGCATCTTTTCTTTTTCCTTGTTTTTCTTTTTTTACTGTGGTATCAATTTAGTATCGATATATTGATATTTTAGTCTGGTATCGTATCGAAGTCATAATTTTGGTATCGTTACAACACTAGCCCTAATGTCGTTCCACACCCATAAGACCTCCGTTCATCTTCAGAACACAATTTAAGATACACTCAAAAAAAATGATACGTTGGATGTACTTAATTTTTTTATGTCAACAGGTTCCACGTAATTGGGTAATGTTGAATTTAATTAACATTGTTTATTTCGGTATGCGTAATTTTTTTACGTAAAGTTTTCAATGCCATTTAGTTAAAACAGGTTAACATTCTTAATTTTGTCCAAAAATATTAAGTTTAATTACTCTGAAATGAATATAAAAAAACAAAACAAGTAATTAAGTTTAATTGATTATTTTTATTTAGTGAAATGCTTCTTTTTTTTTTTTTTTTACAACATTTACATTACAAGATTGTATTGGCTAGATGGTTTTGTTACATCCATGGCATGCCCAAAGTAGTTGTATTATATTAATAAAACAACTTTAATTGTTATTAGCAGATCCTTACCCCAAGCACATGCTCTGCACTTCACCACAATGGTAACGTCCAAAAACAGTAACATAACACAAACTTTTAAATACTAACATAAAACATTAAACACTAAAAAGTCTCTCCATTTTCTCATCTCGTTAGAAATGCATAAAATAGCACTTTATTTAAACATTTAGGCCCTGTCCCAAATGGCACCCTAAACCCTCATGGTCTTCCTCTGAGTCCGCACTTTCACAACGTAATGCCGCTTTGACTGCCGGGAAGAAGTCCTCTGCGTAGCTCGCAAACTTGCGGGCTCAGCTGAAGTGCGCATCGAGGGCACATAGCAGCCGCAAAGCTTCTTTAAGCTTAAATGACGAATGGGACACCCTACGGTCTTGTGGACTTAACGGACGCGCACGCAATGACCGAAGACCGAAAGTGCACATTTACAGGGCCTAACTCTCCAAATTCAGCCAATTTGCAAAGAATGATGGGAAGTGAAAGTCCTGTTTGATTGGGTTACTTGATTGAAACATGTTATTTAATAATAAAAACATCAATATGTGAAAGAGTAATGGTTTTAAGTCAGTTTAACATGAATCAATTACATTTGAACCAGAAACCTCATATAATGGTGTTAAATCAAGATGAATTGCTTAAATAAAGTGAACAGCATCATAAGTTCATTTTTTTTGAGTGTATTTCTTTCGAGAGTCCGAGAGATTCTGTCTCTCCATAGAAAACATATGCTCAGTATACTGTCCCTTTCCAGAAGGACCAGAAAGGTAATAAAAACATCAAAGTAATCCATATGTGACATCTGTGGGTTAATTAGAATCTCTTGGTCCCAAAATAACAAAAACTAAGACTTTATTCAGCATCGTCTTCTCTGTGTTTATTTTTAAAATCCGTGTTCGTGACTGCGCAGTCCTCCTTAGACTATAAACGAAGCTCGCGAGCACCAGGTAACACGTCAGCAGCGTCACTGCACAGCCGCAAACGCGGATTGAAAACAAACACGGGAGAGAAGACAAAATGTATTTTCGATGCTTAAAGAGATTCTAACTAATGAACAAAGGTCTTACGGGTTTGGAACGCCCTGAGGGTGAGTAATTAATGACAATTTTCATTTTGGGGTGAATTGTCCCTTTAAGCTACCACTGAAATATATGAATGTATTTTTCTATAAAATCGTTGGAAATCTGCTATCAAAATAATATTAATATATTAATTGCACATAGAGTGGTATTTGTTTTAAATAGCACAAAACCCATTTCATCCAACACTGCTTCTGTTACATTTCTGTCACAGATCAAATTAAAACCCTTCCAGACCTAACACCCCTTCTCATCACCATTGATCCTGATAGAGACACACCAGAAGCAATGGCAGCGTATGTCAAAGGTGAGCAGGGATCATCTTTGTTACTCTGCACTCACCATATGCTGTGAAATGATTTTCTCGTCATTTATATTTTTCAATATCTCTCATGCAGAGTTTTCCCCAAAGCTGATCGGTCTGACAGGCACAACCGCCCAGGTTGAGCAAGCGTCCAGAGCCTACAGAGTGTATTTCAGCCAGGGCCCAAAAGATGAAGACAACGACTACATTGTGAGGTTTTGGTTAGCTTAAATAATGTTGTTTGGCTTGTGTAATAACCTCAACACAAGAAATTTGGTTTACTCTTGCATTATGTTAAAGGGGTGGTTGATCAGCTTTTTTTCGAAGGCTTGATTGTTTGTGGGGTGCAGTCTAACATGTGTTCATGCTTCGATTAAAACAAACAAAAAACAAACATTATTTTTCACATAATTTAGTACTGTACTACTGTATAAACATGATGGCACAAAATGGTGACTTCACTGTGTGTAAATAGAAATTACTCATTCTGAAGTTAAAAAACATAACGGTTTATTATATACGGTCTCTATACACCACTGAAAACATAGTTATGTATATTATATTGAATTTATGTCAATGGATCCTCATAAATACTACAATCAAAATCATAATCAACCACCACCATAATGAATTTAATTCCTAATAATCTCAAAAGCCAGCATGCAAATATAGTATTTTCCTGTAATTGCAGGTCGATCACACCATCATCATGTACCTGGTGGGACCTGATGGCCAGTTTCTTGAATATTTTGGACAGAACAAGAAATCATCTGAGATCTCATCATCCATTGCATCCTACATGAGAAAGTACAAACATGGAAAATGAGTCACGGCTTCAGCACACGCTTGAGTGTTTATTTCTGTCTCTGCAATTACTCTGTGAAATGGGTTCTATTTATTTGAAGTGAACTCTGATTCCCCAAATCAAAGACTTTAAAGGGATCCCCTGGTGTTGAGACTTGTATGGCTTAATATAACATAAATGATGTCTCTTACTGAATTATGTGGTAGAAAACCCATGAAAGATCTACGTTATTTAAAAAATCGATTTTATATTTGGACCATGGGCGGCGCCATTTTGTTTGCGTTCTAGGTTGATGACGTAGAGTGGTTGAACTCCTCAATCAGCTGGCATTACCCGTAGCTATTTTTACCACAACGCAACTCGAAAATTGTTTCAGAGTTAAACAAAACCAATGAATTCCTTTGTAATTATACTTAAAACACACTCAAACATACATGTGCACACAAACTCACCTACACAAGTCACAGATCGGCGGGCGCGCACACGACAGGCTCTGTCTCAATCGAGATGTTGGGCTGCTCAGTCTCCACGACAGGGGCTGAATCTGAAATCGACCCCCTATACCCTTAAATAGGGCATTATTTGAAGGGACGGACATTTGTAGTGTTGTCCGACACCATAGTGGACATGTTCGAGTGCAGTCATTCAGTCTCACGTTCCAGCGCAATAACGAGTGTAAAGCCGATTTACAAACAGCTGTCCGACTTCACGCACTCAAACATACATGTGCACACAAACTCTCTCTCTCACACAGACTCACACACACCCCAACAGATCGGCGCGAACACACACACACACACACACACCCCAACAGATCGGCGCGAACACACACACACACCCCAACAGATCGGCGCGAACACACACACACACGCACGCACTGCGTGCGCGCATACATAACCCTCAATGTATTCCCGTGTTGATATCCTGTTCAACACATCCTGTTCCCTAGATAGACTGTTGATAGTAGATTAACTAATGCCTAATGTGACCAGCAGAGGGAAATATCTAGGTAGGACGATGGGATAAAGTAACGTGAGGAAGAGAGGCAGGATGTTTTGGTGATGATGCATGCGATTGAGACAGAGCAGTCTGTCAGAGGTGTGTGTGTGTGCGCGCCCGCCGATCTGTTTGTGACTTAGGTGAGTTTGTGTGCACATGTATGTTTGAGTGTGTTTTAAGTACAATTACAAAGCAATTCATTTGTTTTGTTTAACTCTGAAACAATTTTCGAGTTGCGTTGTGGTAAAAATAGCTACGGGTAACGCCAGCTGATTGAGGAGTTCAACCACTCTACGTCATCAACCTAGAACGCAAACAAAATGGCGCCGCCCATGGTCCAAATATAAAATCGATTTTTTAAATAACGTAAATCTTTCATGGGTTTTCTACCACATAATTCAGTAAGAGACATCATTTATGTTATATTAAGCCATACAAGTCTCAACACCATGGGATCCCTTTAAAGCACTCCCCGTTTTGCTGCAGTCCAACACAGTGACTCAAATTCAACGCATCAATGAAATTCAAAAGGATTCAATGTCAATAAACTGCGTTTTGATTGCTGTTTTTGTAAGGCATTGTTTTGATGAATTGTGTGGTACCATGTAGCATCACAGATGACATCGACTTTACATCAATAAATAAATAATTTATGTTAGTTCTAGAAATGGAATTAATTACCAGGGTGAAGACTTTCAAACGACAATTTCTTAGTCCAAATGTTATTGACTGACAGATCCTTTCACTGCATCTTTTTACCCCCAAAAATTTGGTAAAGCACATTTCACTACTGATTAAAGGGGTGGTAAAACACTGTCACTTTTTTTAACTTTAGCTAGTGTGTAATGTTGCTGTTTGAGCAAAAACAACATCAGTTAAGTTACAATGGTCAAAGTTTAAAGCAAAGGGAGATATTTGCTTTTAAAGAAATCACTTTCTAAGGACTACAGCCTTTTCCTCTGTTGCTGACATCCGCAGCTCTAATATTTACATAAACCCCTCCTCCGAGAATATTAAAGGGGCGAGGCCATTTTTATTGCTGTGGAATAGTAGGCTGGATTGCCGTCTGTCGTAGAGTGGGTAAACCCAGCCTGATCTGCCGGCAATTTGATTTCGCCCTGCAACTCCGGCTGGAAACCTGTACATTCATTTCTGCTGCTTCTGTTACATTTTTGCAGGAACCAATCACAGACTGGCTTATCCACCTAGTTCGTTTACAGGGATGGGCAGTATTTCAAATACATGTATTTAAAATACGTATTTGAAATACAAAATACTATTTTGTATTTTGTATTTTAAAGCCTTTGGAAAAAATCGAATGTAATTTGTATTTAAATACATTTAAGATGAGTATTTTTGTATTTTCAAAATACTCAAAATACTTTGAGCCAGGCAACCTCTTTATCAGGAGCTGTTTTCATGCATCTACTAGTTCAGACCAGACACGCCCCTCCCCCCAACATTCATTCAGGTGAGCCGCAGCTGTACAACCCTAGCCTGACAAGCCAGACCCACATCAAGATGTTTGGTCTGGAAACTCACCATTAACAGCTCAATCCGAGGGGCGGATAAACGGCTGTCTGTCAAACTCCCTCTGCACGCGATAGGATATCGCTACACCAACCAGAGCAACGAAGGTGAAGCAGAGCTCGCTGACTGATTAAACATTCGCCGTATCCGGTCGGCAAAACTCTTAACACATCTTCCCTTTTTAAGAATGACTTCAGTGTCGTTCTTTGTTCTTTTCTCAGAGAAAAGCTTAACTCAAGTCTTCCAGAGTCACGGCCAAAGCTGATTCGAAAGACCGCCGTTCGCCAGCGTCTGTGTTTACTAGAAGCACGCAAACCAGTGTTGCCAACTATTTTCCAAGGAAAGTAGCTAAAGCCTGCCCAAAAAAAATCGCTAAATGTCGCTAGATGACGTCATGCGTTAATTAGCATATTAGTGACGTCATCACGCCGTCCTTGCGTTCAGTCTGCCTGACGTTTTTTCTCTCCTAATCCGTGCTCATTTACTATATTTTACAATAATATAATACAGCCGACTGTCCAATAAATGTTTTCATTTCCTATACATTTTTGTCATACAATATATGATATAGTGAATTACAAAAAAAATTATATGTGTAAAATCTGAATTGAGAAACTGAATGAACTAAAGCTCTGTACAGTGAGTAATATAAGTGATAAGCACAAGAGATGGAACTCATCATAACTAATTTATTCAAATATAAAACAAAAGAAGCAGATAACATTAAGTGAGAAATCGATGGCAACCTTGTGTGCTCATGTGTAGCTCGCTCATTCACGTCTGTCAGCTGCTGTCTGTAGGCGCGAGCAGCTCCCCTCAGCCATTCACTGAACAGGGCAGACGCAGAGAGAGGTGTGTGTGACGGCAGAGGGGAAAAAAGACCTCGCGCTCGCAGGACAGTACTGGCGACATTTGTAAACTAAAGCAGCTGAAGTTTGTCCAAAAAGTCACTAGATTTGTCGCTAGTCGCTTTTTTGAAAATAAGTCACTAGAGGGGTCTGAAAAGCCGACAGAGCGACAAAGTCGCCAAGTTGGCAACACTGACGCAAACGCAACTCTGCCGTCATTATGTTAAGCCCCGCCCACCGACTCTATACACTATGTGATTGGCCCGACCAGAGTTTGGTTTTTACAGCTCAGAAGTGTATTGAGAGTTGCTAGACGGCACTCGTGGCAGATTAGATTTGCTCAGTAGCGCGGGAAGGGGGGTGCTGCGGGGGCTGCCGCCCCCCTCGTTATAGCATCAGCCCCCCTGGTGGGGGGCTGTGGACTAAAATTGTATTGTATTTAAAACATGAAATGAAATAAAATAAATTAAAATAGACTGACATAACATACTGTGTTTTAATGGGATTAAAATAATGGGCCGTGGATAAGATATAAACTAATTAATAATTATTTTAATAATTCCTTAGGAAGTGCTTTCGTCACCATCATCACCTCGCTCACTCTTGTTTGGTCATGGTTAGCAATAAGCAGCAGAAACGTATTTGTAGACTTTTTTTGAGTTACGTTACTACTAACACGGTTAAGAAAAGTAAATTTGGGAAATCTTCTAAAAAAAAAAGTATGTAAACAACGACGCTGACCTTGACACTGAAACAAACTCTGTTCAGACATCCGCGAGGTTTGTGAGCTGGACGTTAACATGTAAGTTAGCCTACTCTGATAGCTCTACTCTACCAGTCTTCTGAAGTCGGGACACATGATATTTTACAAACGTGATTATGAATCATTATTTCTCCAAATATGCGCACATGAGGGACTAAAAGCCCTGGCAGATGCTGGATATTGTATGTAGCCTATGAACACAAATAAAAAGAATGCTTTATGAGTGATGATTAACGTGTGTCTGTGTATGGTCCATTGGCGTCGGAACCATTGTGTGTCGTGAGGACAAGACTCACCCACTTTTAAAGACCAATGATATTGGACACTTTCACTTTTATCGTCACTAATTCAACACGTCTGTTTACCTACCCCTACCGAGAAAAACGTATTAGGTGTTTGACTCTTTTTTTCCACTTTTCTATTATTTTTTAAATTTTTATTGAAAATAAATGCCTTTCTGATCTGTGATGTGAAAAGGGAGTAGCGTGAGTTCTGCAAAAGGCAGGGCAAATAACTCAAACAAATAACAAATAGTATATTTGTATCTAACGTTACTCCAGCAAAAACAAATTCTGAGACCACCCACAGTTTTGCTTCCGACACCCATGGTATGATCGCGTTTTAACAAGTAATTAATTTTAAACAACAATAATCTGGGGCGGTGGGTCCGTCTGTGCTCTTTGACGGTAAAGGGGGGTTCTACTACAACACCTGTCTGGTCGCCACCGACAACATAATGACGTCACACATTTTCCGGCCCAACTTTCAGCCCCCCCGGAATTAAACGGCTTCCAGCGTGCCTTGATTTGCTACCGCTAGGGTGCGTCTAGATTTCTAGGCTAGTACAACCCAGTTTTTCTAAATCCTTTTTCTAAATCATTTACATAGATAGGCCTATCGGGGTAAGCACATATATCTGTGCAGCTTTTAGTGGGCAAGAATAATTGGAATGTTGGAGTGGAAAAAGAAGTGAGGGCGAATGAGTTATTGACGTAATTTGTGTTATTATAACTGCTGCTAAAGGAAATTCAAATTCAAATTGAAAACGAAAGTTTCTAAGCAGTTGCACACATCTAAATGCTTTTTGGCATTCAGAATAGGCCCAGATAGATTACAGCCTAATATGGATACCTTCACTGAATTGCCAATTTCACATGTATTTGGTGTATTTTCAAAATACAAAATACTGTATTTGTATTTAAATACATTTTTCCACACAGTATTTTGTATTTGTATTTAAATACATTTTTCCACACAGTATTTTGTATTTGTATTTTAAATACATTTCCATGTATTTATGCCCATCTCTGTTCGTTTAACACGATGACAGATGGAGGCCCTGTCCCAAATGGGACCCTAATGTAACGGTTGCACTGGTACAGGGGTGAAATTTGTCATCCTGTCCTCTAGAGTGCAACAAAGGAAGGAAATGTTTTTAATTTTACGTGTAGCATAGAGGAGAGGCATGGCAATGGAGTATGGCCCTGTCTCAAATGGCACCCTAAACCCTCACAGTCTTCCTCTGAGTCCGCACTTTCACGACGTAATGCCGCTTTTACTGCCAGGTAGAAGTCCTCTGCGTTGCTTGCAAACTTGCGGGCTCAGCTGAAGTGCACGACGAGGGCGCATAGCTACCGCAAACGGGGTGCTCACGAGCACACTTCTTTAAGCTTCAACGACGAATGGGACACCCTACGGTCCTGTGGACTTAAAGGTGCACTATGTAGTATTTTTGCAGTAAAATCCAAAAACCACTAGGCCGGTGATATATATTTTGTTCAGTTGATTACCTACAATATCCCAGATGTTTCCAACTATTTGTAAATTGTGAGAAAATTGCTATTTTAACTAAGGACCAGGACGTTTCAGCATAGCGTTTGAGGAAGTCGCCTGTCAATTGCGCCATATCTGCGCTACCCTCGGTTTCGGTTTTATTTGGCAGGAGCGCTTTACTCTTAGCAGTGTGAACAACTGAACACAGAGTAACGTCATAACATCATTTTCAACACACTTAAAGGGATCTAATACGATAAACAGAGCTGCATTACCTCATAATCATAACCAGAAGAGCGGATCTGTGCAGGCGCCCAGTGAATGTGTCCCGTCTCGTCATAATAAAAGTCCCAGTGTTCGCGAGGCGTGTGTTTGTACAACAATCGCTCTAGCAGCCGTGCTCAGCTCCACAAAACTCGGTCCTGCTCTGCTTCACACTACAGTAACGTTAATAACAGCATCCATGAACCTGATTTCTGCCCGAGTCCTATTTTCCACCAGCTGTGAGGTGAAGACCACATGTCCCAAGATACTGCGCTCACACTTGGCGTCATCAAACTACGCCTTTATTTAGAATAGGCGCCCTCTAGTGGATGGAAAGTTGCATAGTGCACCTTTAACAGACACGTGCACGCAATGGCCATTGTAACTCCACAAGACCGAAAGTGCACATGAAGTGTGCCATTTGGGACAGGGCCAGAGAAACGATGGTTCATTGCCTGTTGATCACGCCTCTTGTGGTCTGATTCATTGAAGGACTATCCAATTGTGAACAGAGTTATTTGAATAATGCCAATGCAGACTCCTCAGACCAATGTTCAATTTTAAATTGAGCTCGGTCTGGTGATAGCCAGACAACGTCAGTCGTGCAATACCGACGAAACGCTGCTATTTTCATCCGGATTGCAGTTCAACTTTGTTTAGCCTTCCTAGGGATGGGGGACTTAGAGATCAATGGTTAACATTTATTTTTAACTCGGTCCCTCATCATTTTTACCCAAATATCGCTCTCTGTGCTGCACATTTCACGGAAGAACGCTCACAATCGTCACAAGTTCAATGCAGGATTCGCACAACGGCTTGTCCTGGAAGATGGAGCAGTTCCAAGTAAAATAGAAGCTGTTAACTATGGAAGCCTATGTGTAGCATTATTCAATTTACAATGCAATATATAAAATGGCAATGCAATATGTAAAATAGCGATGTATTTCAGTATTTAAATTTACATTTTCCATACACTGGACTGAAATCTGGGGACAGTAACAGATTCTGCTAAATGGTAAAAATGTACACCAGGTGGATTTTGAAAGATTATGTGCATTTCAGTTATTTTGGCTGGAGCTGATATGGATCTGGTTTCGCTGCTTTAAATTGACATCAACACATTCATCTAAATCATATTATAGTCTAATCATCACTTAAGTAATATTTTATGGTGGTGAAATTACAAAATGCACCTTTTGAGAAATAAATTGGAAATTCATTAATGTCATTAATATTAAATTGTCCTTCCATTTTCACTTCAAAATTTTGGGCAGTCTGGACTTTCCTTAATTGCCTCCCCTGATGAGCCGCCAAACTTAGGAGTGTCTTATTAAAGGGTTACTTCAGCGATTAGCATATGGCTTTGTATCAGCAGACACCCTGGTGTATATTCAAATGATTGTGCTTTCCCCTCTAATATCCCCTAATATCACAAGACTAATAACGTAAGTCTTTTAACTTCTCAAATTAATTTCTATGAAAGTTAAGCTTCCAAAGGCATGAACTGAAAACGCTCCAGACCGAACTCGCATTGTGAATGTATGCCGCGAGTGTAGTCGCGATTACCTCAGCTCTCATCACGAGAGCTCATCAGCTCATTTATCTGACTCCTGCAGTTAGTGCTCAGTGCTGTGACACTCGCGCGGTGACTCACTCGTTATATTGAACAGACACGTTCAGTTTTTAATTGTAGTGTCTTCTCCAACTCAGTCACAGTAATCCAGTAGGTGGCTTTGGGAATGGCCTCACAGGGCAGCGAAACATTCTGGGAATTGTAGTCTTTCATCCCCATGAGACAAAAATACATTTTCTGTCTTTTCTCAGTCTAGAAGGCACCAAATTCTAAAATAATTTCACATTTCTACTACAATAATGACCCAGTTTAAATACAGATTCATCTTCCCAGCGCTGAAGTACCCCTTTAAGGATAAGGAAAATGTTTAATTCAATACAAGTAACCCTTTACGGAATTGCTTGAAATGATCTTACTAAGTTTGTCCTGCAAATTAGTTATAGACTTTCAAATCAATTCTCAATAAGGGATTACTGGTTTACGAGCGCATAAGAATGACTGATCAGGGCTAAGAGTGAAAGTGGATATACCCCTTATGCATTCATGATTATTTATATATATATGAAATAAAAGCTTCTAACCCCCTTAGAATTTTTTTTTAAATTACATTTTTAATAGACACATTTATAGTATAACCTTTAGTTAGGCCTACATATTATTTTGTTTAGTTGTCTAATGTTGGGGTCATTAGAATCATGGGAGACCAATAAAAAAAAATCCATATTATCCAGAAATAATCTTAAAATAATGTATAATATAATTGGCATCTAGCCTATACTATTGTTAGCATTGTTTCTACGATTACAATAGTGAATTCCTCTCGGGTCATCTCAATGGCAAAAGATGTCCCAATCACCCTGAATTCCCCCTATACAGTAGGGGAAAAAAAGTATTTTGTCAGCCACTTGTGCAAGTTCTCCCACCTAAAAAGATGAGAGAGGCCTGTAATTTTCATCATAGGTACACGTCAACTATGTCTGATTTTTCAAGAATTTATTTGCAAATTATGGTGGAATGTATTTATGGTGGAGTACTTGGTCAATAACAAAAGTTTATTTCAATACTTTGTTATGTACCTTTTGTTGGCAATGACAGAGGTCAAACGTTTTCTGTAAGTCGCCACAAGGTTTTAACACACTGTTGCTGGTAGTTCAGCCCATTCCTCCATTTATATCTCCTCTAGAGCGGTGACATTTTGGGGCTGTCACTGGGCAACACAAATTTTCAACGATTTTCTATGGGGTTGAGATCTGGAGACTCTAGAGCCCTATTCGGACTGGATTAGTTTAACATGGGGACATGGGGGTAAAGTCATTTTACCTCAGGACGTCTGTAATATTAATGGCCAATTCGCACGGGATAAGACATCTCAGTAAAACTAGCAGAAGTGGGAGGAGTAACTCGCTTTACGCACCTCCTTGACGTCATGTGCGTATGACGTTACCGTTATAACGTGAGCAAACACACAACCTGAGCGCCAGTCTGAACTCCGTCTCCAATATATATGTGTTTTAATAAACAGTTAGGTCCAGTCTAACGATTCTGATTGGATTATGTTGGTAATAGACACTTTCCTAGCGCTAAAATGTGTTGTGCCTCTAATAAGTGCTTTTGATCTTCTTTTTGCTTTAAATGATATGCGGAAAATACTGGACATTTTCCACAGATTTGTCCCACCACCTAAAACGCAACCGAATGCTTCAAGCGCCTCCAAGGTCGCAAAATGTGCTCTTTTTTTAACTTTTAAACAGGCAATGACGGAATTTTACCATACATTTTTACAGCAGGTCTATTCGAACTGGATTAGTATTACCTGAGGTAATTTTTCCGGACCTTTTTACAGAAGGTAAAAGTCTCGGTAATCTTTACTGACATTGTCCGTAATGATTACCGAGATGGCACATTCGGACGGGACTAAAATCACAGAGAACCTCTGGTTATAATTACTTTACCCCCACATCCCCATGTTAAACTAATCCAGTCCGAATAGGGCTTAGGACTTTGAAATGCTTCTTGCGAAGCCACTCCTTCATTGCCCAGGGACCACTGTAATGCTGAAAGACACAGCCACATTTCATCTTCAATTCCCTTGCTGATGGAAGGTTTTTACTCAAAATCTCACAATACATGGCCCCATTCATTCTTTCCTTTACACGGATCTGTCGTCCCGGTCCGCTGCAGAAAAACATCCTCAAAGCATGATGTTTCCACCCCCATGCTTTATCGTAGGTATGGTTCAACTCAGCATTCTTTCTCCTCCAAACACGACAAGTTGAGTTTTTACCAAAAAGTTATAATTTGCTTTCATCTGACCATATGACATTCTCCCAATCCTCTTCTGGATCATCCAAATGGATCATCGTCTGGCACTGCAGGATTTGAGTCCCTGCCGGCGTAGTGTGTTACCTCTTAAAGAAAAAGGTACAGGTATGTAATAGCCAGAAATTTAGCTTTTTGGTAGGTGACTAAATACTTATGTCCCACCATAATTTGCAACTAAAATTTTTTTCTCATTCTGTGTCTCATAGTTGAAGTGCACCTATGATGAAAATCACAGGCCTCTCTCATCTTTTTATTTGGAGAATTTGCACAATTGGTTGCTGACTAAATACTTTTTTGCCCCACTGTACAACCTTGCAGACTATAATGAGGTATTTATGTAGGCTACATTAACAAAGATTTAGGATGATTACAATGCATTCTAACCATATGCTGCAAACCACTTTATGCCCCTAGCACAGTATTCAATGATAATGATTTCAAGATGAGAACATGAGAGACAGTGAAAATGCATGTTAGATCCAGTGTTGAGCTGATGACCTCACAATATCAGAGTTCATTTCGATATCCAAAAACATCAACAGCTTATGCTAACTTACTGTCTTACCAGCCCAAGAGTCAGCAGAGGAAATATCAGAAAGAATGAGACAGAATCATGGTGAAAAGCCAATGGACAAGCTTTAGAAATTAAATCTCTTTAACTTCTAACTCTTACTTGTAAAATAACACACAATATAACAATCTGTTTGACATTTTTTTTTAAAAGAGCAAACGATTACATTCAAATTGTAATAACAATGACTCATGAGTTTAATGTCTCGGGGAATAATTAACTCAAAAGGGATTCAATATTCAATATTCATGAATTTATGAATATAATTTGCTAGTTGTTCATTACGTTATTCAAATTTTCCGATAAGGAAAATGTTTAATTAAATACAAGTAACCCTTTACGGAATTGCTTGAAATTATCTTACTAAGTTTGTCCTGCAAATTAGTTATAGACTTTCAAATCAATTCTCAATAAGGGATTACTGCTTTACGAGCGCATAAGAAACATTAACTTTACTGATCAGGACAAATTAATATTTCATATGTTCGTACAGTTTACGTTACTAAAATAGTAGCATAAGGCAGCTTTAGGCAATTTTAGGATCGTAAGTTTCATTGACTTTGTGTTTGTGGAAGAGTAACAGATTCAATTCAAAAATGTCTTTTGGAAGTTTAATAAACACAGACTAAAAATAACACTACAATTCACACAGAAAGTACATACTAAATATGCATAAAGAGAGTAGAAATATAGATTGTAAACGAAAAGAATATGGTACATAAACGAAGAGAATAGAAGGAAACAGAAATAACAGGAGAGGGAGAGAGAGAGAGAGAGAGAGATAGAGAAATAGAGAGATAGAGAGAGAGAGATAGAGAGATAGAGAGAGAGAGAGAGAGACAGACAGAGTTCACTTCAGTTCGTTACACAGAGCCCTCACGGAGTTAAACCTGTCCCAAACGGGAATAACACGACCTTTTTAACAGCAGTTTGGATTGTAGAAATAAGAATACTTGCTTTGGTTTTGGCTTCTCGCGTGTGTGCGTGTATTCTGAGTTCAAATGTCCTGCGTGTCCGGTGGTTCTTTCCGAGGTCGGTTTGGTGTGCCGGGTCTCTTGGAAGTGTGCTGAATTCTCCTCTCTGAAGAATGCCCTCGGGGGCTGGAAAGCGGATGGCAGATGGCCCTGCGGCGTTTGATGCGATGCAAAAAGCGGAAAAGTGAGGGTCGCATTTGTAGATCAGGTAGAGCGACGCCCATTTCCTGGATGGTCCAATCGATCAGAGCGTTTTCGGCGCGAAACAAAGTTCTTTGTTCAGCTTAGTTCCTCCTCTTGGCTCTTATCCGGGGAAGATATGCTCATGCATTTTTCTTTACAACGCTGGTAATTTTGTAATAATGCATGTTCTGTAAATTCTTTTACAAGATTCGGTACGATCGCATTTTTCTGATTACAAGGATACCATGGGTCATAAGTCTGAGATCTAGGAATACACAAATACAGGCTTTCCACTGTCTGTTGGCCTACACAGCTTGAGTTACATTCATAATAATCCTCCTAATTATTTCAGACACATATAAAAATATGGATAAAAGCACTATAAATGCAGTCCAAAAACACTTCAAGCAGAAAAGCGTACATTTAATACGTGGCTTTTCATCATACATTCCTCTGATACTGGTGGAGCTCTATGGGTGTGTGTGTGTGGGGTGTCAGATATCATGCAGGGCCATTTGGGGGGCAATAAAAGTCACTACGGAGCCTGCTTGTTGTCTCCCAAGGGAGATCAAAGAGTGGTCTTCAGACATGGTGGTGCCATTTTCGGTCATCAATCGTATTAACATGATCTGATAACGCGCCTCACGAGAGGCGAGAGCCATCTGGCCGTTTGCCAGATGAACAGACATTGTCATTGTGGCTACAAAATTATAAAGCATTACATATACATCAAATAATATGGAAAAATACAAAGCCATTAATTAACAGTAGCCCACTGCATACAGTTAAAATAGGTGAGTCTGGTGTTTAAAATTGAAACATTAGCTCCTTCTATCATGGAAAACAGAGAAAGTCATGATACAGTAGCTTTTTCAGTTAATAATTTTAGAAAGACTTAAAATAGCCTGCATCTTTAGCCACTTAAACTCTGTGGACCATGTCCAGAATGACATCGAAAAGCTTCCCATACACACATTCAGTGGTCTAAGTTAAACATTTTGGTGTCATTTTACAGCAAACCCTTTGAAGTTACATAAAACACTGCTAAAAGTGAAAAAGTATAGGTTGTCTAAGCTGTTAGACTATAACCCCCCCAAAAATTAGGCGCTTGTACCACCCTGTATACTCACCTGTACGCCCAAAGCCAAGAGCCCAGTGTACTGCCCTGTATACTCACCTGTACGCCCAAAGCATCGCCCTGAGAATACTCACTTGCACTTCACGAGTGGATGAAGAGAGGGAGTGGGAAAGACCCACACCTCCCCGGGAGAGAGTCAGAAGCGACACGGATTTGAAATCCTCCAGTCCCAGAGAGCTAGGCCCTTTCTTTTAAAAGTATCCCTTTTCCCCCTTCCCACAGCCTTTTAAATAAATAAATACTGTTTTAACTTACCTCCAGTCCTAATCTGTTTGGTCATTGGGGTGTTTTTGGGACCTCCTCGGGGTGGAAACTAAGGGAGGAGCGAGACTCACGATAGTGGTGGTCCACTCCGACCCGTGACACATGTTTTTATATATTTTTTATGAATATGACAACAATCACATACCCACAGAGAGCTCGACTAGAGAGATTTGGGAATATGCACACATAATTTATACACATAAAACATTTATCATTTTAACATTTATAAAAAAAACCATACATCATGGTTGTTTAATTAAACCAATAAGTATTAAGCTGTGTCATCAGTAAGTTGTTTCCCATCGTGCTTTTGGTCAGCGCAGTTGGTGGAGAGCAACGCATTTTTTACTTGTCACAACGCATGCGTGTTTAGTTGGGAAACATAGTTTGCGCACCGGAGAGAGAGAGTTATCGACAATTCTTCCTCTTGTACAGTCATTCACTGTGAAACCTCCTGTTGCAGATCAGTTTTGCGCAGATTTTGCTCATCTCAGGCTACGTTTACACGTGGGTGGCTATTTTCATGAACGGACATTTCAACCTCTCTAGTTTCAAAAATAACATTGTGCACACATCAGTTTTCAGAAAAGTGTTCATTTACACGTACCCATGTATATATCATAGACCAGGGGTCCCCAGATGCAGTCCTGGAGGGCCGCTGTCCTGCAGAATTTAGCTCCAAGCATTATGTAGAGCATCTTGCTAGCGCGTCACGCCCAGATAACAGAAAATGGGCAAAGAGGCAGGATGTGGGCGGAGCTTAGGTGACGCAATGACTATAGACGGCGGATAAATGGCTATCCACCTGCCACTCAAAGTATATTTGAGCTTGTTTGTCATAGCCTTCATTATGCAGAACTTTAAGACTTTATATAATGTAAACGAATGAGTTATAAAAAGTAAAATAAAATTACTTTTTAATAAAGTAATTTACTACTTACCCCCCCCATACAGTTGTCATGAAGGGCAAAATTAGCCGTATAGACCAAAACCACAATTTGTAACAGGCTGTAAACATGTTTTTTCTGCTGTTAAATTGGGAATTTTAAAATGAGAGTCTGCTTCCTTCTGGAACTTGTCCTTAGTGGCCAGTCAAGGAATTGCAGTTTAAATTACTTCTGTATATATAGGCTTCAATATACCGCTTGGTATATATGCTGTGAAAAGCATGCCAAACCTGTAGGTAGCAGTGTAACAACAAGCTCGAACCCATGTAAGCCAATCAGAATCCTGAAAATAGCAACCGCGCTGGCTGTGACACGGACTGGTTCTTCTTCCTGTTGGAGGGAGAAGTTGTTGCAAAATTGCTGACCTCCGACCACTCATTCGTCTCTGCTCCTCGACATAATGGAGCAATTGTAGGCTATTTGCAAATGCAACCACACAAGAAGAGTGCACTAACACTAAAATGTGACTGCTACTCTGAACGCTTCCATTAGCACATGTAAACATAGGTGCGAGCTCTGGTGCATATTGTGACGCTGGCTGGCAAAACACCGATTTGTCTCAGTTTACACACAAATGTGCAAATGAAGACTTTTAAAATCTCCACTCTGGTGTTTTTAAAAAGACTCGTTTTCAGAGGGGAATTCAATGTACTTGTAAACAGGCCTCAAACAAGCTTAATTAACCACATATGTTGTGCAGGCTCCGCTCTTCCATCTCTTATCAAACACACCTGAGCTAATCAAGGCCCTCAAGATTGGGCTAAAACTACAGGCAGCTGGGTTTCATCAGGGTTGCAGTTACCCAGAGCTTGGATCTTTAAAAGGCATTTTCAAAGGCCCTTTGAACAGGTTGCGGGATTCAGCAGCACGTGTTTTCAGTGTAGTTTTGTGAGTGTCGCAGTTTCCAATAGCTTTCATTGTGAGATTGCCAGTCGAGAGGATGACAGCCCGAGTGTTCTGCTCGTTGAGCGCTGTTTTATTGTGTCTGTCTGACTTTTTGAGCACAATAGACGCTGGAGTCGTAGGTGAGAAGGTCTTTTAGCTTCATTACACAGTCTGAGGAAATGCATAAATAAGTGCCCTACAAAATATGAATATGAAATGCAGTACATTTAGTTGCAATAGAGAACTTATGAGTAACATATTGGCTGTCCATGTCTTCTTTTAGCATTGTACTTGTTACACACCCTACTATACTAGGCTAGGTTGCAGCACTCTTTGTCTTTGAAACTGATTGGCACAGTTTGAGACGGATAATATCTATACTGGATTTGAATCAGATAAAAATGAATATCATGTCTGAGACCCATTATAACCCCCCTGACTTGTAAAACTATTACAGCACTCCCTGGTCTCTCCTAATGATCCTCTTGAATCCTCTTCTGTAGTGTCTGCTCAGTGTCCGATGACTCTGATGGTTGTGCCGTCCAGTCGAGGATGCACTTCTGATAGAGGCTGCTCTGGAGGACAAAAATGCTGTCGCTTTGGCAGTGTACATGTGTGTGTGCCACCTGTTTTCAGTGAGTTTCAATTAATGATGGACTAGAGGTATCAAAAGAAACACAGAAGCTGTCTTCATTCAGAAGTTTATAGTAAACTTCACAAATTGCAAAGAAACGGCAAGTTTGAACCAAAACATGAAATAGAAATATGTTTTCTGTCATGTGTCTGCTAAACAGCAAAGCCAGGAGTGTGTCTCGACACAAAATCTGGAGCTGGAAATTGTGCTGAGTTGTGTGTTTATGACCATGACTGTCCTAACAATGAGAAATGCTGCAGCAATGGATGTGGACGTCAGTGTATGGCTCCATATACAGGTATTTGTATGATTTTTATTTTTATTTTTTAGATTGTTTGGGTCAGGTTTTTTTTTTTTTTCTTCTTCTGTTGTCACATACATGCATACTGCACTCAATGAAACCTGAAGTACCTGAATTCAGCTCATAGCACTATTTTAAGCACTGAATAGCTTTACAAAATTAGGAGATCAATAATAACAATAATTTAAGGGTTATTACAGTGATTAGCATATGGCTTTGTATCGTAGAAACCCTGGAGTATATCCGAACACTCTAAAAATGGCTGGGTTAAAAACAACCCAATTGGCAACCCAGCGCTGGGTAAATATTGGACAGAACACATGCTGGGTTAAATGAACCCAGTGGCATTTTAACCCAGCAGGCTGGGCTGTTGAGAAACCCCAAAATGTAGTCAATTTTACCATTAATGGATTTGCTATTCTGGGTTATTCTTGCTGGGTTGTTCTTAAAATTTCTCCTGTGCCTTAGCCTACTGTAAAACTAGAAAATCATGAAAGAACGAATGCATGTTTAGACTGTTAAAACAATAATTTTTATTGCTTGACAAATGGTACAATACACAAATGTGTTAAAATTGGCAACAATGACAACTACAAACCTAATATAGTCGGTCAATTTGTTCATGTTTAAATCAAACTTTTATTTTAATGGCTTGCCGTGACCTTTGAGTGTCTGTGTTCATATGAGTTTTCTCATGTCCTCAGTGACATGACAGAGTCTAAAAAGACAGTGAGCGTGTGTGGGGCCCCCGTCATTCACACAGAGACGCAAAACATGGAAGGGTAATATTTAAATAGTATTTAATATACACAGACACTCATGTATATATTCGGCTACAGTCTGGAGCCCTGTGTGACGCGACTGAAGGCAGCTGTAGGACCGAATATAGTCTACTTGTGACTCGATGCTATACAGATAGGCCATCGTCAATTTTTTTTAAATTTTAGTATGTAACTGTAGTACCGGTACTTATGACATTCCTACATAAAACCGTGGTTAATTTTTGTAAGGGGATCATGGTTCCGTGTAATCAATCACAAACTGTATTAATCAATCAGTATTACACATGCCTAACGTTACCTAAACTAACACGAGTCAGTAATGTAAGTTACATTGCATCAGATTCTGAGGTAAAACTTATGTCGTCTTAACGTCATGTAGGGCTGGGCGATATGAAGAAATATATCGTCTGGACGATAGAAAATGTCTATCGTTTTATATAAGGCTCTATCGCTTGCGCCACGATAAGGTGTTTACGGCAGAATTTTACGTCAAGATGCACCTCACGCCACGGCATGCCCATGCACGCTGCAATACATAAACAAACATGGAGGAAGACGGTGGTAGACGCGGTTCAGACCAGGGTAATTCTCAGAGTAATTATGCCAGAGTGGTGGAAAAGCGCTCAAAACAAACTTCAGACACAGACGCTGCAACAGGCTTTTACGCGTGGCACACCATATAGCCATATATTGAAATATTTTAATGGCAGGTGTAGGGATGGCGAAAACTAAACATTTTCTTGACCGACCACCGAGCCTCATTAGCCGGTTGAAACCGGTTAACCAAATATGCTGCGCTATTTGAAATAACAGCCGCGAGCCTCTCTCGCTCTCTCACACACTGTCCTAGCGCTGCCGCCTCCCTTCCACTCACGTCACTTTTTTTAAATCCCCCACAGCACGAAACACGAGTCCCGCAAACGCGCCATCGAGGAGCTTGTTAGTAATCTGAGGACAATGGCTCCTTAGTTTTGAAATGGTTTGGGTACAAGGTGATCTCGTTGAACATAAAGGCATTTGTCTAGCGTAAGAAGCTCATTTGAAACATTGCCGCGGCTCATTTAAGAAAATGACAGCTCCGAGACGCCGCTTTAGTTCGAGGTAGTGCTAACGGTAATAAAGAAAGATGATGATCAACACCTTATGTGTTACAACTGAAATGTAGATGTAATATATTTCCAAAAGTAAGCCCATTTTAAGCAAAAGGCACGCTTCATAATGTTGTCTGCCCTGGCTCTAACCTCGAGTGTTTTAGCCTGTTTACTTTTTGCAAACCTTGTGAGTGCGCAAACCCAAACGCTGTGACCTTGCATCGAATGTTTTTATTGGTTTATTAAGAACAAACAGGCGACTTATGAAAAATTGAGTGCGAGGGATATGTTCACTTCACACAAAGATTTTGGAATGAGATAGCCAATTGTAGTAGCGTTTAGTCCACTGTATAATAGCCTAATTTAGAGATCACTTAACGTTAACGTTGATACGGTCATCGGTTAACATCCCTAGCGGGCGTTAACTTTACCAACAGTCTTGCTTGAAAAAAAGGTTCTAAATAAAATAAATGTAGTCCATACTACCTTTATTTGTTTTGTATATCATATCAAACTGCATTTCCACGTTGCAATTTGGTATAGACTATTCATAAACTGAATTAACAGAAAAATTGCTATATTGTTATGTATAACGTTATCGGGATATCAAATGAGCTATATCGGGATATGAAATTTTGGCCATATCGCCCAGCCCTAACGTCATGTAATATGAATTGTTGCCGCAAAGAAAAAAAAACTAGCGCTCTTTACATGAAGGTAAATGTAATCTGACTTCTGCAGCGGTTGTGCTGAGACACTCGCGCTGTGACTCATTATATCCGACATTATATATTCTCCAACTCGGTCACAGTAATCCAGTAGTGCTGGCTTTGGGAATGGCCTCACAGGGCAGCCAAGCATCCTGGGAATTGTCTTTCATCCCCATGATAAATTTTCTCAGTCTAGAACGCACCAAATTCAAATTTCACATTTCTTCTACATTAGTGACCCAGTTTAAATACAGATTCATTTTCCCAGCACTGAAGTACCCGTTTAAAATACTGATCACTGTAAGTTACACCTCCCATTCATGATTTGATTTTGTGTTGTATCTGAGACTGAATGCTGCTTAAAGGACAGACTAAAGCTGATTTTTATATCCATTCAGTGAAGCCTGCAGCCCAACCGCCAATGCTTCCAGTGAATCCTGCAGCCCAACTGCCGGCGCTTAAAGCCAAACTGCTGTTACCTGCAGCCCAACCATTAAAGCCTGCAGCCCAACCATCATTGCCTGCAGGGGAGCCACCAAAGCCTGCAGCCAAACAGTTGTTGCCTTCATCCCCAGCCCCGTTGCCTTCATCCCCAGCCCCGTTGCCTTCATCCCCAGCCCCGTTGCCTTCATCCCCAGCCCCGTTGCCTTCATCCCCAGCCCCGTTGCCTTCATCCCCAGCCCCTCTGCCTTCATCCCCAGCCCCTCTGCCTTCATCCCCAGCCCCGCTGCCTTCATCCCCAGCCCCGCTGCCTTCATCCCCAGCCCCGCTGCCTTCATCCCCAGCCCCGCTGCCTTCATCCCCAGCCCCGCTGCCTTCATCCCCAGCCCCGCTGCCTTCATCCCCAGCCCCGCTGCCTTCATCCCCAGCCCCGCTGCCTTCATCCCCAGCCCCGCTGCCTTCATCCCCAGCCCCGCTGCCTTCATCCCCAGCCCCGCTGCCTGCAGCCCCAGCCCCGCTGCCTGCAGCCCCAGCCCCGCTGCCTGCAGCCCCAGCCCCGCTGCCTGCAGCCCCAGCCCCGCTGCCTGCAGCCCCAGCCCCGCTGCCTGCAGCCCCAGCCCCGCTGCCTGCAGCCCAAGCCCCGCTGCCTGCAGCCCAAGCCCCGCTGCCTGCAGCCCAAGCCCCGCTGCCTGCAGCCCAAGCCCCGCTGCCTGCAGCCCAAGCCCCGCTGCCTGCAGCCCAAGCCCCGCTGCCTGCAGCCCAAGCCCCGCTGCCTGCAGCCCAAGCCCCGCTGCCTGCAGCCCAAGCCCCGCTGCCTGCAGCCCAAGCCCCGCTGCCTGCAGCCCAAGCCCCGCTGCCTGCAGCCCAAGCCCCGCTGCCTGCAGCCCAAGCCCCGCTGCCTGCAGCCCAAGCCCCGCTGCCTGCAGCCCAAGCCCCGCTGCCTGCAGCCCAAGCCCCGCTGCCTGCAGCCCAAGCCCCGCTGCCTGCCGTGAACCCTGCAGCCCAACTGCCGAAGCTTAAAGCAAAAATGCTGATGCCTGCATTCCAACCGTCAAAGCCTGGGGCTAAACTATTGATGCCTGCAGCCCAAGCCCTGTTGCCTGCCGTGAACCCTGCAGCTCAACTGCCGAAGCTTAAAGCAAAAATGCTGCTGCCTGCAGCCCAACCGTCAAAGCCTGGGGCTAAACTGCTGCTGCCTGCAGCCCAACCGTCAAAGCCTGGGGCTAAACTGCTACTGCCTGCAGCCCAACCGTCAAAGCCTGGGGCTAAACTGCTACTGCCTGCAGCCCAACCGTCAAAGCCTGGGGCTAAACTGCTACTGCCTGCAGCCCAACTGTCAAAGCCTGGGGCTAAACTGCTGATGCCTGTAGGCAACCTGCCAAAGCCTGCACCAAATAAAACCATAAAAGCCTAAACACTTCATGCCAAATAAATGTACTGTTTATTGAAATGCATTTGTGCTTTTTATCTTTATTTTGAAGAGTTTCGTTTTTGGTACCAAAACATGGCACTAGTAGCCTGGATGCTAGCAGAACTTAGCCCCGCCCACAATTTTTAGGTCGGGCAGTTCAGTCTGGCCTCGCTCCATAGAGGAGAATTTATCCCCTGAACAGAAACTGTTCGGACCAATGAAATCATCAGGGCTGGGCTTTAGACAATGACGGACAGATGATCGACAGTAATGTAATCATGCACGTCATCAAAGGGGCTTGAATTATATTTGTTTGAATCCTAAACGGAGAGCTTGTTTGATGCATTCACCATCACAATTTCTCTCAGAAATGATCATGTTGGGTAAGTACTGTGTATCTTTTTTTTTTTTTTTTTTTTTTTTTTTACAACACCGGCAAAGATTGTGTATTCCAGCCTGATTTCAGTGTGCATGCAGACAGAGTTGCCAAGTTTTTACAACAAAACCTGCCAACTACTAGCCCTAAACAATACCCCCCCCCCCCCCCCCCCAATGAGCACAGAGAGTCAGGATCTCTGTTTAAAGTGTCATCCGAAGGGCAATTCTGTTACAATATAGCGTCCCCCTCACTATACTGGGGTGTTAGGACCCTCATAGATCACAGGATGAGCGCCCCCTGCTGGCCTCACGATCACCTCTACCAGCAGCAACCTAGTTTTCCCTGTTGGTCTCCAATCCAGGTACTGATCAGGCTCAGCCCTGCTTAGCTTCAGTGGGAAACCAGTCTTGGGCTACAGGGTGATATACAGGATAATATTTCTTCAGAAAGAGATCACTTCACTGCAAGTTAAGTGTATTGATTTAGTGTGTTGTTCCTACAGATACAATCATTGCCTGGTGGGAATACTGGAAGGTTTGGAGGGCCCAGGACCAACAAAGTTAGTGGAGATATTTGATCTGCCTGAAACTCCACTCCTTGCTCGCACTCATCACACTTGCACCGAACCCTGCAGAACCTGCGGCTTGTGCTCATGATCAGCCATATAATTTCATGTTTTGTTCTGTGTAGCATGTAACAGTTGCACTGGTACAGGGGTGAAATTTTTCATCCTGTCCTCTAGAGGGCAACAAAGGGAGGAAGTGTAGCATAGAGGAGAGGCATGGCAATGGAGTATGGCCCTGTCCCAAAAAACACCCTAAACCCTCATGCCTTATTCTACATGACCTTATTCTAGTGTTGTAGTCAAGACCACCTAAACCGAGACCAAGACAAGTCCAAGACTTTGAAGGGCAGAGACCAAGACAAGACCAAGACTTTGAAGTGCCGAGACAGAGTCAAGACCAAGACTAGTGCAAGCCCCCACACTTATGATAAAATGTGGAATATGCATATGACTGGCACTTCTCTCGTATGTGTGGGTGTGTAAGTGTACCATGAAAGAAGTTTTGATCAAATTATCAAAAGGCGTTGCAGCTTTGTAGGAATTAATCTTTTTCTTCTATAAGCAAATAACACTTAACTCTTCGTCAACGGGAAGCACTGAAGACGAGGTGTCCATATTGTTTACGGTCTATGGTGGACATAAACACCAAACTGACACTGACAGAGGGCGTGTTTGTTTTGTGAAAAACGCTCGATCGCATTTTAAAACTCAAAGTTCCCTAAAAATGCTAATCTCGATGAGGTATTCATCTCAGAAACAGTCCATTATGTCTTAAATGAATGTGAATAACAGGAGGTGGAATATGTATCATACAGATATGCATTTGTATGCTGCTTAAGCAAATTATTTTATATATTTACATATTTTTTATTTACAATTTGAAAATGTTATTGTGCAGATTTATTGTGCAAAAGCAAGGAAAAGAAACCCTGTACTTGCATTTTAATTTGATTAACTACAGTTTGATTTAACAAATATCTCACATGTGCAGGATTTTTACTGGTTCAAAAATGGTCTTTGGTGGTGGCTGACAGAGCTGGTCTCGCTCTCTCTCTCTCACACACACACACACACACACACACACACACACACACACACACTAAAAGTAGCCTATCCACATGATCTGCCAGAGTATAACTGACAATAAAAAAAAAAAAAACGCAAATGCACGCACGCACGCACGCACGCACACACACACACACACACACACACACACGCACACACACACACACACACACACACTAAAAGTAGCCTATCCACATGATCTGCCAGAGTATAACTGACAATAAATTTAAAAAATGCAACGAAACAGTAATTTTTGCTTATCTTATGTTGATATCGCATATTATGTATGATCTCTTATCTTGATGTTTCTTTTGTTGAATTGTTTTGGTATAGAATCATATCAATATTAGAAATAGCATTAACAGTTAACAAATAGCCACATTTTCTGCCATATACAATTTAATAAAATGATCAGCTAGCTAACAAACAACTTTGTTCTGTTTTCACCTCACTCCAAGCTAAATGATTTTAGACTATTTATTTTACTACACATTCAACATACATGAGCTGAAATACTGTGGATAGTTAAAACGAATAAATCTTACTCTCCAATCTTGCTAAATTGGGTAAGCACACTTGTGTTCTCATTTCTGAGGTGTTCTGAGTAAATCTGATTTGTTCAGTTCAGTGTTGAACAGATCAGTTCTTATTACCGTCGTTAAAATGATTCGGTTCAAATGAGTCATTTGGTCGTGAATCGGACATTAGCAGACCCGTTGGCTGCGTCTGAAACCTGGAAAATGCTGCCTTCGGAGGACACATTTGAAGGCAGGAAGGCATCAAGCTGTGTCTGAATCTAATGTTTGCTTCACTTCCTGTCTCCTGAGATAACTTCCTCTGATCTATTTTTGAAGGCAGCGTACATGTGTCCTTCGCTGCCCTTATTATCCCACAATCATGTGCTTTCCATTTAGTGACAATTGAGCTGGGGGAAAAAGATGGCATCCAGAAGTTGTGTTTGTGGGTCAGTTTCTGCGTAAATGTAAATTTTTTTACAAACATATTACACTTCTGATGTAATTTCTAGCGAGAAATCACTACTGTAGTAATTAAATATGTGTTTAGTTCTCACCAAAGCTCTCTCTATTTTGCTGTAGATCATTAAACTGTTACACTGCCTTAGGAGTCTGTCCGAAATTAG
Organism: Pseudorasbora parva; assembly: GCF_024679245.1. NCBI lineage: Eukaryota > Metazoa > Chordata > Actinopteri > Cypriniformes > Gobionidae > Pseudorasbora > Pseudorasbora parva. The sequence goes on from NC_090173.1 coordinate 49,659,638, forward strand.
TTTCATGAGATACCTTCATGCACAAAATGCTGCCTTACAAGTCATTGTCTGATGAGGCAGCGAGGCAACGATTCAGCAGCCTAGGTTTTTGGATGCAGCCGTTGTGTGTGAATCCCCGCTGTTAGAACATCGCGGAAGGTTTGTCACACAGAAAGCACTTCATAACTGGATAGAATTTTTTTCCTGGTTATTTAAAGTATAATTTATGTCATCTGTTTAGCTGGTCAGAGAAGATCAGCGTTTTTTGAGCGCAAATCACCCCGAGCGGTAATTCAAAACAATTGTCCGAATGCGCAACGTTCAGCATGAATTCAGTCCTCTGAACTTTTGATTTAGATTAATATGTGAAATATGAGAGAGAAGCTAAGAAGGTGCTTATTTTGAAGACAGAGAGAGTGCGCGTGGGGTGGATTCTCTGCTCTTTATATGCCCTAAGCTGTAGTCTTGACCGGTCTTGAGATAAAATCCCGAGTCATCTTCGCCCAAGACCGAGACGAGACCGAGTAAAAATGTGGTCGATACCGAGACGAGACCAAGACCTTTAAAAAGTGCCGATCTCCAGTACTACAACAATACCTTATTCTACATCCTTTAATCCTACCCAATACATAAACTTAAATGCTACAAAAACTACCTTACTAACTATTAATAAGCAGTAAATTAGGAGTTTATTGAGGCAAAAGTCGTAGTTAATAGTAAATATGTGTTCCCCATACTAGAAAAAATTAAGCTAAAGTGTTACCAATTATACATGTATAAACATATATAATATATGGGATACATTCATATGTTAATATATTTGAATTGTTCCAAATTCTAATAGCTTCGTTTTTACTTTATATGTCACATATATTGCATATAATGATATTTCATACACATATTTTACATTTCCGAATGGGTGTTCATATTCCTGGACTTCCCACCTGAAATTGCCAAGAAGCAAATATGAGATGCTTACTTTACTATGAGGTGAAACGTCTAGTGAGGTCCGTGCCAGATGTTAAAGGGTTAGTTTGCCCATAAATGAAATTGATGTCATTAATGACTCACCCTAATGTCGTTCCACACCCGTAACACCTCCGTTCATCTTCATAACACAGTTTAAGATATTTTCTATTTTAGTCGCAGAGCATATGCACTCTTTGCACACCACACGGTACTGTCCATGTCCAGAAAGGGAATAAAAACATCATCAAAGAAGTAGTCCATATATAACATCAGTTGGTTGATTAGAATCTCTTAAAGCATCGAAAATACATTTTAGTCCAAAACTAATAAAAAAATAATGACTTAATTCAGCATCAGTCTTCTCTTCTGCGTTTGTTTTCTAATCTCAAATAAAGATTCAAACGGCCATGAATCAGTGAATCGATCAATGATTCGGATTGCCAATGTCACGTGACTTTAGCAGAGCAGTTTGGCAGTTTGATACGTGATCCAAACTGCTGAAATCACAAGACATTGGCACAAGACAATCCAAATCATTGATCGATTCACTGATTCATGGCTGTTTGAATCTTTATTTGAGGTTTGAAAACAAACATAGTAATGCCCACACTGTGAGCTGCAAGATGTCCATGGCAGTCAACGGACAACCTGAGGAAGGTATGCGAGGTGGACTTGATTGACTCTAGTCTCTCTAGTGTTCTCTGAGCCTCCAGCGTCTCCAGCGTCCCCAGCATCTCCAGTGTCTCCAGAGAGTCAAGAATTCCCACCCAGCCTCCCTCTCCCACCTCCTCAGTTAGTCCACCCCTCAGTGCCTTCCTCGCTGCCGTCCTTCCGCCCCTTTGCGCCATCCACATGCTGTGTGGGGATGCCGAGTGTCGTCTGGCCACCAGCTCCGTGCATCACTGAGAAGTCTCCATCTCTGCCTCCAGCCTCGGTGCCCCCTGCTCCGCCTTGGTCCGTCGACTCTTCGGCGCCCCCCTTGGCTCCTCCCTCCCTCAGCTCCACCAGGTACCATCGGTCATACGGCTTCTCCGGGCTCCCTCGTCTCTCCGGCTCCGCCTTGGTCAATCGTCGACTTGCCTTCACCTGTGGCTTCGTCTGGCTCCACCCTCCCTTCAGCTCCGCCTTCGTCCTCGGTCCCTCCAGATCAGATGCTGCCCTCTGGTCCACCGTCTCCACCTCGGGTGCTCATCACTGCGGGGACACCTCGGTCTCCAGGACCATCTGCATCGCGAGGGCTCCTCGGCTTGTCGGCTCCATCAGCTCCTCCGTGGCTCCTCCCACCATCCACTCCGCCCTGGGGCCTCGTCCTGGCTGGTTTCTGGCACATCACCCGGCTCCTGCTCCTGGCTTCCCTCTGGCTCCTCCCTTTCCATGTCTCCCCCTGGACTCTGGTTTCCACTCTGACCCTGTGTACCACCCCTGACTGTCAGTTTTGTGTTTCACGCCCTCCTCCTGAGCCCCCATTCACCCTCCTCTGATGTTATGTTACGGCGCAAGGACGCGCTTTTCCGGGAGGGGGCGTCATGTTACATGTATGCATGTCGTGTCTCTGTTAGTCTAGCTTGTGTTTCTCCCCTGTTTAGTTAATTAGTCATGTCAATCACCTGTGCCTTGTCTGTCACCTGCCCCTCGTTATCCTGTGTATTTATTCCCTCAGTCTGCCTTCAGTGTTTGTCGGTACTCGTTGATGTCTAGCTGTGTTGCATGTTTCCTTGAGTGTGTTAATAAATCCATGTTTATCGTTCTCCTTCGTCTCCGTGAGCTTATCTACGAGCACAGCCCGTAACAGTCCTATGTGTAAGGAATTGATTAGGATCAAATAACTCAAAGGGGTATTGAATTACAGTGAAAGGAACCGTGATACATATTAAATGATTCAAAATTTATATTTAAAACTTTATCAACTATTCATCCAGCGATACGTTGAAATTAGAGTACATTATCAATCTTGAATCGGAATATCACCCGTTACAAAGGCAATAATATCAATTTTATGTTCACTGTTCGTGAGCTTGGGTAACACAATCGAGTTGAGGCAGTAACTTATAAACACATAGCCAAAGACACTTGTATAGATGAAAAAGGTAAACAAAAGTTTATTGAACTATTCTAAACACACACAAACTAACAAAAACACACATTCACAGTTACTGGGAAAGGGAGGTTTGTTAATGGAAAGGAGTGAAGTCCAAATGATTTCTTATCTACAACCTGAGAATCAATATACCAGCAGGTCAACCTTAGATAAACGCTTAGATACATTTTTTTACCAGTTCAGCCAGAATGAAGAGTCATGTACTTGCGTTTGAATGCTCTTACGAGCATGGGTTCCTCTTAGCATGGCGTTGCTCGGCTGGTGGTCAGTTGTTGTGGTCAGAGGGATGAATAGTTGGTTTTGCGGGTTGAAAAGCCGGATTCTGGCGTTAGCTGGTTGCTACGCGACGGGTATCTCTGTGGCGCCACTGCGCGGACTCCAGGAAGTTTTCTATGGCGAGGTTCAGATGGAGTTTTGGAGTGTGGTGATGATGAAGAGTTCCGTGTAACAGTCAGTAACACGAAGCAAAACAAAAAGCAAAGATATCTTGTTGGCCCGGGAGTTTTAAAAGGTCCCTTCTTGGGGGCGTCTCTGGCCAATGAGATATTGTTGTGGGCGGGTGTCCTCACCACATCTCCTGTTCATGCATATCATTAGTGTAATGTCTGATTAAACACTTTTAGGGACCCAACTTTCCTATTGTGATCACAGTATATTTTACACAAATTTACCTTACAAGTAGAAACATTAGAAACATTACAAGTTACATGAAAATATACATAATACCTTAGTATATGTTTAAGTCGCCGTTGGATGGATTAATTCATGTTATTGAATCTATGGTTTAAGTTTACTATTCATGTCTGCATTGGTGTGAGGTCTTTGTGTTCAAAGAGCCTTTGGAATGCGCGGGTCGAGGGAGTAGGGGCATGACGAGGTGTCCTGTATAGTGTCTAGATTGATTCTGGGCCTTTGAAAAGCTCTTAGTGTCTTAGAAGTCTCCCGATAACGGTTTAAATTTATGCCTGTCGGTAATAAATGCATTCCTTCTTCATGAGGTTCTATTTGATGTTACGCTTGTAGAACAAAGAGGAAACGTCATGTGACTCATCTTGTCCTTGTGCTGGTTTTGAGATAACACAGGTATAAGTGGGAGAGATTTTGTCTCTGGGCCAGTTGGGGCATCCTTGATTAGTTTTACGATGGGTTCAGGTTTCGGAGAGGGGTCTCTGGAATGCTTTGTTGTGTCAACTCACTGCTGGAATATACATATTCCTACATATGTTTCATCCGTGCATCACTTCTGATGTAAATCCTACACATAGTTTTATAAATCAGGCCCCAAGACACTTCCTAGAGCTGGCCACCCAGCAAAACTGTGTGATCAGGGAAGAAGGGCTTTATTTAAGGAGGTGACCAAAAACCTGATGGTTACTCTGACAGGGTTCCAGCTTTTCTCTGTGGAGAGAGGAGAACCTTCCAGAAGAGCAACCGTCTTTGCAGCACTCCACCAATCAGGCCTATATGGTAGAGTGGCCAGACAGAAGCCACTCCTCAGTGAAAGGCCACCTGGAGTTTACCAAAAGGCACCTGAAGGACTCTCAGAGCAATTCTCTGGTCTGATGAAAGAAAGATTGAACTCTTTGGCCTGTATGGCAAACATCATGTCTGGGTGAAACCAGGCACCACTCATCACCTGGCCAATGCCATCCCATCAAGCATGGTGGTGGCAGCATCATGCTGTGGGGATTTTTGATGTTTTTTTTAGCTGCAGGAACTTGGAGACTATTTAGTCAGGATCGAAGGAGTGGCTACGGGACAACTCCGTGAATGACCTTGAGTGGCCCGGCCAGAGCCAAGACTTGAACCAGATTGAACATTTCTGGAGAGATCTAAAAAAATGGCTGTGCCCCCGACGCTCCCTGTCCAACCAGATGGAGCATAAGAGAGATGGGAGAATCGAACCAAGTGTGAAAGCACCCTCAGTCTGGCTGACAAAAAAACAAACAATGTCAATCAAACATTATTCTATCCTTGACTTCACTTTGTCATTCAAGATTAAATGCTCAGATTATTTTAGCATCTGCAATATACATAACACATTTAAAAAGAAGAGCACAGTAGTCTAAACTCCATCTGGCAAATACATTCATTATTTTCAAAAACAAAACAAAAACCATTATATAACAAAAGAGATTAAGCGATGAACAAGAATACACATTAATGGTGCTTAGTGCAATTTAGACGAGGTGGGCTGGAGAGTATCTACAGCTCCCAAATTATATTTGTTATATCTGTAAAAAGAAGATAGTTATAGTTTGTTTTAAGAGCATCGAATGGCACCACACTTTACTGTCACTCAAACAAAAAAAAAGTTCAATATCTCAAACACTAAACAGCACGTTCGTTTTTGTGGCACAAAACACCACAGTCGAATTGCATAGTTTTAGAGATTATTTCATTTTATTGGGTGCTCATTTTCCTGAAAGCTCCGACTTATACAACGTGACCACTGTACTACCTGACCACTGCAGATTAATGTATGCGTTGATAGTGTTGCCATGAAACGCTCAATCGTCTCCTATGATTTATTATTAACACAAGCTGTGTCTCATTTCGGAAGGCTGCGTCCTCCGGAGCTCGCATTTGAAGGGTGCATACGTCATAAGGCCGTCTCATTTCAAAAAAGTGAGTAGGACTCTCCAAATGCGACCTTTGGATGCGTCCTTCTTTCATAGGATTTCGGAGTGTGCTGAGGTGTAGCCTTCACGGCTGGAGATAACCCACAATTCTTTGCGTCTCCGTTAACAACCGTCATATTTTTTTATATTATATGAAAAAAAAGGCAGCACCGCCAGATATACATGCGAGCGTAGGTGTGGTGTTTAAATTAAGTAGTTCAAGCTTTTTTGTTGTTTCTTTTAAGCTCTATTACCTCAAACAGAGAGTTGTGGTAAACAGGATTACAACTGTTTAGTGCATTTTAAACGTTTAGAACAGTACATTGCTGTCAAGACAAGAAACATTTCACAGTCATTTTCAAGTTATAAATCATTTTCATTCATATAAACTGGCGTGAGAGCGCTGAACTTGTTGGCATAGCAACGTGATACTTCCTGCCTGTGTGTCCTAGAAGGACGTCTCGTTTAATTCTGATTGAGGACACTCCGTATACTGCATCCTACACAGGACGTGTCCTCCGGAGGACGCAGCCTTCGAAATTTAACGAAATGAGACACAGCTACATACATCGTGAATCCGTGCTCTGCTCCTCCAACTCAACACACCTGAACAAGCTAATCAAGGTCTTCAAGATTAGGCTAAAACTACAGGCAGCTGGGTTTCATCAGGGTTGGAGTTACCCAGAGCTTGGATCTTTAAAGGCGTTTTCAACGGCCCTTTGAATAGCGGTTGCGGGATTCAGCAGCACTTTCAGTGTAGTTTTGTGAGCCAATAGCGTTCATTGTAAGATCGCAGCTCGAGAGGATGACAGCCGGAGTGTTGTGCTTGTTGAGTGCTGTTTTATTGTGTCTGTCTGACTATTTGAGCACAATAGACGCTGGAGTCGTAGGTGAGAAGGTCTTTTAGCTTCATTACACAGCCTGAGGAAATGCATAAATAAGTGCCTTAAATGTGAATATGAAACACAGTACATTTAGTTGGAATAGCAAACTTATGAACAACATACTGACTGTCCATGTCTTCTAGCAGCATTGTACTTGTTACACACCCTAGCCTACTATACTGGGCTAGGTTGCAACACTGTCTTTGAAATTTTCCCACAGGTTAATCAATGTGTGACAACACTGGTAATATCGACTGGGCAGTCAGTGATTAAGTAGCGTTGGCTTTGGGAGTGTTCTCGTAGGGCAGCGACGCATTCTGGGAATTGTTGTCTTTCATCCCCATGAGACGACAATACATTTTTTTTTGTGTGTGTCTTTTCTCAGTCTAGAAAGCACCAAATTAAAAAAGTCAAATTTCTACTACATTAATGACCCAGTTTAAATACAGATTCATCTTCCCAGTGCTGAAGTTCCCTTTAAAAGACACGAGCAAAAATGTGTGGGTAAAGTGGCTGTTTCATTGGCTGTTTGTAAAAAAAAACGTTTTTTTTCCCCCCCAATATTACGTCACGAGGGAGTCGTGTGCCAAGCTCTGCGTTGGCTCAGTGCAGAATAGGTTGGTATTCAGTAGGAATCAGGGTATTTTTGGTAATTTTTCTATTTCAATTTATCATTGTCATAGAAAAATGATTGTGTCCAGCATGTCAGGACATCGAGTCCACAGGTTTCCTAAAAAAAATTAATAAGAGAGCCTGCGTGTTGGTGTTTTGTGCAGATGAAGAGACAGGACTTCACTTCTGCATCTGCTTCAACACACACGGTGGTGTGTGTAGTGTTCACTTTACACGGCAGATTATCACTCCAGAGATATGATGGAGGTCAACATTGCAATGCTCATGTTTTGTTAAGGGATAATATTAAATGATTAAACACCCACACGCGATGCTGCTTTGTTGTTTTTACGAGAATCAATGTCAACGTATGAATACAAAGTAGGTTATATAAACAAATGCATAGTCTCACACTTTAAAAAAAAAGTCTGGAATTATGTGCGGATAATGTAAATATTTTATTCAAAATACATACTGAAAACGTCATACATCCCCTCACTATCTGTGAATCGGCACAAAATAAACCAATTCAGAGTTGTAAGTCGCTTTGGATAAAAGCGTCTGCTTGCTTAAATGTAAACCCATTACACAGAATGAGTGAATAAAGGATGACATGAAATGCACGATTACACTAACGTTATACTGCCTGTGGTTCAGCCGTGGCGGGAGATGTGACGGTCATGGATCCGTCAGAGGTGCAGCTTGAAGAAACCGTGAACTGTGGACCATAAATAGGCAGGTGTACACTGTGCAGTCACAAAAGCTTTCATGTTAAATGGAGACTGGAGCTTTCAATCTTGCTGCTATAGCTACAGATAGAAAAAATGATCTGTGTACAAATGATTTGTTGAAAAGCAGAGAACAGCAGCCATTCCTTTCAACAGAAACAACCAGAAAGGGAGAGAGAGCGACAGAGAGCACGCGTGTATCTGGTGTGTATGCACGCTGTATGGTTGCAGCCACTAGCATAGATCTAACCTATGTGACATGGTTGTGTGTAATTTGGCAATAGGGGATAGCCATACGTTGGTGAAAATCGGTCCGACTCCCAAATTTAAATTTTTAATACTTTTTTATGTTTAAAAATTATCGTGAGATAATTTTGTGCTCATCTCGTATTTCCGCTGACATGCTGCGAGCCACTACCATATGAGCATCCACGATGTCCACGCGAGAGAACAAAATAGTCTGCGAGCTCATATGACAGCAAAAACCGCACCATGTACGCCTGGCTTTAACGTTAAGTGTTGATGGATATTAATGAGTGTGACTTATGCCATATGGTCAACTTAGTTTCTGACTGTTATTGGTATCAATACTCCTAGATGACCTGACCAATACCAGCTTTGCGATTGCCTGATATGATAATTATCTGAAAATTATTGTAATCCGAGCACAGCGTTCATATGCTATCGTTATCGTCTGGTGTTGAGTCTGAACTCTGGTAACACCTATCGTAGCAAGCCTACTTTGAAACTGACACATTTTAGTGATACATATTTATACGTGATTTTAATCTGATAAATATCAACATTATGTTTGATAGACATTGAAACTGAAACAAACTATTACAGAAATCCCTGGTTTCCCCTAATGATCCTCTTGAATCCTCTTCTGTAGTGTCCGGTCAGTGTCCTGGGACTCTGATGGTTGTGCCGTCCAGTCGAGGATGCACTTCTGATAGAGGCTGCTCTAGAGGACACAAATGCTGTCGCTTTGGCAGTGGACATGTGTGTGTGCCACCTGTTTTCAGTGAGTTTCAATTAATGATTGATGCTAGAGGTCTTAAAAGAAACATGAAAGGTTTTCATTCAGAAATTCATAGTCAATTTCACAAAATGCAAAGAAACAGCAAGTAACACAGTGAACTAAAACACAAAACTATGACGTAGAAAGATGTAATATTCCAGTAAAAACTACTCATTTATGCTAGTGAACAAGACCTTCAGCATTCAGTGATATGTTTTCTGTCACGTGTCTGCTAAACAGCAAAGATAGGAGAGTGTCTTAGCACAAAACCTGGAGCTGGAACGTGTGCTGAGTTGTGTGGCTATGACCATGACTGTCCGAACGATGAGAAATGCTGCAGCAATGGATGTGGACGTCAGTGTATGGCTCCATATACAGGTATTTGCAGTATATTGGGTTATTTACTGTTTGGGTCAGCCTTTCCCCTTTGTTTTTTTAATGTATATTTTGTGAAGCATGTTTAATACTGAATGCTGCTTGAAAGGACAGACTAAAGCTGATGTTTGTATCCATGCAGTCAAGCCTGCAGCCCAACCGCCAAAGCCTCCAGTGAAGCCTACAGCTCAACCGCCAAAGCCTCCAGTGAAGCCTGCAGCCCAACCGCCAAAGCCTTTAGTAAAGCCTGCAACCCAACGACTAAAGCCTGCAGTGAAGCCTGAAATACAACCACAAAAGCATCCAGTGAAGCCTGCAGCCCAAACGCCAAAGCCTCCAGTGAAGCCTGCAGCCCAAACGCCAAAGTCTCCAGTGAAGCCTGCAGCCCAAACGCCAAAGCCTCCAGTAAAGCCTGCAGCCCAAACCCCAAAGCCTCCAGTGAAGCCTCCAGCCCAGACGCCAAAGCCACCAGTGAAGCCTGCAGCCCAATTGCCAAAGCCTCCAGTGGAGCCTGAAGCCGAACTGCCGTTGCCTGCAATTAAACTGCCGTTGCCTTCAGGCAAAATGCAGAAGCCTGAAGCCGAACCACCCTTGCCTGGAGCCCAACCATCGAAGCCTGCAGCAGAAACGATGAAGCCTGAGGCCGAAACGTTGTTGCCTGCAGCCCAACCACCAAAGCCTGAAGCCGAACCGCCATTGCCTAAAGCCCAACCACCAAAGCCTGAAGGGGAACCACCGAAGCCCGAAGCCGAACCGCCATTGTCTGAAGCCGAACCAGCATTGCCTGCAGCTGAAATGCCAAAGCCTGAATCTGAACTGCCATTACCTGCAATTGACCCGCTGTTGCCTGAAGACAAACCACGATTGCCTGCAGCCCAACCACTAAAGTCTGAAGCCAAACCGCCTTTGCCTGAAGCCAAACTGCCATTGCCTGCAGCCCAAAAACCCCAGCCTGAAGCCGAGCTGCCATTGCCTGCAGCCCAACCACCAAAGCCTGAAGCCGAACCGCCATTGCCTGGAGCCCAACCACCAAAGCCTGAAGCCGAACCGCCATTGCCTGGAGCCCAACCACCAAAGCCTGAAGCCGAACCGCCATTGCCTGCAGCCCAAAAACCGAAGCCTGAAGCCGAACCGCCATTGCTTGCAGCAAATACGCCGAAGCCTGAAGCAGAACCACCATTGCCCGGAGCCCAACCACTGAAGCCTGAAGCCGAACTGCCATTACTTGCAGCCGAACCACCCTTGCCTGGAGCCCAACCACCAAAGCCTGAAGCCGAACCGCCATTGCTTGCAGCCCAACCACCGAGGCCTGAAGCCGAACTGCCGTTGCCTGCATCCGAAACGCCGAAGCCTGCAGCCGAAATGCCAATGCCTGCAGCCCAACCACCAAAGCCTGAAGCTGAACCACCGTTACCTGCAGCCCAACCGTCGAAGACTGCAGCCGAAACACTGAAGCCTGAAGCTGAACCGCCATTGCCTGCAGCCCAACCACCGAAGCCTGAAGCTGAACCGCCATTGCTTGCAGCCAAAGCGCAAAAGCCTGAAGCAGAACCATCATTGCCTGGAGCCCAAACACTAAAGCCTGAAGCCGAACTGCCATTGCTTGCAGCCGAACCGCTGTTGCCTGCAGCCGAAACACCGAAGCCTGAAGCCGAACCGCTGTTGCCTGCAGCCGAAACACCGAAGCCTGAAGCCGAACCGCCATTGCCTGCAGGCCAACCACTGAAGACTGAAGCTGAACCGCCGTTACCTGCAACCCAACCATCAAAGTCTGCAGCCGAAACACTGAAGCCTGAAGCTGAACCACTGTTGCCTGCAGCCGAAATGACGAAGCTTGTAGCCCAACCACCAAAGCCTGAAGCTGAACCACCATTGCCTGCAGCCAAAACGGCAATGCCTGCAGCCCATCCACCATTGCCTGAGGCTGAACCGCCGTTACCTGCAACCCAACCGTCGAAGCCTGCAGCCGAAACGACGAAGCCTGCAGCCCAGCCACCAAAGCCTGAAGCCAAACCGCCATCGCCTGCAGCCAGACCACCAAAGCCTGAAGAAGAACCACCGAAGCCGGAAGTCGAACCGGCATTGCCTACAGCTGAAAGGCCATCGCCTGAAGCTGAACCGCCATCGCTTGCAGCCAGACCACCGAAGCCTGAAGAAGAACCACCGAAGCCCGAAGCCGAACCGGCGTTGCCTACAGCTGAAATGCCATTGCCTGAAGATGAACTGCCATTGTCTGAAGCCGAAACACCGTTGCCTGAAGCCGAACCGCCATTGCCTGCAGGCCAACCACCGAAGACTGAAGCCGCACCGCCGTTGCCTGCAGCCCAACCACCAAAGCCTGAAGCTGAACCGCCGTTACCTGCAACCCAACCATCAAAGTCTGCAGCCGAAACACTGAAGCCTTAAGCTGAACCGCTGTTGCCTGCAGCCGAAATGACGAAGCTTGCAGCCCAACCACCAAAGCCTGAAGCTGAACCACCATTGCCTGCAGCCAAAACGGCAATGCCTGCAGCCCATCCACCATTACCTGAAGCTGAACCGCCGTTACCTGCAACCCAACCGTCGAAGCCTGCAGCCGAAACACTGAAGCCTGAAGCTGAACCGCCGTTGCCTGCAGCTGAAACAACGAAGCCTGCAGCCCAGCCACCAAAGCCTGAAGCCGAACCGCCATCGCCTGCAGCCAGACCACCGAAGCCTGAAGAAGAACCACCGAAGCCCGAAGTCGAACCGGCGTTGCCTACAGCTGAAAGGCCATTGCCTGAAGCTGAACCGCCATCGCTTGCAGCCAGACCACCGAAGCCTGAAGAAGAACCACCGAAGCCCGAAGCCGAACCGGCGTTGCCTACAGCTGAAATGCCATTGTCTGAAGCCGAAACGCCATTGCCTGCAGGCCAACCACCGAAGACTGAAGCCGCACCGCCGTTGCCTGCAGCCCAACCACCAAAGCCTGAAGCTGAACCGCCGTTACCTGCAACCCAACCATCAAAGTCTGCAGCCGAAACACTGAAGCCTGAAGCTGAACCGCTGTTGCCTGCAGCCGAAATGACGAAGCTTGCAGCCCAACCACCAAAGCCTGAAGCTGAACCACCATTGCCTGCAGCCAAAACGGCAATGCCTGCAGCCCATCCACCATTACCCGAAGCTGAACCGCCGTTACCTGCAACCCAACCGTCGAAGCCTGCAGCCGAAACACTGAAGCCTGAAGCTGAACCGCCGTTGCCTGCAGCTGAAACAACGAAGCCTGCAGCCCAGCCACCAAAGCCTGAAGCCGAACCGCCATCGCCTGCAGCCAGACCACCGAAGCCTGAAGAAGAACCACCGAAGCCCGAAGTCGAACCGGCGTTGCCTACAGCTGAAAGGCCATTGCCTGAAGCTGAACCGCCATCGCTTGCAGCCAGACCACCGAAGCCTGAAGAAGAACCACCGAAGCCCGAAGCCGAACCGGCGTTGCCTACAGCTGAAATGCCATTGCCTGAAGATGAACTGCCATTGTCTGAAGCCGAAACGCCGTTGCCTGAAGCCGAACCGCCATCGTTTGCAGCCAGACCACCGAAGCCTGAAGAAGAACCACCGAAGCCCGAAGCCGAACCGGCGTTGCCTACAGCTGAAATGCCATTGCCTGAAGATGAACTGCCATTGTCTGAAGCCGAAACGCCGTTGCCTAAAGCCGAAACACTGTTGCCTGCAGTCGAAATTCCGAAGGCTAAAGCTGAACTGCGGTTACCTGCAGCCGAACTGCTGTTGCCTGAAGACAAACCACCGTTACCTGCAGCTGAAACGCTGAAACATGAGGCCGAACCGTTGTTACCTGCAGCTGAAATGCTGAAGCCTGAGGCCGAACCTCCGTTGCCTGTGGCCGAACCGCTGTTGCCTGTGGTCGAAACACAGAGCCCTGAGGCTGAACCGCCATTGCCAGCAGCAGAACCCCTTTTGCTTTCCGCCCAACCGCCAAAGCCTCCAGTGAAGCCTTCCGCCCAACCGCCAAAGCCTCCAGTGAAGCCTTCCGCCCAACCGCCAAAGCCTCCAGTGAAGCCTTCCGCCAAACCGCCAAAGCCTCCAGTGAAGCCTTCCACCAAACCGCCAAAGCCTCCAGTGAAGCCTTCCGCCAAACCGCCAAAGCCTCCAGTGAAGCCTTCCGCCAATCCGCCAAAGCCTCCAGTGAAGCCTTCCGCCAAACCGCCAAAGCCTCCAGTGAAGCCTACCGCCAAACCTCCAAAGCCTTCAGTGAAGCCTGCCCCCAAACCACCAAAGCCTCCAGTGAAGCCTGCCGCCAAACCGCCAAAGCCTCCAGTGAAGCCTACAGCCAAACCGCCAAAGCCTCCAGTGAAGCCTGCAGCCCAACCACTGAAGCCTCTAGTGAAGCCTGCAGCCAAACCATTGCCTGCAACCGAACAGCCAAAACCTGAAGCCGAACCAACGTTGCCTGCAGTCGAACCACCAATGCCTGCAGTCGAACCGCCGATTTCTGTAGCCGAACCGCTGTTGCCTGCACCAAATGAAACCCTAAAAGTCTTATCACTTAATGCTAAATAAATGTTATGTTTAGTGAAATGTCTTGTTTTTTTATTTATATTGTTTTGAAGTGTTTCGTTTTTAGCATCAAAAAACGGTTCTCCGTTGACAAGTTTTGGCAAAAAATGAAGGCCTTCTGAAGCCATACGTTTGTGTATTGAAAAATATCAATATTTACCACATTAAAGTGTAATCTATAAGCTCTACCAGAGACTGCCTGTGTTCAACTTGTGAAAAAAGCATAAGTGATGTTGCGCAATCATTTTGACCTGCAAGGGGCGTTTCAATTAAGTTGACTATGGAAGGCTGTCAAAATGCATTGCTTCAGAAGGCCCCACAGAGCCGCGTGTATGTGTATGGATGCACTTATATTTTGACCTACAAAATATGTCAGACTACAATGATGTCAAAATATGTATAGACTACAATGATGTCAACCCCAAAAATGGCTGCCCTCAACCTCTGAATAAGGCCTATAGTGAGTCTAAAAGGGTAACCGAGTCACCTTTATATTGCGCTTTTTCATAATACAGATTGTTCTAACGCAGCTTTACAGTAATGGCAGGCTGTACAGCAGATCTAGAAGAAATAGCGTCATAGTCAAAATTCAGAAATTGTTTATTTGTTATAAATGTATTGGGTTCTTTATCTATACAGCCACCTTCATGGGGGAGAGTCTAGTTGAGACAATCTCTGCAGACACTTCTGGATATGGCCTGGATCCAGCTAACTACAGTTAACATTCATCATAGAGACTAGTATAGATGCCATTCTTCTTATGATGTAACAAGTACATCAGGTGTTATAGGAAGTGTTCCCGTTCCGGCTGACCTAGTTAATGCCAACTAACAATCATTTAACTGATTTGAATATTAGAAATTTATAATGTTCTATGTGTTTTCCAGGTTAAAGAAATGTGTTTTAGTCTAGATTTAAACTGTCAGAGTGTGTCTGCTTCCCAAACAATGCTCAGAAAACTGTTTAAAGTTTAGGGGTTAAAATTAGGGGAGAACTCTAGTTGCTGTGTGTTGGACCAGCTGGAGTTTGTTTATTAAGCGTGAAGAGTAACCACCCAGTACAGTAGTACAATAAGCTAGTCTTGACGTCATGAACGCATGAACTGTTCAGCATTTTGCATTGAGAGCATACGTCGTAATTTATATATATTTGTAAGATGGAAGAATGCCGTTTTACAGATGCCAGTGGCTTTCAAATTAAAGATTGGTATCAAAGAGCACAACCAGATAACTGACAACGAAGACTGGGCAGAACATCCATCAAGTGTTAGTATTCTTGCTTACTATGTGTGGAGGTTTTTTTGACCAATAATTTGATTTTTTTTTATATCAGCAATGCATTCCGTTAATCTTGTGAATTGGTAAATTTCGTCAGGTGCAAAGAAATATAGAGTTAACAATGGATAAATCTATCATCAGCATACGTCATGCTTCCTAATAATATCACTCTAATATCTAGAGTGGCATGTACAGGGTGAAAAGCAACAGTCCTAGTACTGAACCTTGCAGTATGCCATACTGAACTTGCGATTGGTATGATATCTCTTTATTTACTGCTACAAATCAAATGGATAAGTATGATTTAAACCATGCTAATGCAATTCCACTAATGGCAACGCAATTTTCAAATATTCAATAGAATGTTGTGGTCGATTTTGTGTTAACACATCATTCATGCGATAACATGCAATAACATGTTAATGCGTAATTATGCGTTAACTCGTAAATCATGCGTTGACACATTGTGTGCTTACACGTCAGTTTTACACATTTTGGCCCTGTTGGCCTTCCATATAGAGGGTCATGATGGACTATAAATGCATGTTTAAAAGATGTCACCATAGTGACGTCCTCTCACAACTGATTCACAAAGGGGTATATATTGAATTACACGTAGCTAAAAGTCAAAGTAACAATTTGTGGCAAGGGGGGCGTGGTTCAGCGAGGTCTGCAGCGGGAGAGAGAGCCGCGGGACGAGCGGTAAGTGAGTGGGTTGGACGCAGATTAATAACACCTGTCTCTTGTTCCAGTAATGAGCGCGGAGAGGGTATAAAACCTCGGTGGAACCGGAGACCAGGGAGAGAGAGAGATCGGACGGTTGATGCGAACCCACAGAGACTGAGTAACCGGAAGCCGGAAGTGCCGACCCGGAAGTGATCGAGTGTTTATGAGAATCCACACCGCAGTGTGTGTTGTTGAAGTTTTTAAGTTATAATAAAGAAGCATCAACCGTCCAGCCGACCCCCCGTGTCCTCTTCCTTCCTCCTACTATCGAACTTTGTTACACTGGTGCCGAAACCCGGGAGGAAGTAGGACAGCGCCGCCGCCATGCAGACGCCCTCCGCCTCGCCATTTGCGGACATTATTACATCCCTCGCGGTCCTCCATCAGGACCAACACCAAGCCATGCTGGATCTTCGGGCAGACCAGGAGCGCCGCTTCGAGGCCATTGTCCGAGGCCAGCAAGAGGACCGCGAGAAGTTCCGGAGCTGGATCGACCGGGAGGTTCGCGCCGAAGCCGCCGGGCTGACCAGCGCACCGGTCCACGTGCCCCTGCACAAAATGGGGCCACAAGATGACCCGGAGGCCTTTATTGACCTATTTCAGAAGGCCGCGGAGGCCTGCGGGTGGCCCCGGGCACAGTGGCCGGTGCGCCTTATACCACTGCTGACAGGGGAAGCCCAGGCGGCCGCACAACAGTTACCGGTGGCGAACCTCCTCGAGTACGAGGACCTTAAGAAGGCCATCCTCCAGCGGGTCGGCCGCTCCCCGGAGCAGCACCGGCAGAGGTTCCGCTCCCTGGAGTGGGGAGAAGCGGGCCTGGGGGTGGGGGGTGACAATGGCGCTGGTTCCACGCCCTCCCCGCGCTCATTCTCCAACCCACTCCCCGCCGCAGAGGCGGCGGGTAGGCCTGGGCTGGCCTGCTGGAGGTGCGGTGATCCGGATCATTTTGTGGACCGATGTCCGATGATGGACATCGGGACAATGATCCGGATCCCGGACGTTCAGCGGACCACCCCCGATCAAGCAGGAGAGTACCAAATTCCTGTAAGTATCAAGGGGGGTACATATCAGGCCTTGGTGGATTCAGGATGCAACCAAACCTCGATCCATCAAAGCCTGATGCAGCCTGGGGCATTGGATACAAGCCGCATGGTTAAGGTGCGGTGTGTGCACGGGGATGTGGTGGAATATCCGGTTGTCCCAGTCACGATACAGTTTCGGGGGCAAAAGCATAATATAGAGGTGGCGGTTAGTCCACACCTCCGGCATCCGCTAATTCTGGGGACGAATTGGCCCGCCTTTACGGCTTTATTGGGATCGTTGTGTGCGGATGCCGCTTGGGAGAAAAAGGCAAGGAAGGGGGCGGTGCGAGTACAGCTTGGGGAGACTGAACCGGGACCCTCGGGGACAACTCCAGAGGAACCGAGCGGGATTGAAGGACTAATTCTCTCGGACCGCGATGACTTTCCTCTGGAGCAGTCACAGGATGAAACCCTTAAGAACGCTTTCCAGCAGGTCCGATCGATCGGCGGACAGTCTCTCCAACCTGCCTTGCCTGTCTCCTATCCTTATTTTGCCATAATCAAGGATCGGTTGTATCGAGTGACCCAAGACACTCAGACAAAGTTAGATACAACCCAGTTGTTAGTACCAAAGAGCCGCCGGGAAATGCTTTTCCAGGCGGCTCACTCTAACCCGATGGCGGGCCACCTGGGACAGGCGGCCACGCTGAATCGCTTAATGACCCGATTTTTTTGGCCAGGCATTCATGACAATGTGCGCAGGTGGTGCGCGTCTTGTCCTGAATGTCAGTTGGTGAACCCACTGGCCGCCCCAAAAGCGCCATTGCGCCCCCTTCCATTAATGCAGGTCCCCTTCGAGAGAATTGCGATGGACCTCATCGGGCCATTAGAGCGATCCGCACGCGGACATCGTTTTGCGTTAGTTATCGTGGACTACGCGACACGATATCCGGAAACAGTGGCTCTCCGCAACATCTCTGCGAAGAGTGTTGCGGACGCACTGTTTCGTTTAATCTCCCGAGTGGGGATTCCGAAGGAAATCCTCACTGATCAAGGCACGGCGTTTATGTCACGCACGTTAAGCGAATTGTACGGATTATTGGGCATTAAATCTATTCGAACAAGCGTCTATCACCCACAAACAGACGGCTTGGTCGAACGATTTAATCGCACTCTTAAATCCATGATCCGTAAATTCGTACAGGAAGACGCCAAAAATTGGGATCGGTGGTTAGAACCCCTCTTATTTGCTGTGCGGGAGGTCCCGCAAGCCTCCACGGGGTTTTCCCCCTTCGAGCTTCTCTACGGACGGCAGCCCCGGGGGGTGCTGGACGTCCTACGAGAAACTTGGGAGGAGGGGCCTTCTTTGGCCAAGAACGAAATTCAGTATGTGCTGGACTTGCGAACAAAACTCCACACCTTGGGGCGGCTATCGAGGGAGAATTTGTTGCAAGCCCAGGACCGCCAGAGCCGGTCATATAACAGGGGTACAAAGCTACGCAAATTCACACCGGGAGAGAAAGTGCTCGTTCTACTCCCTACGTCGAGCTCGAAATTAATGTCAAAGTGGCAGGGGCCATTTGAGGTCGCACGACAGGTAGGAGAGCTCGATTATGAAGTGATACGATCCTATAGGAACGGGGCACGTCAAATATACCACCTCAACCTGCTAAAAAAATGGAATGAGGTGGAATCAGTGTTGTTGGCAACGGTGATCGGGGGAGAGGATGATCTCGGGCCAGAGGCGAGCATTAAAGCGCAATCAGTCGCGCTGGCCCCTGGGGGAGATCACCTCTCACCGTTCCAACTCACTGATTTATCAAAATTACAGGCGGAGTTCGCTGATGTGTTCTCGCCCCTACCGGGACGTACCGACTTGATTCAGCACCATATCGAGACCGAGCCGGGCGTGGTAGTTCGCAGCCGGCCGTATCGTTTACCTGAACACAAGAAAAAGGTCGTTCAGGAAGAATTAGGCGCAATGCTCGACATGGGAGTAATCGAGGAGTCCAACAGTGACTGGGCGAGCCCGATAGTTCTGGTCCCCAAAACAGACGGCTCGGTCAGGTTCTGTGTGGACTACCGCAAGGTGAACGCTGTGTCGAAATTCGACGCATATCCAATGCCGCGGGTTGACGAGTTGCTTGATCGGTTGGGCTCGGCTCGATTTTATTCGACACTGGACTTAACAAAGGGCTATTGGCAGATCCCCTTGTCTCCATTGTCCAAAGAAAAGACAGCTTTCACCACGCCGTTTGGATTGCACCAATTTGTCACGCTTCCTTTCGGGTTGTTCGGGGCACCCGCCACCTTTCAGCGCCTCATGGACAGGATTTTGCGTCCCCATGCCGCATATGCTGCTGCCTATCTGGATGATATCGTGATTTACAGTCACGATTGGCAGCGGCATATGCAGCATGTCAGGGCGGTCTTGAGGTCGCTGAGGGGAGCGGGGCTCACGGCCAACCCGAAGAAGTGTGCGATTGGGCGGGTGGAGGTAAGGTATCTGGGCTTCCACTTGGGTCATGGACAGGTGCGTCCCCAAATTGATAAGACCGCAGCAATTGCAACCTGTCCGAGACCCAAGACCAAAAAGGAGGTTAGGCAGTTCTTGGGGCTGGCGGGATATTATAGACGGTTCATACCAAATTATTCGGACCTCACCAGCCCTTTGACTGACCTTACTAGAAAGGGGCTACCAGATACGGTCCAGTGGACGGAGCCGTGTCAACAGGCTTTTACCCGAGTGAAGGCTGCTCTATGTGGCGGGCCGCTCTTACACTCCCCTGACTTTTCTCTCCCTTTCTTGTTGCAGACTGACGCGTCGGACAGGGGGCTGAGAGAGAGAGATCGGACGGTTGATGCGAACCCACAGAGACTGAGTAACCGGAAGCCGGAAGTGCCGACCCGGAAGTGATCGAGTGTTTATGAGAATCCACACCGCAGTGTGTGTTGTTGAAGTTTTTAAGTTATAATAAAGAAGCATCAACCGTCCAGCCGACCCCCGTGTCCTCTTCCTTCCTCCTACTATCGAACTTTGTTACACAATTATACATGCAACCCCAGAGAACTGTAGACATGTACAAATGTATATGAATGCATTTTTTAGAAAGGTTCTGTTTTACATATTTATACCGATTTATGCCATCCTACTGCAACTTTTTGGCCAGGGACATGACATTGCCGTCGGACCAATGTTTTCTGGGTATCTTTAACATCCTTGACTAATATCAAGAAAATACTAAATACAAATCAACCAAAATAGAATACTAATAAATACTAATCTCACAACAGTAAATAGTTTTTTACAATATCAATTATGCGCAAACTTGCAAGGAGTTAGGAAATATACAATAATGGAAGGAACAGCTACTAGTGAGTGTTGTAGTACTCGAGATACAAATACAAAAATACAAACATTATGAAATTTAGGTTTAAATAACAATAATACGGCAAATGAAAACAATTTATATAAAAGCTATCTGAAACAAATACGTTTTCAGCGCTGATTTAAAAACACTAAGTGATTCTGCTTGCCTAATCTCCACCGGCAGGGAATTCCAGAGTTTAGTAGCATTTGATGAAACAGCCCTATCACCCTTTGATTTAAGTTTAATTTTGGGAACAATTAAAAGGCCAGCTTCTGAGGAGCGAAGTGCACGTAGAGGTTTGTATGGGGTTAAAAGCTCTGTGATATAAAGAGGTGTAAGTCCATGCAAAACCTTGTAGGTAAGCATTAGAATTTTAAAATCAACACAGAATCTGACAGGGATCCAGTGTAATGATTCAAGTACAGGGGAAATGTGATCCCCTGACCGGTTTCCAGACAGAATTCGAGCGGCTGCATTCTGTACCAACTGTAGTTTGTTAAGGGTAGCTTTTGGGACCCCGGCCAGCAAAGCATTGCATTAATCAATTTGTGCATTACAGTAATCAAATACAAAGATGTTAATTAGCTTTTCAGCCACAGGCAGTGACAGCATGGGACGCATTTTGGCAATATTTCTCAGATGAAAAAAAGATGTCTTGACAGTGCTCAGAACATGAGGATCAAATGTTAGGGTACTATCAAATATGGTTTGAAACTGAAGTTGTTTGAAACAGTTTTTCAAATAGCAAATATCAATATCAAAAATATCAAACTATCAAATAGCCACAGTAAAATGTGGCTATTTGTTGATTGTTAATGCTATTTCTAATATTGATATGATTATATACCAAAACAATTATTTGTAAATAATTGTGTGTGTATGACCAGGTCTGTCAGCCACCACCAAAGACCATTTCTGACCTAAGAAAAACCCTGCACATGTGATATATTTGTTAAATCAAGTTTATTTTTTCCTTGCTGTTAAACAATACAGCTGCACAATAATATTTTCAAATTGTAAATTAAAAAAATGTACATGCAGGTCCTTCTCAATTTTTTTTTGATAAAGTTCATTATTTTCCATAATGTAATGATAATAATTAAACTTTCATATATTTTAGAATCATTGCAGACCAACTGAAATATTTCAGGTCTTTTATCGTTTTAATACTGATGATTTTGGCATACAGCTCATGAAAACCCAAAATTCTCAAAAAATTTGCATATTTCATCCGACCAATAAAAGAAAAGTGTTTTTAATACAAAAAAAGTAAACCTTCAAATAATTATGTTCAGTTATGCACTCAATACTTGGTGGGGAATCCTTTTGCAGAAATGACTGCTTCAATGCGGCGTGGCATGGAGGCGATCAGCCTGTGGCACTGCTGAGGTGTTATGGAGGCCCAGGATGCTTCGATAGCGGCCTTAAGCTCATCCAGAGTGTTGAGTCTTGCATCTCTCAACTTTCTCTTCACAATATCCCACAGATTCTCTATGGGGTTCAGGTCAGGAGAGTTGGCAGGCCAATTGAGCACAGTAAACCATGGTCAGTAAACCATTTACCAGTGGTTTTGGCACTGTGAGCAGGTGCCAGGTCGTGCTGAAAAACCAAATCTTCATCTCCATAAAGCTTTTCAGCAGATGGAAGCATGAAGTGCTCCAAAATCTCCTTATAGCTAGCTGCATTGACCCTGCCCTTGATAAAACACAGTGGACCAACACCAGCAGCTGACATGGCACCCCAGACCATCACTGACTGTGGGTACTTGACACTGGACTTCAGGCATTTTGGCATTTCCTTCTCCCCAGTCTTCCTCCAGACTCTGGCACCTTGATTTCCGAATGACATGCAAAATTTGCTTTCATCCGAAAACAGTACTTTGGACCACTGAGCAACAGTCCAGTGCTGCTTCTCTGTAGCCCAAAAGTGGCTTGACCTGGGGAATGCGGCACCTGTAGCCCATTTCCTGCACACGCCTGTGCACGGTGGCTCTGGATGTTTCTACTCCAGACTCAGTCCACTGCTTCCGCAGGTCCCCCAAGGTCTGGAATCGGTCCTTCTCCACAATCTTCCTCAGGGTCCGGTCACCTCTTCTCGTGGAGCGTTTTTGCCACACTTTTTCCTTCCCACAGACTTCCCACTGAGGTGCCTTGATACAGCACTCTGGGAACAGCCTATTCATTCAGAAATTTCTTTCTATGTCTTACCCTCTCACTTGAGGGTGTCAATGATGGCCTTCTGGACAGCAGTCAGGTCGGCAGTCTTACCCATGATTGCGGTTTTGAGTAATGAACCAGGCTGGGAGTTTTTAAAAGCCTCAGGAATCTTTTGCAGGTGTTTAGAGTTAATTAGTTGATTCAGATGATTAGGTTAATAGCTCGTTTAGAGAACCTTTTCATGATATGCTAATTTTTTGAGACAGGAATTTTGGCTGTATGCCAAAATCATCAGTATTAAAACAATAAAAGACCTGAAATATTTCAGTTGGTGTGCAATGAATCTAAAATATATGAAAGTTTAATTTTTATCATTACATTATGGAAAATAATGAACTTTATCACAATAAGCTAATTTTTTGAGAAGGAACTGTACATGAACTTTTCCGACAACTTATTGTTACCTGTCCCAACTTTTTTGGGATGTGTAGCTCTGATGAAATCAAAAATGAGCCAATATTTGGCATTGCATTTCAAATTGTCTCACTTTCAACATTTGAAATGTTATCTATATTCTATTGTGAATAAAATATAATTTTATGGTATTTGTAAATTATTGCATTCCCCTTTTATTCACAATTTGTACAGTGTCCCAACTTTTTTGGAATGGGGTTTGTATAATTATGTCTTATCTGTTTGGCTAAAAATTACGGAGTAGTTATTAGGGGTGTAAGAAAATATCGATACACGTGAATATCGCGATATTATGTTTGGCGATACTGTATCGATTCTCAAAAACGCTGTATCGATATTTATATATTTATTTATTTACATCCAAGATTCGTGGCTGTGTGTTCGGTTTAAACCACAGACTGTATAACACCCAACCGCTGGATGGCAGTGTTATCTCAGAACGTATAACTGACGCGGAGCCGGAGAAGCGCAGGTGCGTGGATCACTAGTGTTTACATTAGCAAACCCAGCTCTCAAGACGATAGCATTATTCCGCTCCTGCAGTATACAGAGCTGAAGTGTGGACTCATGTTGGCTTCAGCTAAAAAGAAGCCACTGAGGAAATCGACAAGAATCATTTTGTTTGCAAAATAGGCCAAGTTATAATCTAATACTCAGGAAACACATTGAAACAGAGAGCTCGCTTAACATCCTGACGTCACCCGCGCTGCTGAGAAGCGTTTCGATAGAATGTCCTGCACGCTTTCCTCTCAGTAACAAAATAAACACACTCCAAAACTGACAGCGGTGGCAGGAGAACGAAAGATAATTGCGATGTTCCACATCAAGACTATAAGGGGCCCCTGGGCTTTTACCTCTTGAGGGGCCCTTCATCCATTGAAACTGCATAATTAATCGTTAAAAGTTATGGTCCCACCCCTTTTACCCCACCAGGTGGCAACAAATATGACTGTTAAATATGCATTTGTCATTGAATCATTCTCAATTTTACTCAATCTTTTTACATTTACATTTAATCATTTAGCAGACGCTTTTATCCAAAGCGACTTACAAAAAAGGGGAGAGTAATAGAAGCAACGAAACAGACAAGGCCAACAACCTGTAAGAGCTGTAAGAAGTCTCAATTAATTAGCACAGTACACAATTATTATTATTTTTTTTATAGACATCTACAACAAAAACTCATGTACGCAAAATGCCGAACACTGGATTTTGATAGCTATGATTTTTAATCACAAAGCCTTTTATTTTGTGGGAATAAATGGTATTTAAAAACATCCAAATCTATAGGTCTGTTATATAATATACACAAATATAAGTGAAGTTTTTTTTTTTTTAAAATACAGAGATAGTAAAAAACACATTTTAGTTCAATATTCATGGCGTCTCAAAATGTTCTTAAGATTATCGTAGGAAACGTATGATAAGGCCTATTTAATTACATGTAGCCTATGCTGATTTTTTTTGTATCAACTTTTTGTATCAAATTTTTTATTACAACTTTTTGTATCAGCTTTTCCACAGCTCTAGTGTGGTGGTGGCTAGCTAACTACTGGGAGCTCAACTAAGTTGTTAAGTTTAAAAGGAGTTAATTATTTTGATAGACTATCATATCTATAGCTACTGCTATAGCCTGCACAACCTACGTGATTCCTTTTCCCCTTCACCATCTCTGTTCTGATGTTCTACTTTATCTTGCGCTGTTTTTCTGTTTTGCGCACTATATTACGAGACATTGCTGTCACACAGTGGCGGAGGCAGGATTTTTTTATAGGGGTGGCCAGGCAGGGGCCAGCAACCATTCTGCGGTGGCACAGAAATCATAAAAACATAAAAATTAGTTTGACTATTATATAATGGACTGTTTTAGTGACTACAACACAAATAAATACAGTTAATTTGTACTTAATTGTAAATGAGATAGTATAGTGAATTAGATCATGGAGTACTGAGTGAATTTGACAATTTCTTAGTGTTATTCCCCACCTCCAGGCAAGGGGCTTACATTATAGCTAAAGTTTAACTTGCTCAGTCAGCTTGGTTCTGGTTCTCAAAAACCCAATAGCTTGTTCTCCATTGTTGTTGCATCTTTCATGGATGAGACATGCAGATAACTACAAAGCCTAAATTATTCAATCTTTTTTGAATTTTATATAATCCATTAACTCTTCAACAGTTCTGAGTTAGTCTGTAAGGACTGTTTCTGAACCTTGCAACTGAAAAAGAAAAGACTGAATGTTAGTAAAGGAAAGGCTTTCTAAATTAGTTGTCAAAATAAATAAATTGTAACAGTTCTGTCAAAAATTAAACTCAGTAAAAGAAAAAAGTGTGTTCTCTATTGAATCCCTAAGAATATGAATTTATTTAAATGATATAATCAGGACAGAAGTCAACATTTTATTTGATGCATTTAAACATTGATGCATTGATACATTGTTGTTTGTGTAGCTACTTTACAAGTTAAAGCAAAATAAGCGCCTATATTTCAGTATAAATGCAGATTGCTCACATTTATTTGAGCATTAAAAAAATCATATTATCAGCTTATGCCTTAGGCTATATTGCTATATTACATGGCAGAATATTTTAGCACAGTTTTGATGCAACTTTAAACACGTTTTGTTTTATTATTTTATACCTTATTAGGTTACTGAAATACTACGATTTTGCATGTTGGTAGTTTCTATTGTGCTTTATTTGAAGTGATATACAGCGCGGCTGCGCTTCTCTCGGAATCTAACAGAAGTGTCACCAGTTTTCACATACGTCTTTTGAGCGAACATAATTTTACCGGTGAGGGATCATGATGATTGCGGATTATTGAGCGGAGTCACACCGGTCCGTTGCGCTCATTACAGGCTCGATCTTTTTCGTCAGAACGCCCTTGTATTGACAAATGGTCGGGTTTAAATCGGGCTCATAATTACAGTTAATGTGTCGGGCATGGCCGGGCTCGGACAAAAGAAGGGGCTCGGTAGGGTCCGGCTTGATTTTTTTGAGCTCTAAGCTCCAACTGTGACTGTTGATTGCAGGGTTGAGTGAGAGGGTTTGACTGACATTTCTCGAGCAGGACTTGCAAAGCCCGCGTGTGCATTCAACGCGATAAAGCGTAATTTTAAAGGGACAGCCAACATATTATAAAATCCGGTTACAATATTTTCCGCCATCATCGGGGGCCCTCCCCCAGCCCGGGGCCCTGGGCTTAAGCCCAGGTAAGCCCGTGCATTAATGCGGCCCAGGATGTGGATATGGATGCACCAGCTCTGCAGTTCAGTAACGTTACTTGAAATAGCACTTTATACAATAGACTGCTTTATAGAAAACAGCTTTAGGGTCCGATCACACAGAACGCGTTTTTCAGGTTAGAAAACGCGAGGCGCACTGCACTCCCTTTTTTGGTCGGCGTTTTTTCATTCAAAAATGAGCTGTGCGCTTTAATGTTTCTAAGCAACCCCCGAATCACCTGTACTGTCGGTCAACACAATGTAACGGTCAACACAACGTAACGGTCAACACAACGGAAGGCCCGCCTCTTCATTCATTCGATTGGACAACAGAACATAAGCGTGATGATGTTGCGCGCTTTTCCGCTCACAGTGGACTTTTTTTCAACTTCATGCGCTCGGAGCGCTCATGAAATGTGAAATGTGAAAATGAAACAGTCATTCAGTCATGATATGGACTGCACTTTTTGTTGTTAAATAGCCACTGCTATACTGTGAACCTTTAAAACATAAAGAATCCTGCAGTAACTTTACATTTCCCTCAACTTAGATTGCACATTGCATATGATTAGTGTTATAAATTATACTGTATTAATTAAATAAAATACTTTGTCTCGTGTTTTAGGCTTATGGTTGTGTTCTTTATTCTTTTAAATTATAAAAAACAAAAACACACAAAAAAGAAATATCGCAATATATTGCCTCTCTTACAATATCGCAATATATTGCAATATATCGTATAATAACCCTTGTATCGTGATACGTATTGTATCGCCAGAGTCTTGGCAATACACAGCCCTAGTAATTATATCCACTGTCATAAAGGAAAATATACATCACAATGCGCCGCCGCCTTAGTCGGCCATGGGTTAAAGAAACCATATTTAGTTTCATAGTAGGCTATGTTTAAATAAAATCAGTGTAATGGAGGTTTAAGTTGCTAGTTTGAAGTATTTGTATTAATTTTATTCCAGCTTGCTTCTTTCAAGTTATAGGTAGAAAGAGATGGTTCTACATAAAGAAATAATAATAAATAATAGATTTTCTTGGTACAGTCACAACAAACATTCAGTAACAAAAATACAGCAATAGTTATTAGATTGTCTTGTAATATAAATATTCAATAGGCAATAATATGCTCTTAAAGGAAACACTATACTAAACAATCTGACTGAGCATCAAACTGTACCACACGTCCTCACTGTCAGGGTTCTGCCCTGGCAGCCTTGTCTGTGTTGTCTTTGTTTATAATGTTTCTATGTTTGAGTTGTGTCTTAGCACATGTATCTGTCTGTCTTTGTGTTTGTCATGTGCTCCTCTTGCCCTTCCTTGTTGGCTGTTACCACGCCCCCTTGTTTAGTCTGGACAAGTCCTTGTTTGACTATTTTTTTAGCTTTTGATTTATTTTTAGTTTTTTCTTTGTTCCAGAATTTTTAGTCTAGTTTAGTAGTCTAGGGGTGGGTTGCACCAACAAGGATTAACTTTAAATCTAGATTAAATCAAGGTTTATCTTATAATTCTGTTGCACCAAACTTTAAACTTTGTTTAAAAATAAGCAGGCTTAAATTTAAACCATGACTTTAATCCTGGATTTATTTTCATAATAAACCTGGATTAACTATAATCTTGTCGCTCCATAACTTTAATCTCAGATTAAAATTTCAGTTAGGGATTAAATTTAAACTTGCTACTGAGGAGGTTTAAATCGTCAAAATGGCAGCACTTATTTGGTGGATTGAAGAAAATGAAAGAGTTCCTCGCAGAAAAATTAGGGACCGTCTCAATCCTGTTGAGTTTTATGATGGTGGCGAATTTTCAAACAGGTACCGATTCACCAAGGAAACTGTGATTAGATTCAATCGAAAAATTGAACCTGCAATTAGACATGGCAGTGACCGAAATGCAGCTATACCACCCCTGCAGCAAGAGGTCTTGTCGAGAGGGTGTTTGGTGTTTGGAAAAAGCGGTTTCCCTGTCTGAAGAATGAGCTTCGAACAAAGATGGATACAACATTGGCAGTCATTGTTGCTCTGGCAGTGCTGTATAATTTTGGGAAAAGACTTGGGGATGAGATATCAGAGTCTGAAGCGGATCACAGAAGTGAGCCCACAGAGGATGAAGGAGAGGAGAACAATGCTGCCACAGCAAATGGCAATGCTGTCAGGAGGACCTTAATTGAAAACCATTTCACTGGATAATATCATAGTGTGTGTTGTATGTACATACATTATTTAAAAAAGGTCACTTGATACATCTTTCCTATAGTGCACATTATTTCTTAATTAATGATTATTAACAATTAGTATAGGCTATTAATTATTAATTAAAAACAATTTTTTTAAAACATTTGTGTGTACATTGGATATTGCCCTTTTCCCATAAATAAAAAAGATGGCACACTCTAAATGGTAGCTTTTACCTTTTCTTTATTATAATAATGTGACAATATATGTTACTATTAGGCTACAGAACAATGTTTACTAGTTTACAAATTACAAAAAAATAATTAAAACTATTCGTGCTAATACAGAAACAACATGTTGCTGGTTATATACCTTTTTAAAAAAGTATAAAAAAATCTGTATGGTTTTTAAACAATCTATTCCCTCTATTTTGTACATTTCTACAACTCACTGAAAACTATTTGTACTGGTTGTAGGTCTGTAGTAAGTTTTTCTTTTTGCATCAGTAATATTTCCTTTTGTAAAAGAAGCACCTATTTCTGTAACTTGGCATTCTCTATTTGAATTAAGTTCTTCTCTTTCTCTAATTTTAGTAATTCAAAATGCTTTTCGCTGAAATCATTTTTTTGTCTTTTGTTCTTTGGAGCTGAGCATTGACTTTGATCTACAGCCAGAGCTGCTCCATCGCTGATACGTTTAGGTGCGGCACTCGCGCAGGAACCGCTCATTTCGTCTTCATCACTCAGATCTAGGATAAATATGGTAAAAATGAGTTCAAACCAAAATCGTCAAAGCGATGATATTAATGTGAAAATGAAATGCTGCTTTTGTAGGACGATGTCGGTGACTCCTCCAGCTGGTCGGCAATGGAATCATCGTCAAACGGGTTGCATAACGGGGTTATTTGTTGCGGAATCAGCTGTATAATTTTTTGTGACAGTGAATCCATTTCTCCAGTAGGGGGACCTCCACCGGTTAGAAATGTTTCCCTTCTCTCCTGTGCTGCATCCTTTTTTGCTTTCGCTTTGAGGTTTTTCCAACAGGCTTTCAGTTTGCTAACATCTCTCTTGTCGTTAATCCCATAAAAGTCAGCGGTTAGCTGGACCCAGGCGTCTTCTTTCTTTTTAATTGTCATATTATCTGTTCTTTTGTCTTCGATATTTGTTCCAAATTGCTCCATTAATTGATGTAATAAATTTTTTTCGTGTCTTGTAAAATTAGAGCTTCTGTTACGCTGTGCCATTTTGTCAGTTATGCGAATGATCGTTAATAATAACGGACTTTTGTTTTTTAAATTCACAGTTCCTTTACTTGCGCGAGACCTTTGTATTCACTCGAGTGTAAGTGAAACATTTACATTGTTGCTGTTTAGTTACACTGGATCATTAATGTATTTTCCATGCTTGTGAAATCCGCAGTGTTTACATTGCCTGCTTGATCAGTAACGGTCTCTCTCTAGCACTTTATAAAGACAGAGGACATTTTACAAGTTTATTTCCTTTATCAGCGACAGCTCCTTATGTCAGAGAGAGTGTTTCTGGTGTTCAATAAAGAAGGAAAATGAATGTTAGTATTGTTGCTGTCAGTGGCTCATCATGGCGGCGAAAAATAATGGAGGTTTTAATCGCAGGTTAAATACTGCTAATCCCAGATTTGTTAATCTTGGTTTAAAATTAAGTGGTGCAACACAACTAGATTAAAATTAAATCCTAGATCAACAAATCCTAGATTAGCTCTAAACTGAGCTTAATTTAATCCTTGTTGGTGCAACCCACCCTAGGTCTTTATTTTGCTTGTTTTCTCCAAGCTTTATTTTTGGTAGTAATCCCTAGTCTTATTGTGTAGTTTTGATTCAATTCCTTGCATCCTGAAGGGGTAGAGCTAAGGCGCGAGGAAAGGAATCTAGGTAAGGAAATGAGAATGCACAAATACGAATTGGGAAGTATAAACTCCATCTTTTTGGCCCAACGTAGGAATCCAACAGCTGGTCGAAGGACTTCTGCGTGTATGTCTTTTTCAAGCGTTTCTATAAAGAACTCTACAATTTATTAAAATGTGAAGATCCAATTTTAAATCTGACTCCATGTTGAATTTAATCTGACTCTAATTGTGTGTAGTTTCATTGAGTTTGTTACGTTGATAAATTTACGGCTGATCGTATGATTAGTTGTGATTTAATTTAGATCTTTAATTTCTCTGAGTATCTCTCTCACTTTCTTCGTTCATCAACGACCCGATATCGCTCAGAGACATAATGTTCGTGATTTATATTTGCTCACGGTCCCAGACTGGCCATTTCTGATATTAGTCAGAGGATGGCAGAGTGAATATTTTACCTTTAAGAGGTTGCGCCTGCTCACTCATCTTAAAGCGTAATGGGAATAATAATCACAGGAACTGCAACTTGCTAATACAGTGATAGTCAGAAATCAGATTATCCCTAATGCTGTGCTCCATGCTCCAGTCATTGAGTCCTGCGGTTTGATCTATCCTGGCACCAAATCTGTGGTAATAAAGGACTCCGATTGATCCATACTAAAAGAAGCGGCCTTAGAATAATCCAAGGTAAATCAAAGTTAATGTTTATTTTAGCCAGGCAAAAACATCAAAATAAAGAAATTAAAAGACAATTATACACAACTGATCATCATACAATATAACTCAATTATAAAATAGTTAAACATGCATTATTTCTTTACCAAACCTCTTTTAAAATATAAAAGGCATCGTATGGAACAGATAGAGACCAAACATGATAAGAAACGGCTAAGTCATCGTCCACGCATTCGTTTATCTGTTAATGGACCTGTCCCGTGGACTGTTGTTTTTACAGTCAATAACCATTAACATAAACTGCACTTTGTGTGAAGATGAGGTGGATGAGTTGCAGTTCATATACATTTAAGACCTCCAAACATGTGTATGAATGGATTTAGATAGACCTCTGTGGCCTCTCTTTTGCTGCTGCCTTCAGGAGGTCCTGGAGGTATTTTTATGGCAGCACTTGCCTAAACCTTAGGAATGAGTTTGGAGGTTAAAATCCACTTGTAGACCAATGAGAAGTCCTCTCTTTGGTGGTGGTGGGTGCAGAAGGTCCCCCCTTCCTGCCATGTAAGAGGTGTCTGGCAGTTGTCTTGGCATCTTATCTGATGTGGCTGAACATTTGTTTATGTTCATTCACCAAGGGTCCAATCATAGTGTGGCACATCTTCTTCCACACCGGTAGTTAGGGAGGGGCCTTGCCATAAACTGGTCTCTGGAATGCCACCCTAGCTGATGTTCACTACATCTCCCCCCTGCTCGAACTGATCGAGGACCTGGAGTCGTTGATCTGGGCGACGTACTAAAAGGGGAATAGCAGGAACAAAACACAAACCTCACCTCATCCTTTGACCATTGGCAGTTTGCGTAACTATAATTCAATAGTTCATATACTAAATTTATCGTACGGATAAACAGGTTACATATTATCCTACATGTAAGAAAAGGAAACTATGGATAGTATAAAAAATATATAAAGACTATTCTGTCAGTGTTGTCTACAGAATAAAGCAATCTCTTGCTGTTAGCCTTGTCAGTGATGCTTGTTATAGCAGGAGAAAGCTCAGGGAGTGGTCTACACATATTAGATTTGAGCTCAAGAGCTTCGCTAAGTCTCACCCTTTTCTGCTCTGACAGGCTATCCTGCAGTTTGTGGATTCGCTGGAACATTTTCCACCCCAGGGTGCCCATTGTAGCCCACCCACATAGTGTGAAGATGAGTAATAGGCTGTCACTGATATCCCACCCCCAAGTAAAAGGCACCTTCTTAGGTTTTGGCTCCACAGGTGAAGCTCGGAGGCTACCTAACTGGAGACTGATTCTTGCTAATTTAGGTCCCTCAAACAAGATTTGATTCCTGAGTGGCTCATCTACTTCCAAAGTGTGTCCCTCAAAAGCATCCACTATTTCAAACTCCACATCATGTACATCTGCATCAAGATGGTACAGAACTACATGTTTGATATGGAGAATTGTTCCTACTGGGATTTGAATTAGCATAGTTTGATTACGGAGGGGTATCGGAATAGCTGCATCATGGTGGTATGTCATTATGGCTTCACTAACAGGTGTATTAACTAGCCACTTATTTCCTGCTATATCAATTTGGGTGGCAATCACTTCCTCCCTGTGTGTAGCAACAGCAATGCATTTGTCTTCCGTGGTTAACCTTTTAATGCCGCATAGGCCTACAATGGGGTCTCTTATGAAAGGTTTACTGGGGCACAGCCAGTGGATATCTTTGACAACTGTACACATATGTAGATTAGGTGTCAGATACATGTCAGGATCTTCATCCTGATAAGCTATGAGTGAGGGTGTCTCAATTTTTATGTGTATATCTTGAGACCAGAACCCTACATTTAACACTGATTTCAACTTGTATATGTTTTTAGTGTCAATTATCGGGAGGTTTAACAGGAAACCAATTTCTTTAGCCTCTGGGTTAACATAGATTGGTATAGCACTCCCCAGGCTGAAAGCTAAATGTATTTGCAGTGTTTGCATGGTTCCCTCCAATACCAGACCCAAGATATTCCTCACCAGCTCCACCGGTACAAAGTATGACGGGATCCGATTTAACGCTAAACTGTCAACAGCAGAACTGATTTCTCTCAGCAAGTCTTGCATTAGTATTTGAACCATTTGCTTATGGGCATAGTCATCTTGTATGACATCCGCTATCCTGCTTATACTGCGAATTGTATAATTCAAAAGGGCTGTATGTTGATTCACGGCAAGGATTGTGCCCTCCACTGTTCTGTCTAACTGCTGTAGCTGCCTCTGCTGAACATAGATTTTCTCTTGTATCTCAGGCATTTCTCTTTTCAACCCTTCCACATGTTTTTCCAATGTGGATAGGCTAATGATGTTAACTGTTGAAGTACCAACTGATAAGAGTGAGCCAAGGGCTGATGCTGCTGTCAGCAATGTACCAAGGAAGCGTTTTGGGCGTCTATCTCCCCTTAATTCTTCCTGTGTTATGGTGACTTTTTGTAGCTGTTTAAGCATGTGGATTGTAACTGAGCGTGTCCTATGATGTCCTTGCTCCATTGGGCGACATGCCAGGGGATCGTCCCCCCTGAGGTCACATGCTTTTTGTACATGTCAGCAGGGTCGAGCCGTACAAAGATTCTCTGAGTGTGGACATAACAGTCAGTCACTAAAATTCCAGGGGCATCCTGAAGTATAATGCCTGTAGGGGGACCTGATTCCACTATTTCCATGGGCTGGACTGCATTGAGTACACAGATCACTATGATTAGGCTCAGCAGGCTCATTCTGAAATTGCACATATACGGGGTGTCACTTTTCACTACTTTGTAAGCAGAGTATAACTAACAAATACCACTATGACTAGCCACAAAACTAGTCACGAATGCACTGTCAACAATGCACTGATACAGTATAGACTTCTCTACACTGCCTGCGATCTTACACCTTTAACCGAAGTTACTCCTGAACAGAGTTCACCCCTTGTATTCCCATTTGGGGTTTGTAAGACTTAATCTGGTTAAAGTGGACCCACTTGTACTCAGGGGACCTTTTCCCTTTTGAGATCTTAATGTGGTATGCTACTGGTGATAGTTTTCCAACAATTTCATGAGGACCAGACCAGTTTGGTAGAAACATTTTGGGAACACCCACAGGCTTTGTGAAGTTGAAATACATCACCTTGTCTCCCACTTGGTAATCTGTAGAGCTGGACTTTTGATCATAGTATGTCTTTCTGCCCTCAGCACTTTTTTCCAGTTGCTCTTGTGCCCATGCAAATGTCTTTCCGAGGTGTGCCCTCAGGTCTGCCACATACTGGTGGGCAGTATATGCACTGGCCACACTGACATCTTCAGGTTGGTAAAGAAGATGCAGAGGGAGTGTCATTTGCCTCCCTGTCATCATTTCAAAAGGCGTGACACCTGTTGAGTTATGGGGTGTGGACCTAATGGCCATTAAGACTAGGGGAAGTTTTACATCCCAGTCTTTCCCATTAGCTGAAATGTACTTCTTCAACAACCCTACAATAGTGCGGTTTGATCTCTCCACCTGTCCTGATGACTGAGGGAGATAAGAAATGTGAAGTTTTGCCTGGACTCCCAGCATTCTCCACAGTTCACTCATTACAGTGGCTGTAAAATGAGTACCGCGATCTGAATTTACAGAGAGGGGTAGCCCCCACCGACTAAACACATGATTAATCAGCAAGATAGCCGTGGTCTCTGCTGTGTCATTTCGGGCTGGGAGACATTCCACCCACTTGGTGAATGCACATGTCACATTAAGAAGGTATTTGTTACCTCTGGAGGATTTAACTACCGGACCAATCCAATCCATCTGAATGTTAGACCAGGGAAATGTTATTCCTGCCTTTTGAAGAGGGGCTCTGTGAGGGGGGTTAGATGGCTGAAACTGACAACAAACTAGACAACCCTGGATATAGGCTGCAACGTCATGTTTCATATGTGGCCAGTAGGCTAACTGACGAAGGGTCTCATATGTTGCTTTCACCCCCCTGTGGCCTCCACAAGGCTCATCATGGGCATGCATGAGCATAACCCCCCTGTGGGCTGTAGGGACCACCCATCGAGGTGGTGTGTTCTTGTCAAGTGAGTATGTTAGCAAACCCTTCTCTAACCTTAAATTGTGTCTGATAAGGTACAGAGTTTTCAGGTCACTCGACTCTGCAAGATCTTGCTCAGTTATCGGATGCTCTACTGGGTTAGAAATGAATAGGTAAATAGTGTTGATCAAAGGGTCCTGTTTTTGCATGGCCAAAAGATCAGTATCTGCTAGCTGTCTGCCCATCACCACAGTCTGAGGTGTGTTGTCAGGGGTTATCACAGATTTCTTCCCTTGCCTACGTGTGACCGCATTAACACTCACAAGAGTAGGCTCTGATGTTGGAAGCCACTCCTCTTGGAACTCCCATGGAGTTCCTGCAATGGCACCTGCTTTGGCTAGCCTGTCAGCTTCATCATTGCCTGTTTTATCTGGCCCTGGGGCTTGTGAATGCCCTTTTACCTTCTTCCAGTACACTGTCATGCCATTCTGACTGACAAGTTTGTCACAAGCAGGAAACAATTCCTTATGCTTAACTTCCTTTCCTCTGGCATTTTCCATACCGTTCTGTTTCCAATGGGGGAAGTGAGAAACAAAGCTGTGTCTGGCATAGTTTGAATCAGAACAGATTACCAAGTCTCTGATACTATACTTTTCTGCTTGTTGCAAAGTTATGAGTGCAGCAGCAATCTCTGCATACTGACTAGACTTGGAGCCTAAAGAGAACTGCTGTGCACCACAGGGGGCATTAGCCTCCCAGACTAATCCTACTCCAGCCTGTATGTGTTGTTCATGGTGATAAGAGCACCCATCAATGTAGGCTTTAGGAAGACCGGTGCAGACATTTTCATCATAGTAATGATGGCTTGATGTCAATGAGGGTGTGGTGATTACTGTGCTGGCTTCTGCTGGATATTCTCCATCAATGCAATGCTGGCACATAGCTAACCCTTGGCCTAGTGCCATCTTATTGTTCTGTGCATATCTCACCTCCACCTCATAACCTTGCAATGCCATCATCCATGTGGCAATTCGACTGTTTGAGACTCTACCTTCTTTGAGTCTTTGGCTATTTAGAAACTGGACGGGCTGATGACATGTCTCAACAATGACTTTCTGGCCCCCAATATAGCTACGGAAATGTTCAATTGCCCATACTGTAGCGAGTAAGGCTTTCTCACAGTCTGAAAACTTAATCTCTACACTACTGAGTGCCTTACTAGCATAGGCAACAACCCGCTTGTCTTGGTCATGCTTTTGGGAGAGTGCTTCACTGAGGCAGTGCTCAGAAAAATCAGCTTGAAGGAAAAATGCTTTGTCTTTGTCAGGGTAAGCTAAGCATGGGGCAGTGCACAGCCTGTCTTTAAGTTCTTTCATGGCCTGCGCCTGTCTTTCTTCCCAGCTAAATTCTCTACCTTTCTGAAGCAGTTCATGCAGTGGTTTGGCAATGTCTGCATAATCTTCTATGAACTGACGGGAGTAATTGCATACTCCTAGGAAGCTACGCAGTTCTGAGACATTTGTGGGAGGTTTAATATTCTTTACTGCTTCTATTCTACTAGACTGAGGTTGAATACCATCAGGGCCAACAGTCAGTCCAACATAATCCACCTTTGTACGGCACCACTGTCCTTTGGCTAATGAGAGTTTAGCACCTGCCTCAGTGAGCTGGGTGAGAACATGTCGGATCTCTGCTAGATGATTCGACCAGGTCTGACTACGCATAAGGATATCATCTACGTAGATCAGGTTACCACGCGTGGCTGAATCACCCATAGCCTTGTGTAGAAATATGTTAAACTCAGCAGGGGAGTTTGAATAGCCAAATGGGCACCTGTTCCATGTGAACTGTCTACCTCCAAAAGAAAATGCCAGTTTATACTGATCTGCTGGGTCTACCTTCATTGTCCAAAAACCATTTGCCACGTCAACTGTGGAGAAATATTTAGCTGTTGTAACTTTAGCTAGCTCTTGGTCAAGATGTATCATAGGCCAACGTGATAGGGAACCTGTTTGTTGAGCTGCCGGTAATCTACAGTCAAACGCCATTTTCTGCTTGGCTTTAAGACAGGCCAAACCGGAGAATTGTAGGTGGAATTGCACTCACGTATGATCTTTTTCTCTAACAGGGAATCTATAATTTCCTGAATGGAATCAAAAGCAGTGAGTGGTACTCTATATTGCCGCACAAACGTGGGCGGGGCATTTGGATCTGTGGGAATACGGACTGTATGGACATCTGTGGCTCCACAATCATAGGAATCTCTGGAAAAGATTTCCTTGTGCTCATAAAACACCTGCTTTAATTCTTGACGCTGGACCTCTGTGTCCAGAGCATCAGCTTGGTCTAGCTGTTTTTGAACTTCTGACTCAAAGCCAGAGTATGGTTCAGTGCATGTAACTGTATCTTTCTCACAGTTCATTGGTGCCTGCGACTCTTTGGCCATCACAGTATGTACCACTATCTCACTGTCACTTTCAAAGTCTACTCTACACACAGCTCCCTCAAACACACCTGGATGGGTTATGATGGAAATCATCTTGGTAGGGTAGGTGAGATATACTTGCTCACAATTGTCTCTCTCTATAGGCAAGTCAGGAAGATCTCCTATGACAGGAATAGTTAATTCAAAATCATGAAAGGAGCTATCAATCAAGTATCCTAGAGGAGTGTGGGGAGGTATGCAAATATTTCCTCTGGTGAGATTTTGTACAAGTAGGTAGGTTGAGCGGTTGTACAGTTCAAGTTGTGGGTTACCACAAATTGTGAGTCCCAAACAGCAAAACTTAGCAGAAGGCTGGAAGAAGGCTAGTACTGTCTGTTTTATTTCTTGACCCCTTTTTATGACTAGTCTGACTGGAACCTCTGCAGTTTGGGCAGGAACCACTGTGTCAAACTCATTCATCACCTGACATGCTTGGGGAATTGTCTGACCAGAGCGCATGTTGTTTGGATCACATGATAGTACAGTAGGGCCAATATTGGCTCTGGACCACAGCACGTTGTTGACTGTGTCTAACTGCACACCTAATCTCACTAACACATCAGAACCAATGTAAACTGAGTGTGTCAGGTCAGGTATCACAAGCATGTAGTGTTTGAGCTGTTTATGGCCAAGCTTAAGGGAGACAGAGCAAACCCCAACACTCTTAACTGTTGTTTGGGGGCCACTAGCGAGCCAAAATCTTTGGTTCCCTCTCGAGAGAGGTTCCTCGTATTACGCATGGGAAAAAACTCCTTTTCTCGAGAATGTGAAGCAAAATTTTATTAATAAAGGTATCTATGTAAAGCGCAGTGAGCTGCACGGCCATAGCCCAGCGCGAGGAGCGCTCTGATTGGCCGGGCCGCGGCAACTGCAGGAACCTATGGTGAGGCGGCTGAGAGGAACGAACCAATGGGGGGCGTTCCAGAAGCCCGCCGAAAAAGGTGCTTATATTTGCATACAGGAGGCTATATAAGACCCTAATTCGCCATAGGTGTCAGATTTTATCTCCTTCAGCGATACCTTCGCTCATCTCCGGAAGAAGCACCGCCGTTGAAAAGGCACCAGCGGAACCTGCAGCTGAGGACGACGGACTCCCTCTCCGCCTTCTCTGCCGTTCCAGCTACGCCATCCGGCGTTATATATCCTTTAAACTGTGTCTATGTTGAGTGTTGTATGTGTTTGTGTGTGTGTTGCCGCTGCAACGCCACTTCTAGAGCTTACAGGCTTGTTCTATTCGAGGACTCTCTCGTTCCGCCGCATCGTTAAGCGCCGCGGAAAGACGGAGCTCTTCTCACTCTCCCTCTGCTCTCGTCCCGTCGCGCTGAATAGCGCCGCGGAAAGAGAGAATGTTAGAGGACATGAGCACACTCAAGCCGAAGCTCTCTTCACTCTGCCGCCGCCGCGGCTCTTCTTCCTCCGCTGCCGCAGAGTTGTCCTCACTCTTCTCTCGTTCCGTCGCGCTACAGCCGCGGACAGAGAATACTAGAGTGAATAGGCGAACTCGAGCCGAAGCTCTCGTCACTATACCGTCGCGCTGAGGAGGCGCCGCGGACAGCCGGAGCTTTTCCTCACTCTTCCTCTTCTCTAGTTCAGTCACGATATCGCCGCGGACAGAGAATACTAGAGTGAATAAACTAACTCGAGCCGAAGCTCTCGCCGTGCTGAAGAAGCGCAGCGGAAAGAGTTTTTCCTCACGCTTCCAATTCTCGTTCAGTCGCGCTGTCGCCGCGGACAGAGAATACTAGAGTGAATAAACTTACTCGAGCCGAAGCTCTCGCCGTGCTAGAAGCGCCGCGGACAGAGTTTTTCCTCACGGTTCCAATTCTCTCGTTCTGTCGCTCTATCGCCGCGGACAGAGAATACTAGAGTGAATAAACTTACTCGAGCCGAAGCTCTCGCCGTGCTAGAAGCGCCGCGGACAGAGTTTTTCCTCACGCTTCCAATTCTCTCGTTCTGTCGCTCTATCGCCGCGGACAGAGAATACTAGAGTGAATAAACAAACTCGAGCTGAAGCTCTCGCCGTGCTAGAAGCGCCGCGGACAGAGTTTTTCCTCACGCTTCCAATTCTCTCTTTCTGTCGCTCTATCGCCGCGGACAGAGAATACTAGAGTGAATAAACTAACTCGAGCCGAAGCTCTCGCCGTGCTCATTCTACTGCCGTCGTGCTGAAGTTCTGCGGACAGAGAATACTAGAGTAAGTTAGACGAGCGAGCTCGGGCTGTTGGGTATGTCAAGAACAATGTCGCTGCAGCGCTCGCTTACTGCCAAGGAAGTTGTAATGGCTGCCTTGTCATGATAGTGCGCGCGCGCCCCTTCCACAGCGCGTTGCTGACTAGAGCGCGACTTACGTCATAGCACGCGCTCACTGTCAGAGCATAAGGGCGTCGGAAAATGGCTGCCAAGCTAAGCCCTTTTTTCACTCTATCACTTCCAGTCCCCTTTATTCAGGCGGCTGGAAAGGTTTTTACACTGTAGACAAAGTGTCCACTACACAGTGTGCACCCCTACATAAGCACTGTTAATTCAGCCTCACAAAATCGCAAATAAATCCCGCCGCGGCCGGATTACATCATATAAAGTCAACTAGCCTTATTGCAGTCAACTAGCCTGTGGTCAAACACGCTTGTCTGCATGCGCGCTTTCAGTCTAGACTAGAACATAACGGCATTGTGGAATGGCTCACATACCACCCGCACTTCCTTACATTCTCCCAGTTCCCTTAAGTTAGGTGACTGGAGATGAAATATTGCAGTCAACTAGCCTGTGTTAAACACACTCGCCTGCACACTAATGCTGTGTGCGTTTACCCCTGTGGATTTGCTCACTGGTTTGCACCGTGGGTATTCTACGTAGGTTGTGCGCCACTACACATTGTTTACACTACACACAAAAGAGCTTTCTATGTAGGAAATGTGCCCACTTTACAGTCTGCACTCCTGCACCCAAGCACTTTTCACAAAGTTCACTCTCGCACACACAATATAAATGTGAGGCGCGCGCACACTGCAAAGCCTGCACCGCAAAAAACTAAGACTATCCCCACAGTGTTACAAGCAGTGTTACAGCACAAGCAACCCGGCTAACAGGCCCCTATTACTAAGCGGCCAGCCCCCGAATCTAATTCAACCCCTGGCTTCACGAGCCCAGGCCTGGCAGGCCATTCCTGGTATATAATATTGGGTGTTGAACATATAAAACGAGGTCCTCGCTACAGTTTTGCTCGCAGACCCCGCGATTCAAGCCGTGGTCGAGCCCTCAGTAAGAAGCAGTGTCAGTCACGTGCTTTTCGCTGAGGCATTGAAACTGTTAAAGGAGAGAGCGGCGGAAACAGTACACCCGACGCTAGCGAGTCAGGTTTTTACTGTCGATAATTCCTCATGCCGAAAATGGATGGCGGTCTCAGGCCCATTTTCCAGGCATCTGAACAAAGCACTTATGACACGCTCGTTTCAAGGTGCTGACGGTGAAACAAATCCTCGCGCACATTCGCCCCGGGGATTGGGTTTTCTTAATAGATCTGAAAAACGCATACTTCACTTTACGATAACCCCCTCTACAGGCCATTCTTGAGATTCGCCTTCGAGGGGCAGGCTTATCAGTACAGTCATTGTCATAGACTCAAGACTCAACGAGCGTCTTACGGCATAAGAACCACCACGTCTTGATAACGTACATAAAATCGCTAGGGCAGCCGAGATCTGACTCTCTTCACTGCATGGCTAAGCATCTCCTTTTATGGGCAGAGCACAATCTGAGCTCCCTAAGGGCGGCTTACGTGCCAGGTATTCTGAATCAGGGTCCGGACATGTTATCCAGAGGACCCATGTCCCCAGGGGGATGGTCCCTTTACCCGCAAACGATTCAGCTCACACAGCACACGCTGCCCAATATTTTTTCTGCAAACGCAGGGATGCCCTGACCCATGTTGGCCCAGACTCCCTCTATATGCTCCCTCCGATCGCGATCCAGCTGCAAGCCCGTGCTTTTTAATAGCCCCACTTTGGAAGAACCGCACATGGTTCTCCAAACTGTTTCAGCTGTCAGACACAGCCCCATGGCCTATTCCGCCAACGAAAGGGAAGATCTGGCATCCCAATCCCGAGCTGTGGGCCCTCCATGTATGGCCCATCAACGGTATCCGGGAACCTCTCTGACAAGTTATGAACACTATTTCGGAAGCTAGAGCCCCTGCTATCTGGCAGCTCTGCTTTGAAGTGGTCAGTGGTTTTCTAACCAGTGTGCTACGCGAAACATCAACGCACACTCATGCGAACTGGCGGAACTGCTCGCTTTCTCCAAGAGCTAATGGACGCGGGTCGTCCCCCCTCCATACTCGGGGTGTGTGTCTCCGCCATAGCAGCTAGCCACGCTCCGATCGCGGCACATTCACTAGGGAAAAGTGATCTTATTGTGTGTTTTCTTAAAGGGGCCAGGAGATTCAGCCCGCCTTGCCCCTACCTCGGTCCCTATTTGGGACCTCGCCATGGTTTTGGAGGCCGTGAAGGGTTCCCCCTCCTAACCACTTCAGACCACGAGCTTGAAGCACATATCACTCAAAACCGTTTTTCTGCTGGCTGTGGCCTCGGTTAAGCGAGTGGGTGGCTTACCTGCACTCTCCGTGAGCCCTTCGTGTCTTGAGTTTGGGTCCAGCAACTTCAAGGTTGTGCTCAAACCGAGGCATGGTTTTATGCTGAAAGTGCTATCAACCCCTTCAGTATGCAGGTCTTTTCACTGCTTAACCCGCGTCTCAGAGAGAATAAGACGCAAACCTATTCTGCCCAGTCAGAGCATTGAGATTGTATCTAGAGCGCTCCGCCCCCTTCAGGCAGTCGGATCAGCTCTTCATTGCTTCGGTGGCCGCACTAAAGTTTGTGCTGTCATGAAACAGACTCTCACACTGGATAGTGGATGCAGTCCCACTAGCATATAGGTCTAGGACCTAACCTGTCCTACAGGCATTCAAGCCCACTCCTCTAGAGGCATGGCCTCATCTTGGGCTTGGTCGTGTGGCATTTCTTTGGAAGATATCTGTGCGGCGGCAGGCTGGGCCTCTCCGTCCACTTTTATCAGATTCTACAAGTTGGAGGTTCTAGCTCTACAAGCAGGGCTTCACTCCATCTAGGCTCTTTCTAGACCCTGACAAACAGATTGCCTTATGTTTTTGCCTGTACACATTAGCCCTCAAGCACTTATTCATTCATCATAAGATTCGACTATGTCCGATCAGCTGTTCAAACGAACCGACTCTTCCGGTTCTTCATTCCCCTTATAAGCCGTCTCTGTCGGTCTATCGGGGGTTTATTAACATGTGCTTTGGGTATACTGGGTCAGTCAGCACACACGGCGCTTTACATTGTGTTCCCATACGTAATACGAGGAACCTCTCTCGAAAGGGAACGTGCTCGGTTACTTTCGTAACCTCGGTTCCCTGAGAGAGAGGAACGAGTATTACGTTCCGTGCCGTGTTTATGCTTCTCAGGTATCGCTTCAGTCGATCTTAAAACCTGACACCTATGGCGAATTAGGGTCTTATATAGCCTCCTGTATGCAAATATAAGCACCTTTTTCGGCGGGCTTCTGGAACGCCCCCCATTGGTTCGTTCCTCTCAGCCGCCTCACCATAGGTTCCTGCAGTTGCCGCGGCCCGGCCAATCAGAGCGCTCCTCGCGCTGGGCTATGGCCTTGCAGCTCACTGCGCTTTACATAGATACCTTTATTAATAAAATTTTGCTTCACATTCTCGAGAAAAGGAGTTTTTTCCCATACGTAATACTCGTTCCTCTCTCTCAGGGAACCGAGGTTACGAAAGTAACCGAGCACGTTCTTCTCTACCATGGGGATCATGCAAGGTTTCTCTTGTAACAGTTGATACAGTTCCTGACTCATCGCTGACTTCTCTGACCATAGTGCAACCACAGCATCCTCAACCAGTACTTCATTAACATGTATGCCTCCCACCACTTGTGGATTATATACATGGGTGTTAAGAAGTTCCAGGGCACACAAGAATGCAGTTTTCTTTTCTAACAGCTCTAGAGGTATCCTGTTCTCATGAGCTGTGTCTGCTGACTGGGGGTTGATGATTTGCATTTCCCTCACAGCAGGAGAGTCTTCACTAAGGTGGGTATCCTTCAGTGTCAGCTGACTAGAGCCAGATGTCCTCTCTACCTCCACTGCCTTGCATACCTTCTGACTAGAGCTAGTCTCTTCGATGGGCCGTGGGACTCTGACTTGTGCCCACAATTGACAGTTGTGAAGGTCAATTAATGGTGTGAGCCTATTCAACAGATCCTGGCCAATAAGAAGCTGCTCTGTGTCGAAGCCAACAACGTAGAGAGGGTGAACTATCTTCATCTCACCAAAGGTTAACTCCACCCACACCCGCTGGTTAACAGGGGCCTGATCCTGCGTGTAACTGGTTATCTTGATCTGACAACTCTCTACCTTAAGCCATTTACCAAGCGAGTTGGTTACTTGGGTGAGTTTTTTAAACAACCCAGGTGACACCAAAGAAATTTCTGAGCCAGTATCTAGCAGGGCATCACATGTTAATACACCTTCAATGTACACAGAAATATAATTTCTTCTGGCCCTGCCTCTCTGTGTCAAGTCACCAAGGAACTGACAGAGACTGGGGTTAGGTCTGCCGACATCTGATTGGTTAGGCCTCACAATCTTTTGCATGGTTCCCCCTTCCCTTGGCTCTTCCCCCCACCCTATGAAGTACACTTTTGGTGGGGGAGGGGAGGGGTCCCGGCCTAGTCATTGCTTGGAAGGAGGGTCATTTTCTTTCTGGGATGTGTGTTCCTCTGACTTAAGGTCTTTGAGGGCTTTAGTAAGTATTTTCTGAATTTGCTTAATGTTATCACGATCCCTTTCTTCAGTACCTTTGAACTCCTTTTTCTTTTGACTACCCTGTTTGTGACTGTCTCTTGACTTATCTCTGAACCTCCTGTACCTCTCTTCCCTGTGTGTATGCCTGCCACCCTTGAATCCTCCATTGCTTGAGGATTTATGGCTATGTGTGTTCTGTTGGAACTCACTGGACTTTGGCTGGGAGGGGCGGCCAGTACGGGCTGGTCCACTTTGGGGAAGCTCTGAACCTTCTAGTTCAAGAGGAGGCTCCCTGTCGTGTCGGAGTTCAAACACCTGAGTGCCTGGGTCCCTGTCTTTCTTGTCTGTGTGTAACTTCTCACTCTCCCA
Organism: Pseudorasbora parva; assembly: GCF_024679245.1. Classification (NCBI taxonomy): domain Eukaryota; kingdom Metazoa; phylum Chordata; class Actinopteri; order Cypriniformes; family Gobionidae; genus Pseudorasbora; species Pseudorasbora parva. The sequence goes on from NC_090173.1 coordinate 49,704,174, forward strand.
GGCTCTCATTGCAAGTTGTCTTAACTCTGCTGCAGTCATGTGATCAACATCTACCAGCAATGAAAGGGATTTCCTAATTGTTGGATGCAAATTACTCACAAACAGACTTTTAAACATCACATCCTCTTCTGCCCTAGGTGAATCAGAACCAGTAAAATATACTCTACGCAAGCGCTCATAATACTCTCTGGGTGATTCATAGCGATTTTGCTTAGTCTGTAAAGCAGAAAGCCTGGAGACAGATGGGTTTTGATATATTGTGTATTCAGCTCTCAGGGCTCTACACAGTTCATGGTAATTACCAGCAATGGCTGGGCTTTGTCTCTCCATGAAACCATGGACAGTTCGCACTGTTGTTTTCCTCAGAATGAGGAGTTTATCTGCCATTGTGGCCTCAGGGATGTATGACAGTGCATAGTTTACATCTTCAATGTACAACTCTATGTTGCTTCCTGGGGAATCAGGATTAAACACTTCAATGTCACGTGCTAATTCCCTAAGCTGACGCAGCCTACTGTCTCTGGGTGGTACTGTACTAGGGAAGTCAGGGATGGAACGACTAGTTTTTCCCCATACTGGAGAGTCAGAATCTACTCTGTGAGGATGGCTGGGACTAGCAGCGGGGTTTGGGCCACCGGCTGCAACAACATCACTATAGGCCTGATAGCGTTGTCTCTCTGAGGGGCCATCAAATAAAGGATCTTTCACTAGTGGGTTGAATGAGCTGAAGCGCACACTTGGTGGTTCAGGTTCATGGGGCATGTCCCTATTTATGTCCAACTGTTCCATTCTTTTCCCTATTTCCTCTAGTCTCTGCTCTGCGACATCAGCTTTATCTGCCCAACCTTGGGCTCTGGCAGCAATTCTGTCATGACTGTTCTGGACTTCTAATAGTTTATCGTCTGTCCTAGCCAAGTCCTCTCTGAGTTGAATCTGATCCTGTTTTGAATCATACAGTTGTCGCTTAAACAACTGTGACTCTTCACGTGTATCAGTATACAGTTTGTGTTCTATCTCTAAGTCCCTTTTTAAACAAGAAATTTCAGACAAGGCTGACTTTAACTCATCCTTGGCTTGTTTCTCACTCATACTCACTACTCTTAATTTGTCTGCCTGTGCTGACAAATCCCTTTGAGCCTGAGCCAACTCTGTTTGCAGAGTAGGTATAGAGACTGAACTTACACACTCATTCTTGACCTGTTCAAGCTCAGTTTCTAGGTCTTGATTTTCTTCTTTTAACTTTTTTATTTTCTCTTCTTGGCTGTCCATAACACACTGCAAGTCTTCTTTCTCTGCAGACAATCTATTAGCTTCAACCTTTAAATGGTCATTTGCATGACGCATATCAGCCAGCTCACTCTTTAGCTCTTGGATCATCATATCCCTATCTCTCATCTGTTCATTAGCAAGGGATACTCTGTCTATTGCTTGGGTTAACTGAGCAGCCCAATTTAGTGCTAAGCTAGAGAGGAGTTTGATTAGCGAGGCACCTTTTATGGCCTGGCCTGCTGCTTCAGCGGTTAGCTGTGTTGTTTTGAGGCTGATTTCCTCATAATCTAAGCCCTTAATCATTTCTATGTAACCTGGATTCACAGCACTGGTCAGGTCTACAACCAGCTGTTCAGGTAGGGTTAATTCTGCCATTTCCAACAGATACTAGCAGGTTAGCTATTCTCAGTATTTTAGACAAAAGTGTTTATAGTTTGAAGTCACAGGGGCACTGTAAGTCACACCTTGACTAGTGATACGGACTCTAGCCCGTGGTGATGAGTGGTCAGAAGGAACTACCCTTATCTGACACTTACAAGTTCACACAGAACTCTCAAATTCTGATAGTCTTACAAGGTATATGAGCCCTTTGCTATACTAGTGGTAGCAATTAGTTATAATTAATAATCACAACCTCTGCTAACACTATAGTTTCCTGGATGAGGAAACCTTTACCAGAACTATGCCACTATAAAATGGTCCAAAGCTTAAACAACAATTCTATTTACTGCAAACAATTCAGCTGCAACAAATCCTATTCATAAATGGTACAACACGGAGCTGAATGAAGAAACTACAAATCAGGCTTGGGAGGAACCACCTGCTAAGCAAACAGTAACTGACCAAACTGAGAAATTTAGTTTCCTGTTAAAGTAATTTACCTTGCAGTCTTTTAGGTGAATTCTTTGTGTTGATGAACAAAAGACTCGTTTCAATCTTAGTTGGCCTCACACGGGGCACCAAAATGTAGTGATTTTAACTCAGTTCACAGATGACGTAGTGATTTTTAGATCACGTGTCACTTAAGGTGTGGTTATGAGTGTATCAGATGACCCCTCCCTCTTTGATACGGGGCACCAGCTAAGAATACTATCTTAACAATATAAGAACACTCGCAAAAGAGCTGTTCAGTAATTCAGAATTAATGTAAATTAGAGGGAGTTGGTCAGCTGATTTATCTGAAGGATTTGTGAGTCTGGACAACCAGTAGAGTCTTTGATCATCAACACAATGAAGACACAGTGTAATAAAATGAATGAAATTTATTAACAATAGATATGCAAGAGTAAATACTTAAACGATTAATAATGCTAGTAATGGATATACAGTCTTGTTCAAAATAATAGCAGTACAATGTGACTAACCAGAATAATCAAGGTTTTTAGTATATTTTTTATTGCTACGTGGCAAACAAGTTACCAGTAGGTTCAGTAGATTGTCAGAAAACAAACAAGACCCAGCATTCATGATATGCACACTCTTAAGGCTGTGCAATTGGGCAATTAGTTGAAAGGGGTGTGTTCAAAAAAATAGCAGTGTCTACCTTTGACTGTACAAACTCAAAACTATTTTGTACAAACATTTTTTTTCTGGGATTTAGCAATCCTGTGAATCACTAAACTAATATTTAGTTGTATGACCACAGTTTTTTAAAACTGCTTGACATCTGTGTGGCATGGAGTCAACCAACTTGTGGCACCTCTCAGCTGTTATTCCACTCCATGATTCTTTAACAACATTCCACAATTCATTCACATTTCTTGGTTTTCCTTCAGAAACAGCATTTTTGATATCACCCCACAAGTTCTCAATTGGATTAAGGTCTGGAGATTGGGCTGGCCACTCCATAACATTAATTTTGTTGGTTTGGAACCAAGACTTTGCCCGTTTACTAGTGTGTTTTGGGTCATTGTCTTGTTGAAACAACCATTTCAAGGGCATGTCCTCTTCAGCATAGGGCAACATGACCTCTTCAAGTATTTTAACATATGCAAACTGATCCATGATCCCTGGTATGCGATAAATAGGCCCAACACCATAGTAGGAGAAACATGCCCATATCATGATGCTTGCACCTCCATGCTTCACTGTCTTCACTGTGTACTGTGGCTTGAATTCAGAGTTTGGGGGTAGTCTCACAAACTGCCTGTGGCCCTTGGACCCAAAAAGAACAATTTTACTCTCATCAGTCCACAAAATGTTCCTCCATTTCTCTTTAGGCCAGTTGATGTGTTCTTTGGCAAATTGTAACCTCTTCTGCACATGCCTTTTTTTTAACAGAGGGACTTTGCGGGGGATTCTTGAAAATAGATTAGCTTCACACAGACGTCTTCTAACTGTCACAGTACTTACAGGTAACTCCAGACTGTCTTTGATCATCCTGGAGGTGATCATTGGCTGAGCCTTTGCCATTCTGGTTATTCTTCTATCCATTTTGATGGTTGTCTTCCGTTTTCTTCCACATCTCTCTGGTTTTGCTCTCCATTTTAAGGCATTGGAGATCATTTTAGCTGAACAGCCTATCATTTTTTGCACCTCTTTATAGGTTTTCCCCTCTCTAATCAACTTTTTAATCAAAGTACGCTGTTCTTCTGAACAATGTCTTGAACGACCCATTTTCCTCAGCTTTCAAATGCATGTTCAACAAGTGTTGGCTTCATCCTTAAATAGGGGCCACCTGATTCACACCTGTTTCTTCACAAAATTGATGACCTCAGTGATTGAATGCCACACTGCTATTTTTTTGAACACACCCCTTTCAACTAATTCAACTAATTGCCCAATTGCACAGCCTTAAGAGCGGGCATATCATGAATGCTGGGTCTCATTTGTTTTCTGAGAATCTACTGAACCTACTGGTAACTTGTTTGCCACGTAGCAATAAAATATATACTAAAAACCTTGATTATTCTGGTTAGTCACATTGTACTGCTATTATTTTGAACAAGACTGTATACTTCTAAAGGATAGTAAACTAATAACCAAAAAGTAATGAACGAAACAATAAAACCAATAAATGATGTGAGCACAGAATGGATAAATGCAATGCTGTTGAACAGAATGTAGCAATAGTAGAGAATTGTATGGGAATGCTTCTTATGGGAACCACCTAATGGTTCTGGCACATGGTGATAAATAAATGCTTATTTATCATTAAACAAATAATAAACCTATTATTTGTAACAACATGACCTCAAGTAATAGTTATCTAAACAGGTTAGAAAACATATGCTGCATGTATAAACTAATGCCAAGGTGTCTAGAAAAAGGTTTGGTAAGTTTATATTTACGTTCCACACAGTCGGGTGATCAGTCCTGGCAGTGGATACGTCTTCCACTGGTTATGCGGGTAGCGTGCAGTGGGAAGGGCGCAGAGTTGCGAGAAGCCGTTGCCACGCTGGGCTGAAGGATGCAGAACTCTGGTTGCGCCAAGAGGGTCCTTAAACGTGGACCAGGCAGCTGGGTCAGTCGAATCTTCACAGGGTCCTTTGCAGGCTGGCTGCGTCACTGAGGAGCCATGTGGGACCGGCAATGTCTGCCGATGCAGAGGTCCTTGGTGGACTGGATGTGCTGCTGGAGGAGTTGTAAAGGTCAGATAAGATCTCTCAAGGAGAGAGCCCTTTTCCAGCTATAGTTTGCCGAAAGCAATATAAAGGTTTTGCTCGCAAAAGCTTAACCTCCACTGTCTTGTAGTCTCTTTCCTCGTCAGGTCAGAAGCTCAGGACGTGGTGTGTCTGTTAGTGTCTCCTTCCCCGGCGGGTTAGAAACGCAGAACGTGGTGTGTCTGTTAGTGTCTCCTTCCCCATCGGGTTAGAAACGCAGAACGAGGGTGTGTCTACCCGGGGGACATATTTATCCCTTTCCGATGAGGAGGAGATTGAAATCCGGCGCCTTTCCAGTCCTGGAGTGTGATTGGCCACTGGGTTCTGAAGTAGGCACGGTGTTGCCCACCCTAGTGTGGAACTCATGTGCATAGCATAAAGTGGCATGTTAAAACAATGTCTTAAATGTTTTACCCATGCATTATTTCTTTACCAAACCTCTTTTAAAATATAAAAGGCATCGTATGGAACAGATAGAGACCAAACATGATAAGAAACGGCTAAGTCATCGTCCACGCATTCGTTTATCTGTTAATGGACCTGTCCCGTGGACTGTTGTTTTTACAGTTAATAACCATTAACATAAACTGCACTTTGTGTGAAGATGAGGTGGATGAGTTGCAGTTCATATACATTTAAGACCTCCAAACATGTGTATGAATGGATTTAGATAGACCTCTGTGGCCTCTCTTTTGCTGCTGCCTTCAGGAGGTCCTGGAGGAATTTTTATGGCAGCACTTGCCTAAACCTTAGGAATGAGTTTGGAGGTTAAAATCCACTTGTAGACCAATGAGAAGTCCTCTCTTTGGTGGTGGTGGGTGCAGAAGGTCCCCCCTTCCTGCCATGTAAGAGGTGTCTGGCAGTTGTCTTGGCATCTTATCTGATGTGGCTGAACATTTGTTTATGTTCATTCACCAAGGGTCCAATCATAGTGTGGCACATCTTCTTCCACACCGGTAGTTAGGGAGGGGCCTTGCCATAAACTGGTCTCTGGAATGCCACCCTAGCTGATGTTCACTACACTGATGATGCAGTGAAACATGCCAAATAGTGCTATTTTCATGATTTATCAAATTTTTTATGTGGTTCAGATACAATAATATTTTGAGTTTCTATTTATTAAACAAATTTCCTTCATTGTATTAACTCAAAGTTTTAATTTCAATAAACTCACAATTTTAAGGCAACCAGGTTACTTACTTTTTTAAGTTAAACCAACAAAAACCAACCAAAAATTTTTACAGTGTAGAAAAGCTCAAATGTCTCCTCCTTATTATAGTTTATTATAAACCAAATAAGTCTTGAACACAAGTGCTAAATCCGCTCCTCCAGGGCTTATCAAACACACCTGAACAAGCTAATCAAGGTCTTCAAGATTAGGCTAAAACTACAGGCAGCTGCGTTTCATCAGGGTTGGAGTTACTCAGACATTGGATCTTTAAAAAGGCAGTTTCAAAGACCCTGCAAACAGTGGTTTATGCTGCAGGGTAAAGCAGCTCGTGTTTAGTGTTGTTTTGAGAGCCTTGTGGGTTCCAGCAGAGTTCATTGTGACCATTGCAAGTTGAGAGGATGACAGCCTGTGTGTTGTGCTCGTTGAGTGCTGTTTTATTGTGTCTGTCTGTCTATTTGAGCACAATAGACGCTGGTGTTGTAGGTGAGAATTTATCTTATTTACACAGCCTGAGGAAATGCATAAATAAGTGCCTTACAAAATAAGAATATTAACCGTGCAAACCGTGCATTAACCTCAAAGGAAACATGGATACAGTTTTCATTTAGTAATTCATAGTAAATATCAAATTGCAAGGAAACTGCAAGAAACACATTGAACTGAAACCATGAAATGGAAAGCCTGAATATTCCAGTAAAAACTATTCATTGATGCTAGTGAATGACTTTCAGCATAGTTGTTTTCTGTCATGTGTCTTTTAAACAGCAAAGCCAGGAGAGTGTCCCAGCACAAAATCTGGAGCTGGAACGTGTGCTGAGTTGTGTGTTTCTGACCATGACTGTCCTAACAATGAGAAATGCTGCAGCAATGGATGTGGACGTCAGTGTATGGCTCCATATACAGGTATTTGTATTAGAATTGGTTGTGTGGTGATTAGTGAGTCTTTTTTTGTTGTCAATAACACGAGCAGGTCATAGCACTGTCAAGCACTCAATAGCTTTACAAAACTAGGAGATGAGGAAGAATAATACTAAAACACTAATCACTCTGTAAGTTACACGTACTATTCATGATTTGATCATTTTGTGCTGTACGAGACTGAATGCTGCTGAAAGAACAGACTAAACCGGCTGTTTGTGTCCCTTCAGTGAAGCCTGCAGCCCACTTGCCAGCAGCCGAACCATCATTGCCTGCAGCTGAACCAACTTTGCCTGAAGCCGAACCATTGTTGCCCTCATCCCAGCCCCCTGTGCCTGAATCCGATCCCTCATCCCAGCCCCCTGTGCCTGAGTCCGAGCCCTCATCCCAGCCCCCTGTGCCTGAGTCCGAGCCCTCATCCCAGCCCCCTGTGCCTGAATCCGAGCCCTCAGCTCAGCCCCCTGTGCCTGAGTCCGAGCCCTCAGCCCAGCCCCCTGTGCCCACAGCCCAGCCCCCTGTGGCCAAATCTGTGCCTGCAGCCCAGCCTCCTGTGCCCGCAGCCCGGCCCCTTATGCCCAAATCTGTGCCCGCAGCCCAGCCCCTTGTGCCTAAATCCGTGCCCGCAGCCCGACTGCTGCCGCGTAAAGCTAAACTGCTGTTACTTGCAGCCCAACCAAAGTCTCCAGGGAAGCCTGCAGCTAAATTGCTGACACCTGTAGCCAACCTGCCAAAGCCTGCACCAAATAAAACTAAGAGCCTTATCCCTAAATGCCAAATAAATGTTATGTTTGGTGAAATGTGTGCTTTTTTTTATTTTTTTATCCATTTTTAGGAGTTTGGTAACAATTGGTTCTTTATTTCCATGGTTTGGCAAAAATTAAAGGCCTGCTGAAGCTGTTTGTCTAACTATATTTACCATGTTATAACGTGTACTCTCTAGCTTCTGCCAGACTGCCTTCTGTGTTCAGCTTATGGAAAAGTGTAACTGACAAGGTGTAAGCATTACACTGCAAGCGGTGGTATTTATGCACTTAAGTTGGCTATGGAGACGCTAGATGTCCATGCAAGGTTTAAATCGGGTTTTTATTTTTTTGCTCACTACAGAGGCCTTTTCTTAACCCCCGCAGAGCTGTGTACTCATGGATGCATTTATATTCTGGCCTCCCATTATAATGCTGGGATTAGCCATGAACTGTCTCATAATGTGTCTTTCTCTTATCTGAAAGATTAATAATCCTATGATGAGCATCAATGACTCATTCATGGGGTAGTTCAAGTGAACCATCCTTAAGTCAACTCAAAAGTTTTATTACCTGGTGCTTCATTTAGACCCTGCTCTCAGTGGTCAAAACAGAGTACCACCCCAATGTCCCTATTCCTGAGGCAGAAATGCAGCTTTAGGCTGGCTCTTGGGTGATTAACTGAAGTAGGGCTTCAGCTTTGCAAACTAAGGATTACAGTGATAACCCCAAAATGGCTGCCCTCAACCACTAACTTTATGAGGGGGCAATGGAAAAGTGTTCAAAATTAGATTTTTTTTGTTCTATTTTTGTACATTAATATTCTGTAACTCAATAAAAATTGATTGCAAAAATAGAAAAGAATCCTGACTAAATCCAGCAGTGCAGAATCATCAATTATTGATGACACTTTGAAGGGATGTTAAAGGGAGCAAAGATATATTTCACCTGATTCAATTCCTCGCATCCTGAAGGGGTAGAGCTAAGGCGCAAGGAATCTAGGTAATGAAATGAGGATGCACAAATACGAATTGGGAAGTGTAAACTCCATCTTTTTGGCCCAACGTAGGAATCCAACAGCTGGTCGAAGGACTTCTGCGTGTATGTCTTTTTCAAGCGTTTCTATAAAGAACTCTGCAATTTATTAAAATGTGAAGATCCAATTTTAAATCTGACTCCATGTTGAATTTAATCTGACTCTAATTGTGTGTAGTTTCATTGAGTTTGTAACGTTGATAAATTTACGGCTGATCGTATGATTAGTTGTGATTTAATTTAGATCTTTAATTTCTCTGAGTATCTCTCTCACTTTCTTCGTTCATCAACGACCCGATATCGCTCAGAGACATAATGTTCGTGATTTACATTTGCTCACGGTCCCAGACTGGCCATTTCTGATATTAGTCAGAGGATGGCAGAGTGAATATTTTACCTTTAAGAGGTTGCGCCTGCTCACTCATCTTAAAGCGTAATGGGAATAATAATCACAGGAACTGCAACTTGCTAATACAGTGATAGTCAGAAATCAGATTATCCCTAATGCTGTGCTCCATGCTCCAGTCATTGAGTCCTGCGGTTTGATCTATCCTTATTTTAGCCAGGCAAAAACATCAAAATAAAGAAATTAAAAGACAATTATACACAACTGATCATCATAAAATATAACTCAATTATAAAATAGTTAAACATAGTTTCAAAGAGTCATCATTTACCTGGCAATAGAGACACACCGTAACAGTGTGGGAAGTTCTGGATACAGATGCTTCCCTGAGTGGTTTGCCCCTTCTCCTTAAATACTAGAACAATAAACATTTAGCACCCAAATATTTATGCAGCTTTTGGTTCTTTTCACGTGCCCAAATGGTCCCACCTATCCTTGGGGCCTGACAGCAAATGTTTATCAAAAGATCTTTATGAGCATCTCCCCACACCAGAAAAACAAACCCGGTTGTCCTTCTTTTACGACCTGTTTTACTAGTGCGGGAATGTAACCTATTCCACTGATGTGAGAATGAAACCTGTTTACCAATCACACCAAAAGTATTTATTTTGACCATACAAAGCAGTATCTGCGAGATTTGCATGTTTGTGTAGCCCTGAGACAGTCGGCGAGAGGGTCCTATCTCGGCAGGGGTGAGGAAATGGGATTGGACCAGGTGGAGTCTTGTTTTCTCTTGTATTCAGTGAGTGAAGTCTTATAGCAGCTTTGATCCCTTGAGTTTGTTCTCAGGTGAAATCCATTCTTACAGTTGCACCCAATGTGAATGTGTAAAAAAACAACAACAAACAAACAAAATCGGGAAAGAGCTTTGAGATCGACTGTACAAATAGATTTGAAAAGAAATCGGAGGTATATTTTTACAGACTGCTGAAAGCTACAGAAAAGAGAAGCAAATGGTTCGCTGCAAGACACAACTGCACTCCAGACAGTGAAACGTGAATTTGCAGATATCAGTTTGTGCCAGTGTTGAATTTGGGGTAAACTTATACCATATACACCGATCAGGCATAACATTATGAAAAGTGAATTGAATAACACTGATTATCTCTACATCACGGCACCTGTTAATGGGTGGCAAATATTAGGCAGCAAGTGAACATTTTGTTCTCAAAGTTGATATGTTAGAAGCAGGAAAGATGGACAAGTGTAAGGATTTGAGAGAGTTTGACAAGGGCCAAATATGATGCTAGATGACTGGGTCAAAGCATATTGTGGGGTGTTCCCCATCTGCAGTGGTCAGCATCTATTTAAAGTGTTCCAAAACAGTCCAAGAACAGTGGTGAACCAACGACAGGTCATGGTTGGCCAAGGCTCATTGATGCATGTGGGGAGCAAAGGCTGGCATGTGGGGGCAATATCTCAAATTGCTCAAGAAGTTAATGCTGGTTCTGATAGAAAGGTGTCAGAATACACAGTATGGGGCTGCATAATTTTAACATTCACATAGACAATGCTGAATCCAGTACAACAAAAGAGCTCATGACTGTTCTTAACACTTTTGATTTGACACACCCTGTAAATTGACCCACACACAATCGTGGACACACTCTAGATTTACTTATAAGTAATGGTCTAAACATTTCATCGATTGTTATTAAGGATGTGGCACTGTCTGATCATTTCTGTATTTTCTTTGATATATCAATCTCTCCTCCCATTGAAGCTAGATCTGTCTCTGTAAAAAAAGAGATGCTTAAATGAGAACACTAATGTGCTGTTCATGAAGGCTTTAACACCAAGCATATCTGCAGACTCTGTTGATTTTCTCCTTGACTCCTCTAACTCAAAAGTTAAGAGTGTAATTGATGATATTGCTCCTCTGAAAGTCAGGAAAAAGAGTGGCAAACAAAAGGCACCATGGAGAAACTCAACAGCAGTTCAAATAACGAAAAGACAATGCAGAAAATCTGAACGCAAGTGGCGGAAGACAAAACTTGTAGTCCATTATAACGTCTATAAAGACAGCCTTCATGCTTTCAATGTGGAACTAGGCCAAGCTAGACAGACCTTCTTCTCAAATATTATAAACAGAAACATTAACAACACGTGCACTCTTTTTGCTACTGTAGACAGACTAACAAACCCCCTGAATCACATTCCCAGAGAAATGCTCTCAGACAGCAAATGCAGCGAGTTTGCTTCCTTCTTTTTAGAGGAAATAAAAAATAGCAGAAAGGCAATCAGCACATCCTTGAGTTTCTTTGGGGTCAGTCAGATCAAACCAAAACCTCAGAAAGTTACTATGTCTGATTTCGAAACAATTGATGGTAACATTTTAGAAGACACAATACAGCACCTTAACACATCAACCTGCGCCCCTGAAACACTCCCCACTTCTTATTTCAAAGGTGTGTTTAACTGTTTAGAAGCAGATCTCTAAGAAGTGGTACACTCCTCACTTCTCTATGGGACACTTTTCCAACCGCCCTTAAAACTGCAATAGTTAAGCCTCTTCTGAAAAAGAGAAATCTGGATAACTCCATATTGAGCAACTACAGACCAATCTCAAATCTCCCCTTCATAGGCAAACTCATTGAAAAAGTTGTTTTCAACCAGCTGAACAAATTCTTAAACTCAAACGGACACTTTGACAATTTTCAATCTGGTTTCCGACCGCATCACAGCACAGAGACAGCGCTCATAAAGATTATAAATGATTTTCGCTTAAATACAGGTAAAACATCAATACTGGTACAACTGGACCTCAGTGCTGCATTCGACACTGTTGACCACAACATACTTCTTGACAGGCTGGAAAACTGGGTCGGGCTTTCTGGGAAGGTCCTCAAATGGTTCCGGTCATACTTAGAAGGGAGAGGTTATTATGTGAGTATAGGTGACCATAAGTCTGAGTGGATATCCATGGCATGTGGAGTCCCACAAGGGTCAATTCTTGCACCACTCCTATTTAACCTGTATATGCTGCCACTGAGCCAAATAATGAAAAAGAACAAAATGGCTTACCACAGCTATGCTGACGATACCCAGATCTACTTAGCACTATCACCTAATGACTACAGCCCCATTGACTCCCTGTGCAAATGCATTGATGAAGTTAACAACTGGATGTGCCAAAAGTATCTTCAGTTAAACAAAGACAAAACTGAAATCACTACATTTGGAAACAAAGATTAAATTCTCAAGGTGAACGAAAAAGATAACAAAAAGTCAAGTCAGGAATCTTGGAGTGATTTTGGAGTCAGACCTGAGTTTCAGTAGTCATGTCAAAGCAATAACTAAATCAGCATACTATCATCTGAAAAATATTGCAAGAATTAGATGTTTTGTCTCCAGGCAAGACTTAGAGAAACTGGTTCATGCTTTCATCACCAGTAGGGTGGACTATTGTAATGGCCTTCTCACCCAAAAAGACCATTAGACAGCTGCAGCTCATACAGAACGCTGCTGCCAGGATTCTGAGCAGAACCAGAAAATATGACCATATCACACCAGTCCTCAGGTCTTTACACTGGCTTCCAGTTACATCTAGGATCGCTTTTAAAGTACTATTACTTGTTTATAAATCACTCAATGACCTAGGACCTCAGTACATTGCAGATATGCTGATTAAATACAAACCAAACAGATCACTCAGATCAGCAGGAGAATCAAGTCAGTTAGAAATACCAAGAGTTCACTCAAAGCAAGGAGAGTCTGCTTTTAGCTATTATGCCAGCCGTAGTTGGAACCAGCTTCCTGAACAGATCAGATGTGCTCCAACAGTAGCCACATTCAAATCCAGACTCAAAACAGATCTGTTTAGCTCTGCATTTACTGAATGAGCTCCGTGCCACTGTACGTCCGACTGATTGCACCTTATCTATTCATCATTTTTTAAATTCTTTTAAAAACTGTTTTAGTTTACCTTTGTCCTTTTCTTTGGTTATCATCATTTAATTATTTTTAATTCTCTTTACAACTGTTTCTATTTTTATTTTGATGCATTGCATTCTTTTTCTTATGCATTTGTAACAAAAATGTGACTATGTGTTGAGTTTAATGTCTCGGGGAATAATTAACTCAAAAGGGATTTAATATTCAATATTCATGAATTTATGAATATAATTTGCTAGTCGTTCATTACGTATTAAAATTTTCCGATTAGGAAAAATGTTTAATTCAATACAAGTAACCCTTTACGGAATTGCTTGAAATTATCTTACTAAGTTTGTCCTGCAAATTAGTTATAGACTTTCAAATCAATTCTCAATAAGGGATTACTGCTTTACGAGCGCATAAGAAACATTAACTTTACTGATCAGGACAAAATCAATATTTCAAATGGTCGTACAGTTTACTTTACTAAAATAGTACCATAAGCAGTTAGGTAACGTTAGATCGTAAGTTTCATTGACTTTGTGTATGTAGAAGAATAACGGATTCCACTCATTAAATGTCTTTTGGAAGTTTAATAAACACAGACTAAAAATAACACTACAATTCACACAGAAAGTACATACTAAATATGCATAAAGAGAGTATAAATATAGATAGTAAACGAAAGAATATGGTACATAAACAAAAATAATGAATAGACTAAAATGAGAGAGATAAAGAGGGAGAGAGAGAGAGAGAGAGAGAGAGAGAGAGAGAGAGAGAGAGAGAGAGAGAGAGAGAGAGAGAGAGACAGGGAGAGAGAGAGAGAGAGAGAGAGAGAGAGAGACAGGAAGAGAGAGACAGCTTCACTTCAGTTACACAGAGAGAGCTCACGAAGTTAGCTTGTCCCAACGGGAAATAGCACGACCCTTCTAACAGCAGTTTGGATTTAAGAAATAAGAATACTTGCTTTAGTTTTGGCTTCTCGCGCGTGTGTGTGTGTGTTCCGAGTTCAAGTACACTGTAAAAAATGTGTGGTGGTTTTTGTTGGTTTAACTTAAAAAAGTAAGTAACCTGGTTGCCTTAAAATTTTGAGTTTATTGAAATTAAAAATTTGAGTTGATACAATGAAGGAAATTAGTTTAATAAATAGAAACTCAAAATATTTTTGTATCTGAACCACATAAAAAATGTGATAAATCATGAAAATAGCACAATTTGGCATGTTTCACTGCGTCATCAGAAATAACACACATAAATTACCCAATATGGTTACAAAATCTTTTTAAAATCTTTTAATAAAGGTTGTCGAATCTCAAAAAATTTTCATTGTATTGACTTAACACAAACAAAAAAATGATGTTCAATGTCGCAAACAGTAAACAGCACAAGTGATAATTTTTCACCACTTTGAGATTATTTCGTTTTATTGGGTGCCCATTTTTCTGAGAGCTCTGACTTGACCACGTGACCGCACTGTACTACCTGACCACTGCAGATTAATTTAGGCGTTGATAGTAACGCATCACTGTAAAAAAATATTTCGAAAAAAAGTTACCTGGTTGCCTTAAAATTTTGAGTTCACTGAAATTAAAATTTTGAGTTAATACAATGAAAATTTTTTGAGATTCGACAACCTTTATTAAAATATTATTAAAAGATTTTGTAAGCATATTGGGTAATTGTGTGTGTTTTATTTCTGATGATGCAGTGAAACATGCCAAATAGTGCTATTTTCATGATTTATCAATTTTTTTATGTGGTTCAGATACAATAATATTTTGAGTTTCTATTTATTAAACAAATTTCCTTCATTGTATTAACTCAAAGTTTTAATTTCAATAAACTCACAATTTTAAGGCAACCAGGTTACTTACTTTTTTAAGTTAAACCAACCAAAATTTTTTACAGTGTAGAAACGCTCAAGTGTCTCCTCCTTATTATAGTTTATTATAAACCAAATAAGTCTTGAACACAAGTGCTAAATCCGCTCCTCCAGGGCTTATCAAACACACCTGAACAAGCTAATCAAGGTCTTCAAGATTAGGCTAAAACTACAGGCAGCTGCGTTTCATCAGGGTTGGAGTTACTCAGACATTGGATCTTTAAAAAGGCAGTTTCAAAGAACCTGCAAACAGTGGTTTATGCTGCAGGGTAAAGCAGCTCGTGTTTAGTGTTGTTTTGAGAGCCTTGTGGGTTCCAGCAGAGTTCATTGTGACCAGCGCAAGTTGAGAGGATGACAGCCCGTGTGTTGTGCTCGTTGAGTGCTGTTTTATTGTGTCTATCTGTCTATTTGAGCACAATAGACGCTGGTGTTGTAGGTGAGAATTTATCTTATTTACACAGCCTGAGGAAATGCATAAATAAGTGCCTTACAAAATAAGAATATTAACCGTGCAAACCGTGCATTAACCTCAAAGGAAACATGGATACAGGTTTCATTTAGTAATTCATAGTAAATATCAAATTGCAAGGAAACTGCAAGAAACACATTGAACTGAAACCATGAAATGGAAAGCCTGAATATTCCAGTAAAAACTATTCATTGATGCTAGTGAATGACTTTCAGCATAGTTGTTTTCTGTCATGTGTCTTTTAAACAGCAAAGCCAGGAGAGTGTCCCAGCACAAAATCTGGAGCTGGAACGTGTGCTGAGTTGTGTGTTTCTGACCATGACTGTCCTAACAATGAGAAATGCTGCAGCAATGGATGTGGACGTCAGTGTATGGCTCCATATACAGGTATTTGTATTAGAATTGGTTGTGGTGATTAGTGAGTCTTTTTTTGTTGTCAATAACACGAGCAGGTCATAGCACTGTCAAGCACTCAATAGCTTTACAAAACTAGGAGATGAGGAAGATTAATACTAAAACACTAATCACTCTGTAAGTTACACGTACTATTCATGATTTGATCATTTTGTGCTGTACGAGACTGAATGCTGCTGAAAGAACAGACTAAACCGGCTGTTTGTGTCCCTTCAGTGAAGCCTGCAGCCCATTTGCCAGCAGCTGAACCATCATTGCCTGCAGCTGAACCAACTTTGCCAGCAGCTGAACCAACTTTGCCAGCAGCCGAACCATCATTGCCTGCAGCTGAACCAACTTTGCCTGAAGCCGAACCATTGTTGCCCTCATCCCAGCCCCCTGTGCCTGAATCCGAGCCCTCATCCCAGCCCCCTGTGCCTGAGTCTGAGCCCTCATCCGAGCCCTCATCCCAGCCCCCTGTGCCTGAATCCGAGCCCTCAGCTCAGCCCCCTGTGCCTGAGTCCGAGCCCTCAGCCCAGCCCCCTGTGCCCACAGCCCAGCCCCCTGTGGCCAAATCTGTGCCTGCAGCCCAGCCTCCTGTGCCCACAGCCCGGCCCCTTATGCCCAAATCTGTGCCCGCAGCCCAGCCCCTTGTGCCCAAAACCGTGCCCGCAGCCCGACTGCCGCCGCGTAAAGCTAAACTGCTGTTACTTGCAGCCCAACCAAAGTCTCCAGGGAAGCCTGCAGCTAAATTGCTGACACCTGTAGCCAACCTGCCAAAGCCTGCACCAAATAAAACCAAGAGCCTTATCCCTTAATGCCAAATAAATGTTATGTTTGGTGAAATGTGTGCTTTCTTTTTTATTATCCATTTTTAGGAGTTTGGTAACAATTGGTTCTTTATTTCCATGGTTTGGCAAAAATTAAAGGCCTGCTAAAGCTGTTTGTCTAACTATATTTACCATGTTATAACGTGTACTCTCTAGCTTCTGCCAGACTGCCTTCTGTGTTCAGCTTATGGAAAAGTGTAACTGACAAGGTGTAAGCATTACACTGCAAGCGGTGCTATTTATGCACTTAAGTTGACTAAGGAGAAGCTAGATCTCCTTGCAAGGTTTAAATCGGGTGTTTTTTTGTTTTTTTGTTTTTTTTGTGCACTACAGAGGCCTTTTCTTAACCCCCGCAGAGCTGTGTACTCATGGATGCATTTATATTCTGGCCTCCCATTATAATGCTGGGATTAGCCATGAACTGTCTCATAATGTGTCTTTCTCTTATCTGAAAGATTAATAATCCTATGATGAGCATCAATGACTCATTCATGGGGTAGTTCAAGTGACCCATCCTTAAGTCAAATCAAAAGTTTTATTATCTGGAGCTTCATTTAGACCCTGCTCTCAGTGGTCAAAACAGAGTACAAAAGTGTTCAAAATTAGATTTTTTTTTTTATACTAGTTTTGTACATTAATATTCTGTAACTCAATAAAAATTGATTGCAAAAATAGAAAAGAATCCTGACTAAATCCAGCAGTGCAGAATAATCAATTATTGATGACACTTTGAAGGGATGTTAAAGGGAGCAAAGATAGATAATTTCACCTGATTCAATTCCTCGCATCCTGAAGGGGTAGAGCTAAGGCGCAAGGAATCTAGGTAAGGAAACGAGGATGCACAAATACGAATTGGGAAGTGTAAACTCCATCTTTTTGGCCTAACGTAGGAATCCAACAGCTGGTCGAAGGACTTCTTGCGTGTATGTCTTTTTCAGGTGTTTCTTTAAAGAACTGCAATTTATTAAAATGTGAAGATCCAGTTTTAAATCTGACTCCATGTTGAATTTAATCTGACTCTAATTGTGTGTAGTTTCATTGAGTTTGTTACGTTGATAAATGTACGGCTGATCTATAAATTATAATTAATTATAATCTGAATTATAAAATAGTTAAACATAGTTTCAAAGAGTCATCATTTACCTTGCAATAGAGACTTACCGCAACAGTGTGGGAAGTTCTGGATACAGATGCTTCCCTGAGTGGTTTGCCCCTTCTCCTTAAATACTAGAACAATAAACATTTAGCACCCAAATATTTATGCAGCTTTTGGTTCTTTTCTCGTGCCCAAATGGTCCCACCTATCCTTGGGGCCTGACAGCAAATGTTTATCAAAAGATCTTTATGAGCATCTCCCCACACCAGAAAAACAAACCCGGTTGTCCTTCTTTTACGACCTGTTTTACTAGTGCGGGAATGTAACCTATTCCACTGATGTGAGAATGAAACCTGTTTACCAATCACACCAAAAGTATTTATTTTGACCATACAAAGCAGTATCTGCGAGATTTGCATGTTTGTGTAGCCCTGAGACAGTCGGCGAGAGGGTCCTATCTCGGCAGGGGTGAGGAAATGGGATTGGACCAGGTGGAGTCTTGTTTTCTCTTGTATTCAGTGAGTGAAGTCTTATTGCAGCTTTGATCCCTTGAGTTTGTTCTCAGGTGAAATCCATTCTTACAGTTGCACCCAATGTGAATGTGTAAAAAAACAACAACAAACAAACAAAAAAAATCGGGAAAGAGCTTTGAGATCGACTGTACAAATAGATCTGAAAAGAAATCGGAGGTATATTATTACAGACTGCCGAAAGCTACAGAAAAGAGAAGCAAATGGTTCGCTGCAAGACACAACTGCACTCCAGACAGTGAAACGTGAATTTGCAGATATCAGTTTGTGCCAGTGTTGAATTTTGGGGTAAACTTAAACCATATACACCGATCAGGCATAACATTATGAAAAGTGAATTGAATAACACTGATTATCTCTACATCACGGCACCTGTTAATGGGTGGCAAATATTAGGCAGCAAGTGAACATTTTGTTCTCAAAGTTGATATGTTAGAAGCAGGAAAGATGGACAAGTGTAAGGATTTGAGCAAGTTTGACAAGGGCCAAATGTGATGCTAGATGACTGGGTCAAAGCATATTGTGGGGTGTTCCCCGTCTGCAGTGGTCAGCATCTATCGTAAGTGTTCCAAAACAGTCCAAGAACAGTGGTGAACCAGCGACAGGTCATGGTTGGCCAAGGCTCATTGATGCATGTGGGTAGCAAAGGCTGGCATGTGGGGGCAATATCTCAAATTGCTCAAGAAGTTAATGCTGGTTCTGAGGTGTCAGAATACACAGCATGGGGCTGCATAATTTTAACATTCACATAGACAATGCTGAATCCAGTACAACAAAAGAGCTCATGACTGTTCTTAACACTTTTGATTTGACACAGCCTGTAAATGGACCCACACACAATCGTGGACACACTCTAGATTTACTTATCAGTAATGGTCTAAACATTTCATCGATTGTTATTAAGGATGTGGCACTGTCTGATCATTTCTGTATTTTCTTTGATATATCAATCTCTCCTCCCATTGAAGCTAGATCTGTCTCTGTAAAAAAAAGAGATGCTTAAATGAGAACACTAATGTGCTGTTCATGAAGGCTTTAACACCAAGCATATCTGCAGACTCTGTTGATTTTCTCCTTGACTCTCTAACTCAAAAGTTAAGAGTGTAATTGATGATATTGCTCCTCTGAAAGTCAGGAAAAAGAGTGGCAAACAAAAGGCACCATGGAGAAACTCAACAGCAGTTCAAATAACGAAAAGACAATGCAGAAAATCTGAACGCAAGTGGCGGAAGACAAAACTTGTAATCCATTATAACGTCTATATAGACAGCCTTCATGCTTTCAATGTGGAACTAGTCAAAGCTAGACAGACCTTCATCTCAAATATTATAAACAGAAACATTAACAACACGCGCACTCTTTTTGCTACTGTAGACAGACTAACAAACCCCCTGAGTCACATTCCCAGAGAAATGCTCTCAGACAGCAAATGCAGCGAGTTTGCTTCCTTCTTTTCAGAGGAAATAAAAAATAGCAGAAAGGCAATCAGCACATCCTTGAGTTTCTTTGGGGTCAGTCAGATCAAACCAAAACCTCAGAAAGTTACTATGTCAGATTTCGAAACAATTGACGGTAACATTTTAGAAGACACAGTACAGCACCTTAACACATCAACCTGCGCCACTGAAACACTCCCAACTTCTTTTTTCAAAGGTGTGTTTAACTGTTTAGAAGCAGATCTCTAAGAAGTGGTAAACTCCTCACTTCTCTATGGGACACTTTTCCAACCGCCCTTAAAACTGCAATAGTTAAGCCTCTTCTGAAAAAGAGAAATCTGGATAACTCCATATTGAGCAACTACAGACCAATCTCAAATCTCCCCTTCATAGGCAAACTCATTGAAAAAGTTGTTTTCAATCAGCTGAACAAATTCTTAAACTCAAACGGACACTTTGACAATTTTCAATCTGGTTTCCGACCGCATCACAGCACAGAGACAGCGCTCATAAAGATTATAAATGATATTCGCTTAAATACTGATACAGGTAAAACATCAATTCTGGTACAACTGGACCTCAGTGCTGCATTCGACACTGTTGACCACAACATACTTCTTGACAGGCTGGAAAACTGGGTCGGGCTTTCTGGGAAGGTCCTCAAATGGTTCCGGTCATACTTAGAAGGGAGAGGTTATTATGTGAGTATAGGTGACCATAAGTCTGAGTGGACATCCATGGCATGTGGCATCCCACAAGGGTCAATTCTGGCACCACTCCTATTTAACCTGTATATGCTGCCACTGAGCCAAATAATGAAAAAGAACAAAATTGCTTACCACAGCTATGCTGACGATACCCAGATCTACTTAGCACTATCACCTAATGACTACAGCCCCATTGACTCCCTGTGCAAATGCATTGATGAAGTTAACAACTGGATGTGCCAAAAGTATCTTCAGTTAAACAAAGACAAAACTGAAATCACTACATTTGGAAACAAAGATTAAATTCTCAAGGTGAACGAAAAAGATAACAAAAAGTCAAGTCAGGAATTTTGGAGTCAGACCTGAGTTTCAGTAGTCATGTCAAAGCAATAACTAAATCAGCATACTATCATCTGAAAAATATTGCAAGAATTAGATGTTTTGTCTCCAGGCAAGACTTAGAGAAACTGGTTCATGCTTTCATCACCAGTAGGGTGGACTATTGTAATGGCCTTCTCACCCAAAAAGACCATTAGACAGCTGCAGCTCATACAGAACGCTGCTGCCAGGATTCTGAGCAGAACCAGAAAATATGACCATATCACACCAGTCCTCAGGTCTTTACACTGGCTTCCAGTTACATCTAGGATCGCTTTTAAAGTACTATTACTTGTTTATAAATCACTCAATGACCTAGGACCTCAGTACATTGCAGATATGCTGATTAAATACAAACCAAACAGATCACTCAGATCAGCAGGAGAATCAAGTCAGTTAGAAATACCAAGAGTTCACTCAAAGCAAGGAGAGTCTGCTTTTAACTATTATGCCAGCCGTAGTTGGAACCAGCTTCCTGAACAGATCAGATGTGCTCCAACAGTAGCCACATTCAAATCCAGACTCAAAACACATCTGTTTAGCTCTGCATTTACTGAATGAGCTCCGTGCCACTGTACGTCCGACTGATTGCACCTTATCTATTCATCATTTTTTAAATTCTTTTTAAAACTGTTTTAGTTTACCTTTGTCCTTTTCTTTGGTTATCATCATTTAATTATTTTTAATTCTCTTTACAACTGTTTCTATTTTTATTTTGATGCATTGCATTCTTTTTCTTATGCATTTGTAACAAAAATGTGACTATGTGTTGAGTTTAATGTCTCGGGGAATAATTAACTCAAAAGGGATTTAATATTCAATATTCATGAATTTATGAATATAATTTGCTAGTCGTTCATTACGTATTAAAATTTTCCGATTAGGAAAAATGTTTAATTCAATACAAGTAACCCTTTACGGAATTGCTTGAAATTATCTTACTAAGTTTGTCCTGCAAATTAGTTATAGACTTTCAAATCAATTCTCAATAAGGGATTACTGCTTTACGAGCGCATAAGAAACATTAACTTTACTGATCAGGACAAAATCAATATTTCAAATGGTCGTACAGTTTACTTTACTAAAATAGTACCATAAGCAGTTAGGTCACGTTAGATCGTAAGTTTCATTGACTTTGTGTATGTAGAAGAATAACGGATTCCACTCATTAAATGTCTTTTGGAAGTTTAATAAACACAGACTAAAAATAACACTACAATTCACACAGAAAGTACATACTAAATATGCATAAAGAGAGTATAAATATAGATAGTAAACGAAAGAATATGGTACATAAACAAAAATAATGAATAGACTAAAATGAGAGAGATAAAGAGGGAGAGAGAGAGAGAGAGAGAGAGAGAGAGAGAGAGAGAGAGAGAGAGAGAGAGAGAGAGAGAGAGAGAGAGAGAGAGAGAGAGAGAGAGAGAGAGAGACAGGGAGACTTTTTTTTGACTTTTAACACCCTTTTAATTTACACCATTTTTCAAAACATTACAATCTTAATATACAAAACACCTAATGATGCACACAAAAAAGTTACCAATTAAAAACCATATTTCCAAACTCATTCATTGTTACTAAAGCCTCTCTCACACCCCACCTCATTTCAAAATAAGGTACATTTTCAGTTTGTTTATAATATGCAAACTCAATAGCAACCCTAAATTCTACCAGTGATTTAAAAAGAGACAATAAATCAACATCTTGACCAGCATTTTTACATTGATGCGTTTTCAAGATTGCTAGCTTGGCTTGACCCATTAAAAAGTTGGCAAGCACACACTGTTCACGCCACAACTGTTTGTACTTACAACCAAAAATAAAAAGGTTTTTTGTAAAAGAAAATCCCAATTTCATAATTAGTTTTTCCAAAAGTACAAACAGTGAACCCAGCCTTGGACACTCACAAAATAGATGAAATACAGTATCAGAAGCCTTACAAAAAGAACATTCAGGTAAAACCGTATCATTAAACTTGGAAACAAAGGTATTTGTAGCCAACGCACAGTGAAGTATTCTCCACTGTAAGTCTCCACATTTTTTGGGAATGGGAGGCTTATACAACAGCCTCCATGAGGGATTCACATCTCTGGGTACAGAAAGGTAAGTCCTCCATTTAGTGTCTATCCTTTCCTTCAACTGCCCAAAGTGTGCTGATTTAACACAAATATAATAAACAGTTTTCTTCCCCATACATTGAAAATCCGAAGATTCAAATCCCTTTAGCAAAAAGACCTTTGTATTCTCTTCAATTTCCAAATTTTTAGGAACAACTTTCAATACTGGAAAATTCTTAACTACCAAACCATTAGCTAGAGCAGAATCTATAGACTCTGTAAATACTGGGGGGAAACAAGCTTTAAAGCTCTTAACTACCCCTTCCACTGTTCTTACTGACCTAATCCCGACCTGGTCAGCAAGTGACTGAGCTGTTCGCCACACCCCTTCTGTAATATCAAGCAGGTCTATAACTCTAGTTATTCCAGCATTCAAAAACGTTTTAATTAGAGAACTTGATAATTGAGGTTTTGGCTTAAAAAGAGGATTAGAAAACAAAGGTTCTGCACATCCATAATTTTCATCACTCACTCTTAAAAATTTTAACAAACTCCCTGATCGAAAGATTGATGCGTAGAATTTAAAAAGAGAACAATGCACATTTTCAACATAAGGCTTCTCAATTAAAAATAACTCTTTGTCAAGGTCGGTTCCTCCAAGATCCTTAAGGATATACAAACAATAATCAATCCATGGCATACCATCAGAGCAATACAACAGTTTTTGCAATGTTTGTAATCTCATTGCTGCAATTTTTGATTCAACATGTATAAGGCCTTGACCTCCCTCTATAACAGGTAAATATAGCACCCCCGGAGGAAGCCAATGATGGCCACTCCAAAAGAAATCCACAAATGCCTTTTGAACATTTAACAGCAATTCTTTAGGGGGATCTAACACCGTCACCTTATGCCAAAGCATTGAGGCGGCTAAATTATTAATCACCAGGCATCTCCCTCTATATGAGAGCTGTGGGAGAATCCACTTCCACTTTTGAAGTTTACCAGTGACCCGGTCCACCACTCCTTCCCAGTTCTTCTCTATGTATTGGTCGGTTCCAAAATAAATACCAAGAACTTTTAAACCATCCTGGGCCCATTTACACTGCTTTGGCAAATTAGGAGGTCCTGTGCTATGCCAGTCTCCAATCAACAAAGAATTACATTTTTCCCAATTTATCCTTGCAGAGGTAGCCTTCTGAAAAATATTCAAACATGAAATGATATTATCAACATCATTTGAGTTCCTAATTATCAGAGTTACATCGTCTGCATAGGCTATAAGTTTTACTTGGGGAACTTTAAGGCAGCCAGGGACACCAATACCACATAATCTTTGTCTCAACAGATTCAAAAAAGGCTCTATAGAAATAGCATAGAGTAAACCTGACAGAGGACACCCTTGTCTTATTCCTCTTGTCACTGAAAAGGGCCTTGTTAGCATACTATTTACTCTTAACATGCTATAAATATCACTGTACATGAGCTTAATAAAAGACACAAACTGATGACCAAACCCAAAAGCCTCAAGAGTCTTAAATAAATAAGAGTGGTCCACTCTATCAAAGGCTTTCTCTTGGTCCAAAGAGAGAAGGCCGATGTCCAGATTATGTCTTTTTGCCACTGAAATAATGTCCCTAACCAAGAAAAGGTTGTCAAATATTGTTCGGTTAGGGATACAGTAGGACTGATCATTGTGAATAATAGTGTCAATAGAGTTCTTCAACCTGTTGGTTAAGGTTTTGGAAAAAATTTTAAGATCAACACACAGCAAGGAGACAGGGCGCCAGTTTTTTAAACAACCAAGGTCTCCTTTTTTGGGGATCAGAGTTAAAACCGCTCGCCTGCAGCTCAAAGGAAGGGTCTTTCTTTCAATACTTTCCAACAAAACATCATACAAGTCCTGGCCAACTAAGTTCCAGAATGTCTTGTAAAACTCGGCTGATAAACCGTCCAAACCAGGTGACTTTCCAGGATTCAACTCATGGACAGCCCTTGAAAGTTCAGTCATCATCAAAGGGCTCTCAAGATCCATCTTGTCCTTCTTTGATAATTGAGGTAAGCCACTCAAAAGAACATCAGCTTCCTCTCCATTACATGGCTCTGAACGATATAAATCTTCATAAAAAGAAATAGCAAATGCATTCACTTCCTTCTGCGTTGTTAGAACTCTTCCATCTGGAAGTTTCAATTGATGAAGATTCTTATTCACTCTTGCTTTTTTTTTTCAAGTCCAAAGAAAAAAGAAGTAGGAGAATCCATGTTATTTAAACGGATGAATTTTGCCCTTAAAAGGGCAGTTTTGCCTTGTTCTTCCGCCAAACTTTGTAAAAGAAACTTATTCCTTTCAAAAGACTCATTGGAGATGGAACTTGTTGTATTATCACTGGTTTGTCCAAGAATTTCCTGCTCAATGGCTCTCATCTTCTCCACCAGGGCACTTCTGCTATGTGCAGTAAACTGCTGACAAAAAATTTTAATCTGTACCTTGCCCACATCCCACCATTGACTTAAAGATGGGAAATTTCCTCTCTCCTCTCTCCAAGAATTCCAAAAAAGGTGAAAAGAGTGAATAAAGCAGTGATTCTGAAGTAGCCTATTATCAAAGTGCCAAAGTGATTTATAAGATTTAGTGGCCCCAACAGAAATAGCCATAGAAATATAATGATGATCTGAGAGAAAAGTAGGCGAAATAGAATTCCTAAAAAACCTTCCCCTATTACAGGCTTCAGTATAAAAACGATCAAGCCGAGCTCCAGACATATTATTTGAGTTCACTTTCATCCAGGTATACTGTCTAAGCCCAGGAAATGTATTTCTCCACAAATCGACAAAATTATAACAATCAACTATACCTTTAAGAATCCTAGCTGACGGAGGATGTGGTTCACTATGATTCCGATCCAGCTGCTGATTTAAAGTACAGTTAAAATCACCCCCCAGTATGGTGATATTATCCCGGGGACAATTTGATAATTCATCTGATAGTTTTTCAAAAAACTTAATGCGCTCCCGGCCATCATTGGGAGCATAGACATTAAATAGAGAAAAATGTATATCACTTACAGTAACATCTACCCGTAATAATCTTCCTGGTATTATCTCAAAACTCTTAAAAATACCACCAACCCGGGCTGAAAACAGAATTGCAACCCCCGTACTAACATTTGTTCCATGACTCAGAAACACATCCCCCTTCCAATCACTAAACCACTGTGACTGATTCTGCAAATCTGTATGCGTTTCCTGAAGTAAGATCACATCAGCCTTTTTCAGAATTAAATAATCAAAGAGATCATTTCTTTTTACTGTACTACGACAGCCATTAATGTTTAAAGACCCGATATTTAACAAAGTCATGACAATAATTATAATGGGAACAACCCACCACATCTTTCTTTTAACACTCTTCATAGAATCAATGTTTTTTCAGACGTGACTTTAAACTTGTTCTAACCCCACTTACAAGTTTTTTAAGCCTGTAGCGTTTTGGTTGATCCAGTTCTTCTAACGTCGCTTTTCGCATGGCAATAGCACCAGACTCAACAAAAAGTTCCAAATCAGGAAAATATTTTTCCAATTTAGGTTTTCTTTGATTCTTAGTAGCGTCTAGGAAATTACACAACTGTTGTACTGTATAAAAAGGAGACTTCAAGTGAGAAGTAAGATAATTCCCCACAGAATGTCCTTGTGAATCTCCATCATGTTCTTCTCCCATTTCTGGACATTCACATTCAGAATCGTTCTCAGATAAATCATCAGTTCTCTGTGACAACAGATCTACATCTATATCAACCTGTAACAGGTTACTGCTTTGTATCGGCAAATTTTCAGGCTCCCTTTGTTTTTCTGGGCATTCTGAATCATTACCTACCCCAGCAATAATGAGCTCTTCATCAGCTTTAACAACTCCATCTACATCTTGTGTAACGGAGGCACTATCTGTATCTACAGTAGGACAATGTTGTCCAAGCACATCAGAGCTCTCTCCACTGTTTGATACAGCTGTGTCATCTTTCTGTACATTATCAGTACTTTCTGCAACGCTATTATCTACAGCAGTATTCACCTGTTCCGTTGTAGAATTAAGCTCTTTCTCCTTTTCAGCCTCCAAATTTAAAGGACACGATTGCCTCACATGACCCTGTTTCCCACATGTAAAACATTTCATTGAATCAACAGTGATAAAGATCGTATAATCTTTCCCATTCAACGTTAGTTTTACAGCTACTTCAAGGTTTTGGAACTCAGCATTTAAAATCATGTACGTATGACGTCTAAATGACATGATATGCTTTAATTCTGGTTTTTTTAAACCAAGCGGAATCATTTTGATCGGTCCCATTAATTTGCCATAACGCCCCAGAATGCGCTCAAGTGTATCATTTGGAATGAACGGCGGAATATTGGAAAGGATAACTTTTTTCGAAGGGTTAGACAGTGGCAAAACCGGAATGAATGCATCTCTCACAGACAATCCATGTTCAACCAAATCATCAACCATAGACGTTTCCTTCAGAAAAATAACAACTGCCTTATTCATTCTTGATGCAGACAAAATGTTCAACGCACCGACTGCATTGCCGACAGCAATTAAACAATCTTCCACTGATACGGTCTCGTCTGATAAACATTTGCACCCATGGCGCGCAGTCAAAGACGCAAAGCCATCCGAATTTGATCCCATTTCCACTCTCCTTTGCCGACAAAGTCAGCGAATAAATATGCCCGAATTAATCAATAAGTAAACTCAAACTATATGCACCTTACTCTAAAATAGAAAAGGGAAAAAAAGTTTGAAAACTCACTCAAACACCTCGCTCAGTCATTCACACTCCTCCCGACACTCCCGCACATGCGCACAGTGAGAGAGAGAGAGAGAGAGAGAGAGAGAGAGAGAGAGAGAGAGAGAGACAGGGAGAGAGAGACAGCTTCACTTCAGTTACACAGAGAGAGCTCACGAAGTTAGCTTGTCCCAACGGGAAATAGCACGACCCTTCTAACAGCAGTTTGGATTTAAGAAATAAGAATACTTGCTTTAGTTTTGGCTTCTCGCATGTGTGTGTGTGTGTTCAGAGTTCAAGTACACTGTAAAAAATGTGTGGTGGTTTTTGTTGGTTTAACTTAAAAAAGTAAGTAACCTGGTTGCCTTAAAATTTTGAGTTTATTGAAATTAAAAATTTGAGTTGATACAATGAAGGAAAATTAGTTTAATAAATAGAAACTCAAAATATTTTTGTATCTGAACCACATAAAAAATGTGATAAATCATGAAGATAGCACAATTTGGCATGTTTCACTGCGTCATCAGAAATAACACACATAAATTACCCAATATGGTTACAAAATCTTTTTAAAATCTTTTAATAAAGGTTGTCGAATCTCAAAAAATTTTCATTGTATTGACTTAACACAAACAAAAAAAATGATGTTCAATGTCGCAAACAGTAAACAGCACAAGTGATAATTTTTCACCACTTTGAGATTATTTCGTTTTATTGGGTGCCCATTTTTCTGAGAGCTCCGACTTGACCACGTGACCGCACTGTACTACCTGACCACTGCAGATTAATTTAGGCGTTGATAGTAACGCATCACTGTAAAAAAATATTTCGAAAAAAAGTTACCTGGTTGCCTTAAAATTTTGAGTTCACTGAAATTAAAATTTTGAGTTAATACAATGAAAATTTTTTGAGATTCGACAACCTTTATTAAAATATTATTAAAAGATTTTGTAAGCATATTGGGTAATTGTGTGTGTTTTATTTCTGATGATGCAGTGAAACATGCCAAATAGTGCTATTTTCATGATTTATCAATTTTTTTATGTGGTTCAGATACAATAATATTTTGAGTTTCTATTTATTAAACAAATTTCCTTCATTGTATTAACTCAAAGTTTTAATTTCAATAAACTCACAATTTTAAGGCAACCAGGTTACTTACTTTTTTAAGTTAAACCAACTAAAATTTTTTACAGTGTAGAAACGCTCAAATGTCTCCTCCTTATTATAGTTTATTATAAACCAAATAAGTCTTGAACACAAGTGCTAAATCCGCTCCTCCAGGGCTTATCAAACACACCTGAACAAGCTAATCAAGGTCTTCAAGATTAGGCTAAAACTACAGGCAGCTGCGTTTCATCAGGGTTGGAGTTACTCAGACATTGGATCTTTAAAAAGGCAGTTTCAAAGAACCTGCAAACAGTGGTTTATGCTGCAGGGTAAAGCAGCTCGTGTTTAGTGTTGTTTTGAGAGCCTTGTGGGTTCCAGCAGAGTTCATTGTGACCAGCGCAAGTTGAGAGGATGACAGCCCGTGTGTTGTGCTCGTTGAGTGCTGTTTTATTGTGTCTATCTGTCTATTTGAGCACAATAGACGCTGGTGTTGTAGGTGAGAATTTATCTTATTTACACAGCCTGAGGAAATGCATAAATAAGTGCCTTACAAAATAAGAATATTAACCGTGCAAACCGTGCATTAACCTCAAAGGAAACATGGATACAGGTTTCATTTAGTAATTCATAGTAAATATCAAATTGCAAGGAAACTGCAAGAAACACATTGAACTGAAACCATGAAATGGAAAGCCTGAATATTCCAGTAAAAACTATTCATTGATGCTAGTGAATGACTTTCAGCATAGTTGTTTTCTGTCATGTGTCTTTTAAACAGCAAAGCCAGGAGAGTGTCCCAGCACAAAATCTGGAGCTGGAACGTGTGCTGAGTTGTGTGTTTCTGACCATGACTGTCCTAACAATGAGAAATGCTGCAGCAATGGATGTGGACGTCAGTGTATGGCTCCATATACAGGTATTTGTATTAGAATTGGTTGTGTGGTGATTAGTGAGTCTTTTTTTGTTGTCAATAACACGAGCAGGTCATAGCACTGTCAAGCACTCAATAGCTTTACAAAACTAGGAGATGAGGAAGATTAATACTAAAACACTAATCACTCTGTAAGTTACACATACTATTCATGATTTGATCATTTTGTGCTGTACGAGACTGAATGCTGCTGAAAGAACAGACTAAACCGGCTGTTTGTGTCCCTTCAGTGAAGCCTGCAGCCCATTTGCCAGCAGCTGAACCAACTTTGCCAGCAGCTGAACCAACTTTGCCAGCAGCTGAACCAACTTTGCCAGCAGCCGAACCATCATTGCCTGCAGCCGAACCATCATTGCCTGCAGCCGAACCAACTTTGCCTGAAGCCGAACCATTGTTGCCCTCATCCCAGCCCCCTGTGCCTGAATCCGAGCCCTCATCCCAGCCCCCTGTGCCTGAGTCCGAGCCCTCATCCGAGCCCTCATCCCAGCCCCCTGTGCCTGAATCCGAGCCCTCAGCTCAGCCCCCTGTGCCTGAGTCCGAGCCCTCAGCCCAGCCCCCTGTGGCCAAATCTGTGCCTGCAGCCCAGCCTCCTGTGCCCACAGCCCGGCCCCTTATGCCCAAATCTGTGCCTGCAGCCCAGCCTCCTGTGCCCACAGCCCGGCCCCTTATGCCCAAATCTGTGCCCGCAGCCCAGCCCCTTGTGCCCAAAACCGTGCCCGCAGCCCGACTGCCGCCGCGTAAAGCTAAACTGCTGTTACTTGCAGCCCAACCAAAGTCTCCAGGGAAGCCTGCAGCTAAATTGCTGACACCTGTAGCCAACCTGCCAAAGCCTGCACCAAATAAAACCAAGAGCCTTATCCCTTAATGCCAAATAAATGTTATGTTTGGTGAAATGTGTGCTTTCTTTTTTATTATCCATTTTTAGGAGTTTGGTAACAATTGGTTCTTTATTTCCATGGTTTGGCAAAAATTAAAGGCCTGCTAAAGCTGTTTGTCTAACTATATTTACCATGTTATAACGTGTACTCTCTAGCTTCTGCCAGACTGCCTTCTGTGTTCAGCTTATGGAAAAGTGTAACTGACAAGGTGTAAGCATTACACTGCAAGCGGTGCTATTTATGCACTTAAGTTGACTAAGGAGAAGCTAGATCTCCTTGCAAGGTTTAAACGGGTGTTTTTTTTTTGTTTTTTTTGTGCACTACAGAGGCCTTTTCTTAACCCCCGCAGAACTGTGTACTCATGGATGCATTTATATTCTGGCCTCCCATTATAATGCTGGGATTAGCCATGAACTGTCTCATAATGTGTCTTTCTCTTATCTGAAAGATTAATAATCCTATGATGAGCATCAATGACTCATTCATGGGGTAGTTCAAGTGACCCATCCTTAAGTCAAATCAAAAGTTTTATTATCTGGAGCTTCATTTAGACCCTGCTCTCAGTGGTCAAAACAGAGTACAAAAGTGTTCAAAATTAGATTTTTTTTTTTATACTAGTTTTGTACATTAATATTCTGTAACTCAATAAAAATTGATTGCAAAAATAGAAAAGAATCCTGACTAAATCCAGCAGTGCAGAATCATCAATTATTGATGACACTTTGAAGGGTTGTTAAAGGGAGCAAAGATAGATAATTTCACCTGATTCAATTCCTCGCATCCTGAAGGGGTAGAGCTAAGGCGCAAGGAATCTAGGTAAGGAAACAAGGATGCACAAATACGAATTGGGAAGTGTAAACTCCATCTTTTTGGCCTAACGTAGGAATCCAACAGCTGGTCGAAGGACTTCTTGCGTGTATGTCTTTTTCAGGTGTTTCTTTAAAGAACTGCAATTTATTAAAATGTGAAGATCCAGTTTTAAATCTGACTCCATGTTGAATTTAATCTGACTCTAATTGTGTGTAGTTTCATTGAGTTTGTTACGTTGATAAATGTACGGCTGATCTATAAATTATAATTAATTATAATCTGAATTATAAAATAGTTAAACATAGTTTCAAAGAGTCATCATTTACCTTGCAATAGAGACTTACCGCAACAGTGTGGGAAGTTCTGGATACAGATGCTTCCCTGAGTGGTTTGCCCCTTCTCCTTAAATACTAGAACAATAAACATTTAGCACCCAAATATTTATGCAGCTTTTGGTTCTTTTCTCGTGCCCAAATGGTCCCACCTATCCTTGGGGCCTGACAGCAAATGTTTATCAAAAGATCTTTATGAGCATCTCCCCACACCAGAAAAACAAACCCGGTTGTCCTTCTTTTACGACCTGTTTTACTAGTGCGGGAATGTAACCTATTCCACTGATGTGAGAATGAAACCTGTTTACCAATCACACCAAAAGTATTTATTTTGACCATACAAAGCAGTATCTGCGAGATTTGCATGTTTGTGTAGCCCTGAGACAGTCGGCGAGAGGGTCCTATCTCGGCAGGGGTGAGGAAATGGGATTGGACCAGGTGGAGTCTTGTTTTCTCTTGTATTCAGTGAGTGAAGTCTTATTGCAGCTTTGATCCCTTGAGTTTGTTCTCAGGTGAAATCCATTCTTACAGTTGCACCCAATGTGAATGTGTAAAAAAACAACAACAAACAAACAAAAAAAATCGGGAAAGAGCTTTGAGATCGACTGTACAAATAGATCTGAAAAGAAATCAGAGGTATATTATTACAGACTGCCGAAAGCTACAGAAAAGAGAAGCAAATGGTTCGCTGCAAGACACAACTGCACTCCAGACAGTGAAACGTGAATTTGCAGATATCAGTTTGTGCCAGTGTTGAATTTTGGGGTAAACTTAAACCATATACACCGATCAGGAATAACATTATGAAAAGTGAATTGAATAACACTGATTATCTCTACATCACGGCACCTGTTAATGGGTGGCATATATTCGGCAGCAAGTGAACATTTTGTTCTCAAAGTTGATATGTTAGAAGCAGGAAAGATGGACAAGTGTAAGGATTTGAGCAAGTTTGACAAGGGCCAAATGTGATGCTAGATGACTGGGTCAAAGCATATTGTGGGGTGTTCCCCGTCTGCAGTGGTCAGCATCTATCGTAAGTGTTCCAAAACAGTCCAAGAACAGTGGTGAACCAGCGACAGGTCATGGTTGGCCAAGGCTCATTGATGCATGTGGGTAGCAAAGGCTGGCATGTGGGGGCAATATCTCAAATTGCTCAAGAAGTTAATGCTGGTTCTGAGGTGTCAGAATACACAGCATGGGGCTGCATAATTTTAACATTCACATAGACAATGCTGAATCCAGTACAACAAAAGAGCTCATGACTGTTCTTAACACTTTTGATTTGACACAGCCTGTAAATGGACCCACACACAATCGTGGACACACTCTAGATTTACTTATCAGTAATGGTCTAAACATTTCATCGATTGTTATTAAGGATGTGGCACTGTCTGATCATTTCTGTATTTTCTTTGATACATCAATCTCTCCTCCCATTGAAGCTAGATCTGTCTCTGTAAAAAAAGAGATGCTTAAATGAGAACACTAATGTGCTGTTCATGAAGGCTTTAACACCAAGCATATCTGCAGACTCTGTTGATTTTCTCCTTGACTCTCTAACTCAAAAGTTAAGAGTGTAATTGATGATATTGCTCCTCTGAAAGTCAGGAAAAAGAGTGGCAAACAAAAGGCGCCATGGAGAAACTCAACAGCAGTTCAAATAACGAAAAGACAATGCAGAAAATCTGAACGCAAGTGGCGGAAGACAAAACTTGTAATCCATTATAACGTCTATATAGACAGCCTTCATGCTTTCAATGTGGAACTAGTCAAAGCTAGACAGACCTTCATCTCAAATATTATAAACAGAAACATTAACAACACGCGCACTCTTTTTGCTACTGTAGACAGACTAACAAACCCCCCGAGTCACATTCCCAGAGAAATGCTCTCAGACAGCAAATGCAGCGAGTTTGCTTCCTTCTTTTCAGAGGAAATAAAAAAATAGCAGAAAGGCAATCAGCACATCCTTGAGTTTCTTTGGGGTCAGTCAGATCAAACCAAAACCTCAGAAAGTTACTATGTCAGATTTCGAAACAATTGACGGTAACATTTTAGAAGACACAGTACAGCACCTTAACACATCAACCTGCGCCACTGAAACACTCCCAACTTCTTTTTTCAAAGGTGTGTTTAACTGTTTAGAAGCAGATCTCTAAGAAGTGGTAAACTCCTCACTTCTCTATGGGACACTTTTCCAACCGCCCTTAAAACTGCAATAGTTAAGCCTCTTCTGAAAAAGAGAAATCTGGATAACTCCATATTGAGCAACTACAGACCAATCTCAAATCTCCCCTTCATAGGCAAACTCATTGAAAAAGTTGTTTTCAATCAGCTGAACAAATTCTTAAACTCAAACGGACACTTTGACAATTTTCAATCTGGTTTCCGACCGCATCACAGCACAGAGACAGTGCTCATAAAGATTATAAATGATATTCGCTTAAATACTGATACAGGTAAAACATCAATTCTGGTACAACTGGACCTCAGTGCTGCATTCGACACTGTTGACCACAACATACTTCTTGACAGGCTGGAAAACTGGGTCGGGCTTTCTGGGAAGGTCCTCAAATGGTTCCGGTCATACTTAGAAGGGAGAGGTTATTATGTGAGTATAGGTGACCATAAGTCTGAGTGGACATCCATGGCATGTGGGTCCCACAAGGGTCAATTCTGGCACCACTCCTATTTAACCTGTATATGCTGCCACTGAGCCAAATAATGAAAAAGAACAAAATTGCTTACCACAGCTATGCTGACGATACCCAGATCTACTTAGCACTATCACCTAATGACTACAGCCCCATTGACTCCCTGTGCAAATGCATTGATGAAGTTAACAACTGGATGTGCCAAAAGTATCTTCAGTTAAACAAAGACAAAACTGAAATCACTACATTTGGAAACAAAGATTAAATTCTCAAGGTGAACGAAAAAGATAACAAAAAGTCAAGTCAGGAATTTTGAAATCAGACCTGAGTTTCAGTAGTCATGTCAAAGCAATAACTAAATCAGCATACTATCATCTGAAAAATATTGCAAGAATTAGATGTTTTGTCTCCAGGCAAGACTTAGAGAAACTGGTTCATGCTTTCATCACCAGTAGGGTGGACTATTGTAATGGCCTTCTCACCGGCCTTCCTAAAAAGACCATTAGACAGCTGCAGCTCATACAGAACGCTGCTGCCAGGATTCTGAGCAGAACCAGAAAATATGACCATATCACACCAGTCCTCAGGTCTTTACACTGGCTTCCAGTTACATCTAGGATCGCTTTTAAAGTACTATTACTTGTTTATAAATCACTCAATGACCTAGGACCTCAGTACATTGCAGATATGCTGATTAAATAAAAACCAAACAGATCACTCAGATCAGCAGGAGAATCAAGTCAGTTAGAAATACCAAGAGTTCACTCAAAGCAAGGAGAGTCTGCTTTTAGCTATTATGCCAGCCGTAGTTGGAACCAGCTTCCTGAACAGATCAGATGTGCTCCAACAGTAGCCACATTCAAATCCAGACTCAAAACACATCTGTTTAGCTCTGCATTTACTGAATGAGCTCCGTGCCACTGTACGTCCGACTGATTGCACCTTATCTATTCATCATTTTTTAAATTCTTTTTAAAACTGTTTTAGTTTACCTTTGTCCTTTTCTTTGGTTATCATCATTTAATTATTTTTAATTCTCTTTACAACTGTGTCTATTTTTATTTTGATGCATTGCATTCTTTTTCTTATGCATTTGTAACAAAAATGTGACTATGTGTTGAGTTTAATGTCTCGGGGAATAATTAACTCAAAAGGGATTTAATATTCAATATTCATGAATTTATGAATATAATTTGCTAGTCGTTCATTACGTATTAAAATTTTCCGATTAGGAAAAATGTTTAATTCAATACAAGTAACCCTTTACGGAATTGCTTGAAATTATCTTACTAAGTTTGTCCTGCAAATTAGTTATAGACTTTCAAATCAATTCTCAATAAGGGATTACTGCTTTACGAGCGCATAAGAAACATTAACTTTACTGATCAGGACAAAATCAATATTTCAAATGGTCGTACAGTTTACTTTACTAAAATAGTACCATAAGCAGTTAGGTAACGTTAGATCGTAAGTTTCATTGACTTTGTGTATGTAGAAGAATAACGGATTCCACTCATTAAATGTCTTTTGGAAGTTTAATAAACACAGACTAAAAATAACACTACAATTCACACAGAAAGTACATACTAAATATGCATAAAGAGAGTATAAATATAGATAGTAAACGAAAGAATATGGTACATAAACAAAAATAATGAATAGACTAAAATGAGAGAGATAAAGAGGGAGAGAGAGAGAGAGAGAGAGAGAGAGAGAGAGAGAGAGAGAGAGAGACAGCTTCACTTCAGTTACACAGAGAGAGCTCACGAAGTTAGCTTGTCCCAACGGGAAATAGCACGACCCTTCTAACAGCAGTTTGGATTTAAGAAATAAGAATACTTGCTTTAGTTTTGGCTTCTCGCGTGTGTGTGTGTGTGTTCCGAGTTCAAGTACACTGTAAAAAATGTGTGGTGGTTTTTGTTGGTTTAACTTAAAAAAGTAAGTAACCTGGTTGCCTTAAAATTTTGAGTTTATTGAAATTAAAAATTTGAGTTGATACAATGAAGGAAATTAGTTTAATAAATAGAAACTCAAAATATTTTTGTATCTGAACCACATAAAAAATGTGATAAATCATGAAGATAGCACAATTTGGCATGTTTCACTGCGTCATCAGAAATAACACACATAAATTACCCAATATGGTTACAGAATCTTTTTAAAATCTTTTAATAAAGGTTGTCGAATCTCAAAAAATTTTCATTGTATTGACTTAACACAAACAAAAAAATGATGTTCAATGTCGCAAACAGTAAACAGCACAAGTGATAATTTTTCACCACTTTGAGATTATTTCGTTTTATTGGGTGCCCATTTTTCTGAGAGCTCCGACTTGACCACGTGACCGCACTGTACTACCTGACCACTGCAGATTAATTTAGGCGTTGATAGTAACGCATCACTGTAAAAAAATATTTCGAAAAAAAGTTACCTGGTTGCCTTAAAATTTTGAGTTCACTGAAATTAAAATTTTGAGTTAATACAAAGAAAATTTTTTGAGATTCGACAACCTTTATTAAAATATTATTAAAAGATTTTGTAAGCATATTGGGTAATTGTGTGTGTTTTATTTCTGATGATGCAGTGAAACATGCCAAATTGTGCTATTTTCATGATTTATCAATTTTTTTATGTGGTTCAGATACAATAATATTTTGAGTTTCTATTTATTAAACAAATTTCCTTCATTGTATTAACTCAAAGTTTTAATTTCAATAAACTCACAATTTTAAGGCAACCAGGTTACTTACTTTTTTAAGTTAAACCAACCAAAATTTTTTACAGTGTAGAAACGCTCAAATGTCTCCTCCTTATTATAGTTTATTATAAACCAAATAAGTCTTGAACACAAGTGCTAAATCCGCTCCTCCAGGGCTTATCAAACACACCTGAACAAGCTAATCAAGGTCTTCAAGATTAGGCTAAAACTACAGGCAGCTGCGTTTCATCAGGGTTGGAGTTACTCAGACATTGGATCTTTAAAAAGGCAGTTTCAAAGAACCTGCAAACAGTGGTTTATGCTGCAGGGTAAAGCAGCTCGTGTTTAGTGTTGTTTTGAGAGCCTTGTGGGTTCCAGCAGAGTTCATTGTGACCAGCGCAAGTTGAGAGGATGACAGCCCGTGTGTTGTGCTCGT
This sequence comes from Pseudorasbora parva, assembly GCF_024679245.1. Lineage (NCBI taxonomy): Eukaryota > Metazoa > Chordata > Actinopteri > Cypriniformes > Gobionidae > Pseudorasbora > Pseudorasbora parva. Next base: position 49,741,611 of record NC_090173.1, read on the forward strand.
TGAGTGCTGTTTTATTGTGTCTATCTGTCTATTTGAGCACAATAGACGCTGGTGTTGTAGGTGAGAATTTATCTTATTTACACAGCCTGAGGAAATGCATAAATAAGTGCCTTACAAAATAAGAATATTAACCGTGCAAACCGTGCATTAACCTCAAAGGAAACATGGATACAGGTTTCATTTAGTAATTCATAGTAAATATCAAATTGCAAGGAAACTGCAAGAAACACATTGAACTGAAACCATGAAATGGAAAGCCTGAATATTCCAGTAAAAACTATTCATTGATGCTAGTGAATGACTTTCAGCATAGTTGTTTTCTGTCATGTGTCTTTTAAACAGCAAAGCCAGGAGAGTGTCCCAGCACAAAATCTGGAGCTGGAACGTGTGCTGAGTTGTGTGTTTCTGACCATGACTGTCCTAACAATGAGAAATGCTGCAGCAATGGATGTGGACGTCAGTGTATGGCTCCATATACAGGTATTTGTATTAGAATTGGTTGTGTGGTGATTAGTGAGTCTTTTTTTGTTGTCAATAACACGAGCAGGTCATAGCACTGTCAAGCACTCAATAGCTTTACAAAACTAGGAGATGAGGAAGATTAATACTAAAACACTAATCACTCTGTAAGTTACACGTACTATTCATGATTTGATCATTTTGTGCTGTACGAGACTGAATGCTGCTGAAAAAACAGACTAAACCGGCTGTTTGTGTCCCTTCAGTGAAGCCTGCAGCTGAACCAACTTTGCCAGCAGCTGAACCAACTTTGCCAGCAGCTGAACCAACTTTGCCAGCAGCCGAACCATCATTGCCTGCAGCTGAACCAACTTTGCCTGAAGCCGAACCATTGTTGCCCTCATCCCAGCCCCCTGTGCCTGAATCCGAGCCCTCAGCCCAGCCCCCTGTGCCCACAGCCCAGCCCCCTGTGGCCAAATCTGTGCCTGCAGCCCAGCCTCCTGTGCCCACAGCCCGGCCCCTTATGCCCAAATCTGTGCCCGCAGCCCAGCCCCTTGTGCCCAAAACCGTGCCCGCAGCCCGACTGCCGCCGCGTAAAGCTAAACTGCTGTTACTTGCAGCCCAACCAAAGTCTCCAGGGAAGCCTGCAGCTAAATTGCTGACACCTGTAGCCAACCTGCCAAAGCCTGCACCAAATAAAACCAAGAGCCTTATCCCTTAATGCCAAATAAATGTTATGTTTGGTGAAATGTGTGCTTTCTTTTTTATTATCCATTTTTAGGAGTTTGGTAACAATTGGTTCTTTATTTCCATGGTTTGGCAAAAATTAAAGGCCTGCTAAAGCTGTTTGTCTAACTATATTTACCATGTTATAACGTGTACTCTCTAGCTTCTGCCAGACTGCCTTCTGTGTTCAGCTTATGGAAAAGTGTAACTGACAAGGTGTAAGCATTACACTGCAAGCGGTGCTATTTATGCACTTAAGTTGACTAAGGAGAAGCTAGATCTCCTTGCAAGGTTTAAATCGGGTGTTTTTTTGTTTTTTTGTTTTTTTTGTGCACTACAGAGGCCTTTTCTTAACCCCCGCAGAGCTGTGTACTCATGGATGCATTTATATTCTGGCCTCCCTTATAATGCTGGGATTAGCCATGAACTGTCTCATAATGTGTCTTTCTCTTATCTGAAAGATTAATAATCCTATGATGAGCATCAATGACTCATTCATGGGGTAGTTCAAGTGACCCATCCTTAAGTCAAATCAAAAGTTTTATTATCTGGAGCTTCATTTAGACCCTGCTCTCAGTGGTCAAAACAGAGTACAAAAGTGTTCAAAATTAGATTTTTTTTTTTATACTAGTTTTGTACATTAATATTCTGTAACTCAATAAAAATTGATTGCAAAAATAGAAAAGAATCCTGACTAAATCCAGCAGTGCAGAATCATCAATTATTGATGACACTTTGAAGGGATGTTAAAGGGAGCAAAGATAGATAATTTCACCTGATTCAATTCCTCGCATCCTGAAGGGGTAGAGCTAAGGCGCAAGGAATCTAGGTAAGGAAACGAGGATGCACAAATACGAATTGGGAAGTGTAAACTCCATCTTTTTGGCCTAACGTAGGAATCCAACAGCTGGTCGAAGGACTTCTTGCGTGTATGTCTTTTTCAGGTGTTTCTTTAAAGAACTGCAATTTATTAAAATGTGAAGATCCAGTTTTAAATCTGACTCCATGTTGAATTTAATCTGACTCTAATTGTGTGTAGTTTCATTGAGTTTGTTACGTTGATAAATGTACGGCTGATCGTATGATTAGTTGTGATTTAATTTAGATCTTTAATTTCTCTGAGTATCTCTACTTCTCACTTTCTTCGTTCATCAACGACCCGATATCGCTCAGAGACATAATGTTCGCGATGTACATTTGCTCACGGTCCCAGACTGGCCATTTCTGATATTAGTCAGAGGATGGCAGAGTGAATATTTTACCTTTAAGAGGTTGCGCCTGCTCACTCATCTTAAAGCGTAATGGGAATAATAATCACAGGAACTGCAACTTGCTAATACAGTGATAGTCAGAAATCAGATTATCCCTAATGCTGTGCTCCATGCTCCAGTCATTGAGTCCTGCACTTTGATCTATCCTGGCACCAAATCTGTGGTAATAAAGGACTCCGATTGATCCATACTAAAAGAAGCGGCCTTAGAATAATCCAAGGTAAATCAAAGTTAATGTTTATTTTAGCCAGGCAAAAACATCAAAATAAAGAAATTAAAAGACAATTATACACAACTGATCATCATAAAATGTAACTCAATTATAAAATAGTTAAACATAGTTTCAAAGAGTCATCATTTACCTTGCAATAGAGACTTACCGCAACAGTGTGGGAAGTTCTGGATACAGATGCTTCCCTGAGTGGTTTGCCCCTTCTCCTTAAATACTAGAACAATAAACATTTAGCACCCAAATATTTATGCAGCTTTTGGTTCTTTTCTCGTGCCCAAATGGTCCCACCTATCCTTGGGGCCTGACAGCAAATGTTTATCAAAAGATCTTTATGAGCATCTCCCCACACCAGAAAAACAAACCCGGTTGTCCTTCTTTTACGACCTGTTTTACTAGTGCGGGAATGTAACCTATTCCACTGATGTGAGAATGAAACCTGTTTACCAATCACACCAAAAGTATTTATTTTGACCATACAAAGCAGTATCTGCGAGATTTGCATGTTTGTGTAGCCCTGAGACAGTCGGCGAGAGGGTCCTATCTCGGCAGGGGTGAGGAAATGGGATTGGACCAGGTGGAGTCTTGTTTTCTCTTGTATTCAGTGAGTGAAGTCTTATTGCAGCTTTGATCCCTTGAGTTTGTTCTCAGGTGAAATCCATTCTTACAGTTGCACCCAATGTGAATGTGTAAAAAAACAACAACAAACAAACAAAAAAAATCGGGAAAGAGCTTTGAGATCGACTGTACAAATAGATCTGAAAAGAAATCGGAGGTATATTATTACAGACTGCCGAAAGCTACAGAAAAGAGAAGCAAATGGTTCGCTGCAAGACACAACTGCACTCCAGACAGTGAAACGTGAATTTGCAGATATCAGTTTGTGCCAGTGTTGAATTTTGGGGTAAACTTAAACCATATACACCGATCAGGAATAACATTATGAAAAGTGAATTGAATAACACTGATTATCTCTACATCACGGCACCTGTTAATGGGTGGCATATATTCGGCAGCAAGTGAACATTTTGTTCTCAAAGTTGATATGTTAGAAGCAGGAAAGATGGACAAGTGTAAGGATTTGAGCAAGTTTGACAAGGGCCAAATGTGATGCTAGATGACTGGGTCAAAGCATATTGTGGGGTGTTCCCCGTCTGCAGTGGTCAGCATCTATCGTAAGTGTTCCAAAACAGTCCAAGAACAGTGGTGAACCAGCGACAGGTCATGGTTGGCCAAGGCTCATTGATGCATGTGGGTAGCAAAGGCTGGCATGTGGGGGCAATATCTCAAATTGCTCAAGAAGTTAATGCTGGTTCTGAGGTGTCAGAATACACAGCATGGGGCTGCATAATTTTAACATTCACATAGACAATGCTGAATCCAGTACAACAAAAGAGCTCATGACTGTTCTTAACACTTTTGATTTGACACAGCCTGTAAATGGACCCACACACAATCGTGGACACACTCTAGATTTACTTATCAGTAATGGTCTAAACATTTCATCGATTGTTATTAAGGATGTGGCACTGTCTGATCATTTCTGTATTTTCTTTGATATATCAATCTCTCCTCCCATTGAAGCTAGATCTGTCTCTGTAAAAAAAGAGATGCTTAAATGAGAACACTAATGTGCTGTTCATGAAGGCTTTAACACCAAGCATATCTGCAGACTCTGTTGATTTTCTCCTTGACTCTCTAACTCAAAAGTTAAGAGTGTAATTGATGATATTGCTCCTCTGAAAGTCAGGAAAAAGAGTGGCAAACAAAAGGCACCATGGAGAAACTCAACAGCAGTTCAAATAACGAAAAGACAATGCAGAAAATCTGAACGCAAGTGGCGGAAGACAAAACTTGTAATCCATTATAACGTCTATATAGACAGCCTTCATGCTTTCAATGTGGAACTAGTCAAAGCTAGACAGACCTTCATCTCAAATATTATAAACAGAAACATTAACAACACGCGCACTCTTTTTGCTACTGTAGACAGACTAACAAACCCCCTGAGTCACATTCCCAGAGAAATGCTCTCAGACAGCAAATGCAGCGAGTTTGCTTCCTTCTTTTCAGAGGAAATAAAAAATAGCAGAAAGGCAATCAGCACATCCTTGAGTTTCTTTGGGGTCAGTCAGATCAAACCAAAACCTCAGAAAGTTACTATGTCAGATTTCGAAACAATTGACGGTAACATTTTAGAAGACACAGTACAGCACCTTAACACATCAACCTGCGCCACTGAAACACTCCCAACTTCTTTTTTCAAAGGTGTGTTTAACTGTTTAGAAGCAGATCTCTAAGAAGTGGTAAACTCCTCACTTCTCTATGGGACACTTTTCCAACCGCCCTTAAAACTGCAATAGTTAAGCCTCTTCTGAAAAAGAGAAATCTGGATAACTCCATATTGAGCAACTACAGACCAATCTCAAATCTCCCCTTCATAGGCAAACTCATTGAAAAAGTTGTTTTCAATCAGCTGAACAAATTCTTAAACTCAAACGGACACTTTGACAATTTTCAATCTGGTTTCCGACCGCATCACAGCACAGAGACAGCGCTCATAAAGATTATAAATGATATTCGCTTAAATACTGATACAGGTAAAACATCAATTCTGGTACAACTGGACCTCAGTGCTGCATTCGACACTGTTGACCACAACATACTTCTTGACAGGCTGGAAAACTGGGTCGGGCTTTCTGGGAAGGTCCTCAAATGGTTCCGGTCATACTTAGAAGGGAGAGGTTATTATGTGAGTATAGGTGACCATAAGTCTGAGTGGACATCCATGGCATGTGGCGTCCCACAAGGGTCAATTCTGGCACCACTCCTATTTAACCTGTATATGCTGCCACTGAGCCAAATAATGAAAAAGAACAAAATTGCTTACCACAGCTATGCTGACAATACCCAGATCTACTTAGCACTATCACCTAATGACTACAGCCCCATTGACTCCCTGTGCAAATGCATTGATGAAGTTAACAACTGGATGTGCCAAAAGTATCTTCAGTTAAACAAAGACAAAACTGAAATCACTACATTTGGAAACAAAGATTAAATTCTCAAGGTGAACGAAAAAGATAACAAAAAGTCAAGTCAGGAATCTTGGAGTGATTTTGGAGTCAGACCTGAGTTTCAGTAGTCATGTCAAAGCAATAACTAAATCAGCATACTATCATCTGAAAAATATTGCAAGAATTAGATGTTTTGTCTCCAGGCAAGACTTAGAGAAACTGGTTCATGCTTTCATCACCAGTAGGGTGGACTATTGTAATGGCCTTCTCACCCAAAAAGACCATTAGACAGCTGCAGCTCATACAGAACGCTGCTGCCAGGATTCTGAGCAGAACCAGAAAATATGACCATATCACACCAGTCCTCAGGTCTTTACACTGGCTTCCAGTTACATCTAGGATCGCTTTTAAAGTACTATTACTTGTTTATAAATCACTCAATGACCTAGGACCTCAGTACATTGCAGATATGCTGATTAAATACAAACCAAACAGATCACTCAGATCAGCAGGAGAATCAAGTCAGTTAGAAATACCAAGAGTTCACTCAAAGCAAGGAGAGTCTGCTTTTAGCTATTATGCCAGCCGTAGTTGGAACCAGCTTCCTGAACAGATCAGATGTGCTCCAACAGTAGCCACATTCAAATCCAGACTCAAAACAGATCTGTTTAGCTCTGCATTTACTGAATGAGCTCCGTGCCACTGTACGTCCGACTGATTGCACCTTATCTATTCATCATTTTTTAAATTCTTTTAAAAACTGTTTTAGTTTACCTTTGTCCTTTTCTTTGGTTATCATCATTTAATTATTTTTAATTCTCTTTACAACTGTTTCTATTTTTATTTTGATGCATTGCATTCTTTTTCTTATGCATTTGTAACAAAAATGTGACTATGTGTTGAGTTTAATGTCTCGGGGAATAATTAACTCAAAAGGGATTTAATATTCAATATTCATGAATTTATGAATATAATTTGCTAGTCGTTCATTACGTATTAAAATTTTCCGATTAGGAAAAATGTTTAATTCAATACAAGTAACCCTTTACGGAATTGCTTGAAATTATCTTACTAAGTTTGTCCTGCAAATTAGTTATAGACTTTCAAATCAATTCTCAATAAGGGATTACTGCTTTACGAGCGCATAAGAAACATTAACTTTACTGATCAGGACAAAATCAATATTTCAAATGGTCGTACAGTTTACTTTACTAAAATAGTACCATAAGCAGTTAGGTAACGTTAGATCGTAAGTTTCATTGACTTTGTGTATGTAGAAGAATAACGGATTCCACTCATTAAATGTCTTTTGGAAGTTTAATAAACACAGACTAAAAATAACACTACAATTCACACAGAAAGTACATACTAAATATGCATAAAGAGAGTATAAATATAGATAGTAAACGAAAGAATATGGTACATAAACAAAAATAATGAATAGACTAAAATGAGAGAGATAAAGAGGGAGAGAGAGAGAGAGAGAGAGAGAGAGAGAGAGAGAGAGAGAGAGAGACAGCTTCACTTCAGTTACACAGAGAGAGCTCACGAAGTTAGCTTGTCCCAACGGGAAATAGCACGACCCTTCTAACAGCAGTTTGGATTTAAGAAATAAGAATACTTGCTTTAGTTTTGGCTTCTCGCGCGTGTGTGTGTGTGTTCCGAGTTCAAGTACACTGTAAAAAATGTGTGGTGGTTTTTGTTGGTTTAACTTAAAAAAGTAAGTAACCTGGTTGCCTTAAAATTTTGAGTTTATTGAAATTAAAAATTTGAGTTGATACAATGAAGGAAATTAGTTTAATAAATAGAAACTCAAAATATTTTTGTATCTGAACCACATAAAAAATGTGATAAATCATGAAGATAGCACAATTTGGCATGTTTCACTGCGTCATCAGAAATAACACACATAAATTACCCAATATGGTTACAAAATCTTTTTAAAATCTTTTAATAAAGGTTGTCGAATCTCAAAAAATTTTCATTGTATTGACTTAACACAAACAAAAAAATGATGTTCAATGTCGCAAACAGTAAACAGCACAAGTGATAATTTTTCACCACTTTGAGATTATTTCGTTTTATTGGGTGCCCATTTTTCTGAGAGCTCCGACTTGACCACGTGAACGCACTGTACTACCTGACCACTGCAGATTAATTTAGGCGTTGATAGTAACGCATCACTGTAAAAAAATATTTCGAAAAAAAGTTACCTGGTTGCCTTAAAATTTTGAGTTCCCTGAAATTAAAATTTTGAGTTAATACAATGAAAATTTTTTGAGATTCGACAACCTTTATTAAAATATTATTAAAAGATTTTGTAAGCATATTGGGTAATTGTGTGTGTTTTATTTCTGATGATGCAGTGAAACATGCCAAATAGTGCTATTTTCACGATTTATCAATTTTTTTATGTGGTTCAGATACAATAATATTTTGAGTTTCTATTTATTAAACAAATTTCCTTCATTGTATTAACTCAAAGTTTTAATTTCAATAAACTCACAATTTTAAGGCAACCAGGTTACTTACTTTTTTAAGTTAAACCAACCAAAAAATTTTACAGTGTAGAAACGCTCAAATGTCTCCTCCTTATTATAGTTTATTATAAACCAAATAAGTCTTGAACACAAGTGCTAAATCCGCTCCTCCAGGGCTTATCAAACACACCTGAACAAGCTAATCAAGGTCTTCAAGATTAGGCTAAAACTACAGGCAGCTGCGTTTCATCAGGGTTGGAGTTACTCAGACATTGGATCTTTAAAAAGGCAGTTTCAAAGAACCTGCAAACAGTGGTTTATGCTGCAGGGTAAAGCAGCTCGTGTTTAGTGTTGTTTTGAGAGCCTTGTGGGTTCCAGCAGAGTTCATTGTGACCAGCGCAAGTTGAGAGGATGACAGCCCGTGTGTTGTGCTCATTGAGTGCTGTTTTATTGTGTCTATCTGTCTATTTGAGCACAATAGACGCTGGTGTTGTAGGTGAGAATTTATCTTATTTACACAGCCTGAGGAAATGCATAAATAAGTGCCTTACAAAATAAGAATATTAACCGTGCAAACCGTGCATTAACCTCAAAGGAAACATGGATACAGTTTTCATTTAGTAATTCATAGTAAATATCAAATTGCAAGGAAACTGCAAGAAACACATTGAACTGAAACCATGAAATGGAAAGCCTGAATATTCCAGTAAAAACTATTCATTGATGCTAGTGAATGACTTTCAGCATAGTTGTTTTCTGTCATGTGTCTTTTAAACAGCAAAGCCAGGAGAGTGTCCCAGCACAAAATCTGGAGCTGGAACGTGTGCTGAGTTGTGTGTTTCTGACCATGACTGTCCTAACAATGAGAAATGCTGCAGCAATGGATGTGGACGTCAGTGTATGGCTCCATATACAGGTATTTGTATTAGAATTGGTTGTGGTGATTAGTGAGTCTTTTTTTGTTGTCAATAACACGAGCAGGTCATAGCACTGTCAAGCACTCAATAGCTTTACAAAACTAGGAGATGAGGAAGATTAATACTAAAACACTAATCACTCTGTAAGTTACACGTACTATTCATGATTTGATCATTTTGTGCTGTACGAGACTGAATGCTGCTGAAAGAACAGACTAAACCGGCTGTTTGTGTCCCTTCAGTGAAGCCTGCAGCCCATTTGCCAGCAGCCGAACCATCATTGCCTGCAGCTGAACCAACTTTGCCAGCAGCCGAACCATCATTGCCTGCAGCTGAACCAACTTTGCCAGCAGCCGAACCATCATTGCCTGCAGCTGAACCAACTTTGCCTGAAGCCGAACCATTGTTGCCCTCATCCCAGCCCCCTGTGCCTGAATCCGAGCCCTCATCCCAGCCCCCTGTGCCTGAATCCGAGCCCTCATCCCAGCCCCCTGTGCCTGAGTCCGAGCCCTCATCCGAGCCCTCATCCCAGCCCCCTGTGCCTGAGTCCGAGCCCTCAGCTCAGCCCCCTGTGCCTGAGTCCGAGCCCTCATCCGAGCCCTCATCCCAGCCCCCTGTGTCTGAATCCGAGCCCTCAGCCCAGCCCCCTGTGCCCACAGCCCAGCCCCCTGTGCCCGCAGCCCGGCCCCTTATGCCCAAATCCGTGCCTGCAGCCCAGCCTCCTGTGCCCGCAGCCCGGCCCCTTATGCCCAAATCTGTGCCCGCAGCCCAGCCCCCTGTGGCCAAATCTGTGCCTGCAGCCCAGCCTCCTGTGCCCGCAGCCCGGCCCCTTATGCCCAAATCTGTGCCCGCAGCCCAGCCCCCTGTGGCCAAATCTGTGCCTGCAGCCCAGCCTCCTGTGCCCGCAGCCCGGCCCCTTATGCCCAAATCTGTGCCTGCAGCCCAGCCCCTTGTGCCCAAATCCGTGCCCGCAGCCCGACTGCCGCCGCGTAAAGCTAAACTGCCGTTACTTGCAGCCCAACCAAAGTCTCCAGGGAAGCCTGCAGCTAAATTGCTGACACCTGTAGCCAACCTGCCAAAGCCTGCACCAAATAAAACCAAGAGCCTTATCCCTTAATGCCAAATAAATGTTATGTTTGGTGAAATGTGTGCTTTTTTTTTTTATTATCCATTTTTAGGAGTTTGGTAACAATTGGTTCTTTATTTCCATGGTTTGGCAAAAATTAAAGGCCTGCTGAAGCTGTTTGTCTAACTATATTTACCATGTTATAACGTGTACTCTCTAGCTTCTGCCAGACTGCCTTCTGTGTTCAGCTTATGGAAAAGTGTAACTGACAAGGTGTAAGCATTACACTGCAAGCGGTGCTATTTATGCACTTAAGTTGACTGAGGAGAAGCTAGATCTCCTTGCAAGGTTTAAATCGGGTGTTTTTTTTTTTTGTTTTTTTTGTGCACTACAGAGGCCTTTTCTTAACCCCCGCAGAGCTGTGTACTCATTGATGCATTTATATTCTGGCCTCCCATTATAATGCTGGGATTAGCCATGAACTGTCTCATAATGTGTCTTTCTCTTATCTGAAAGATTAATAATCCTATGATGAGCATCAATGACTCATTCATGGGGTAGTTCAAGTGAACCATCCTTAAGTCAAATCAAAAGTTTTATTATCTGGAGCTTCATTTAGACCCTGCTCTCAGTGGTCAAAACAGAGTACAAAAGTGTTCAAAATTAGATTTTTTTTTTTTAATACTAGTTTTGTACATTAATATTCTGTAACTCAATAAAAATTGATTGCAAAAATAGAAAAGAATCCTGACTAAATCCAGCAGTGCAGAATCATCAATTATTGATGACACTTTGAAGGGATGTTAAAGGGAGCAAAGATAGATAATTTCTCCTGATTCAATTCCTCGCATCCTGAAGGGGTAGAGCTAAGGCGCAAGGAATCTAGGTAAGGAAACGAGGATGCACAAATACGAATTGGGAAGTGTTAACTCCATCTTTTTGGCCTAACGTAGGAATCCAACAGCTGGTCGAAGGACTTCTGCGTGAATGTCTTTTTCAGGTGTTTCTTTAAAGAACTGCAATTTATTAAAATGTGAAGATCCAGTTTTAAATCTGACTCCATGTTGAATTTAATCTGACTCTAATTGTGTGTAGTTTCATTGAGTTTGTTACGTTGATAAATGTACGGCTGATCGTATGATTAGTTGTGATTTAATTTAGATCTTTAATTTCTCTGAGTATCTCTACTTCTCACTTTCTTCGTTCATCAACGACCCGATATCGCTCAGAGACATAATGTTCGCGATGTACATTTGCTCACGGTCCCAGACTGGCCATTTCTGATATTAGTCAGAGGATGGCAGAGTGAATATTTTACCTTTAAGAGGTTGCGCCTGCTCACTCATCTTAAAGCGTAATGGGAATAATAATCACAGGAACTGCAACTTGCTAATACAGTGATAGTCAGAAATCAGATTATCCCTAATGCTGTGCTCCATGCTCCAGTCATTGAGTCCTGCACTTTGATCTATCCTGGCACCAAATCTGTGGTAATAAAGGACTCCGATTGATCCATACTAAAAGAAGCGGCCTTAGAATAATCCAAGGTAAATCAAAGTTAATGTTTATTTTAGCCAGGCAAAAACATCAAAATAAAGAAATTAAAAGACAATTATACACAACTGATCATCATACAATATAACTCAATTATAAAATAGTTAAACATAGTTTCAAAGAGTCATCATTTACCTGGCAATAGAGACTTACCGCAACAGTGTGGGAAGTTCTGGATACAGATGCTTCCCTGAGTGGTTTGCCCCTTCTCCTTAAATACTAGAACAATAAACATTTAGCACCCACTTATTTATGCAGCTTTTGGTTCTTTTCTCGTGCCCAAATGGTCCCACCTATCCTTGGGGCCTGACAGCAAAAAAAAAAATCAAAAGATCTTTATGAGCATCTCCCCACACCAGAAAAACACATCTGGTTGTCCTTCTTTTATGACCTGTAGCAAATTAGCTCTTAAGGGAAATATTAATAATTATTCATAACTCATTATGATTAATTATGAATATTTGAATCATTTAAATAGATTAACTTTATGTAGCTACATTAATATTGCAATCAATCAATCAGTTAATTTGTGAACATTTAGTATCGATTACTTAATTCAAAGAAAAGGATATTTTTCATGGCTACAGAAAAAATATTCTTCCTTTGTATTTGCATAAGTGCTTAGAACACATAACCAGATCGATCATTTAAGGGACAATTTGTTTGCAGGCAGGGAGTCAGAACCAAACATATATTGTGCACAAACTTTAATATCTATAAATCACGAACGAGACATGAAAAACATACATACACAAAACATACATAGCAAGAGTTGAAGTGAAAGTGGTTAGAAGAACCGGGTCAGTACAGATGGATGAAGTCTAAAGAGTCTAAAACCTTGAGAGAGAAACCATCGGTGACTACAAGCCCCTTTGTCTGAACAAAGGGGTTTACAGTTTTACTCACTACACAGCAATTTGTTTTGCATACGATGCTTGCATATGGCTTGAGCCGTAGAAGACCGTCCAGGTGGAAATCGCAGGAGAAAGTTCGATGGTTTGGTCGGATGGGTTTTACCACGCATGATTCCTTCCGTGGTGAGTGAAGGAACGACAGTAAACTTGCAGAGTCTCTGATGGTCGAAGAAGGTCCACATGAAGTGTTGAGGCCTGCTGGCACAATGGCCGTGTGTGGGCCTCGGGTTTCTGGTCCCGCAGCACATGGCTCTGTGTATGGAGGCCCTCCCTGCTTGAAGGGCCTGCATTGGTGGCCTGGCTCAAGGGCCAGCCATGATGACATGTTGGTTCAGCCAGAGAGAGAGAAGAGAGAGGGAAGAGAGAGAGAGAGAGGGCATCTGAGCACCTCTCTTTTTAAGGTCTGGGAGTAGTCACAACCTCCTGAGGTAGACTTGACCAATGAGATTGTTGGGATTTCCAAGTGGGAAATTCCTCTGTAGATTTTATGGCTCTTTGTTTCAAGCTTGAATCAATGGCCCAGAAAGCACGCATGTTTGGGCCACATGTGGGTATTATCTGGCACATATGGCCCAGATATGGCATGGCTGAACAGATATGGGCCAGAATGTGACCATATTTGTTTTGCCATAACTTTAAAATCGGCGGGAAATGTTCTCTTGGTTCACAACTCATTTTGAGGTATATGGCCCAGATAACAATGTACACATAAGGGCCATATGTGTTTGAGCTATGGCACAAAGTGAGAAAGGCTGACTTGTGGTAAACCTTTGGATTATATATGGAAAAACACAGGACACCTGAAATCAAGCGCAGCTGACAGCCGAGGTTCCACACCTCAGGTGGTTGCATCTCATTAGTGGAATGAATCTGACTGATACAGCACCATTTTCTCATCTGCTCTCATGAGTTTTTGGTCACGCATATCTTCAGGTAAGTGAGGTTTTGGCATTTCAAAGTCTTTTTAAGGTTATTTTGTGCAGCATTATGTATTTGTTTGAGGAGGGTGTTGAATTAGCCTCAGTTGAGTGTATTTTCTATTTCAATCCCATGTGTAATGCAGCACACAGTCACCGTACGAGTCATTGATTAATGATTTAAAACTCCGGACTAGTTTTCTTGCATGCGTCCATTTTTAACGCGCCTCAACTATCGCACAGTCTGACATTTATGACAGTTTTGACCTTACAGTGTCACATGGTTTACAGCACTGATTATGTTTGTACAGCCTGACATGGAACAATGGTGAAGGACTATAATAAATCTAAAAGTGTGCACCCGGGTTAAGTTTTGTTGCGGCCGCAACAAAGTTAGTTAGTTTTTTTTTTTTTTTTTTTTTTGGCGCAAAAAAATAAATTAATCAATTCAAATCTTAACCTGGCTAATGATGAATAACAATGATTTTAAAAAAAGTGACAAAAAATTATGACAGAATTATATTTTTGGTTGAACTATCCCTTTAGTTTAACATTTATTTTAATCATAATTATGCAGACTTAGCTTCCAGGTTGTATTGCTATTATCATTATTTAAATGTAACTTTTTATTGCAGGTGCAGTTGGTTGAAACAACGCCAGTCCCAGCAACACACTTCCAACACTGATTAATGTCACAATTCACTAGTGTGAGTGCCCGTGCTCACCACCAGAGGACACTCCAATCCGGACTGTCACTGTATCATAAAGTACATTACCCATTATCCTTTGCCCGGACTCATTAGCACTCACTGTTTACACCTGTCTTATTATTCTTATTATTCCTGGTTATCTTTATTTACTGTGAAGTCTTGTTTTGTGTACACTGCATTTCTGAGCATTTTCCTCGGTTTCATGTCTCTTGGTTTGTTGGATTTCTTGCCTGTTTCCCGGATTACCTTTCTCTCCTTTTGCCTGTCTCTCCTGTCTTGTTTGCCTTTTTGGACTGTTTGCTTGTGTATGACCTTTTGTCTGCTTTTGACAATGATTGTGGCTAACCCTATTAATAATTACTGCATTTGAAACTCCTACATTCTGTCTCAGAGCGGTTCTTTACAATTAGAGACTTTATTTACCTTGTGAAGTTGTTGTTTATCTTTAGCAAGTTACTGTGATTCCCCCCTCCCTTCTACTTTAACTCTCATTGCTGTGCTGCGTTCCAGTTCGTTTTTATCATGCCCTTCACTAGCAAAATTCCCTCCGTCTCGATCACTCGGATATGCGTCATTGCTTACGTTGCATGAGTGCCCACTACTGGCGGAAACTTTGCAATGGACTGAATTGGAACGCCCTAAGCCCTTGATCACTTGGAATCCACTTTGGAGTTGATTTATTATTTATTTTTTTCCTTTACGAAATTGTTTAATGCAGCATTCTATGTGTATATGGATGTGTTTGGGTTGTTTTAAATGTTTTTAAAAATATCATAGAGTTGTTTGTGATGGGGTAAATTAAACACGATATGTGGTGACGTCAATCGCGTTGCATTGTGGTATATGAAGCTACTTGAAGTGTACATATGAAGTAGATTCGCTCACTCTGTCAAAATCGAGGGAGCAAGGCTCTGTCCATATGAACTTCCCTTGTCCACTTCACGAAGTGGAACGCACTTCAAAATGGAGTAAAGAAGAAGTGGGCCAGATCTGGGTCGGCAACCACAATCTATTCTGGGCCACATCTAAGCTGTTTATCTGGGCCAGATCCGTCCCAAAGGAAATTTGGGGGGTCTTTGCCCATTCATACTCTAATTAATGCAACAAACACACACTGCATTCTCTGAATAAGTGACATACATGGAAGTGTAAGTCGTGAAGTGAGCATTAATTTGATTGGAGACATGACATATATGAGGTTACCTGATCAGAACTAGTAAGTTGTTAAGACAAAGACAAAAAGATGCAAAATACCATACAGAAGAAACATTTTACAAGACAGTTATGTGTTTACATACAATGTCCTGGGGTGCATGTTCATTTATAGATGGTTTGTCTATAATTTGAGGCAAAAGCGTGTGTTTTACAAGCTTTGTGTCTTTAACTCTGGACTTTTCATGTGGCCAAATTCTTTTGGGCCGTAAAACGTCTTATCAGATGGTTTCGAGGGTAACGGAGAATCTTTCTCTGTTGTGTTGGGGGAAGGTCTGTTACTAAGCACAAAGCATTTAAAACATATTTGTTAAATGTAACTGACGATTGTGTGTTTGATTCGCCTGAGTCGCTACATAATTCCCCCCTTTCGATAGTTGTTGCCCCTCTTATAGACAACAACGAGTGATATCAAAGGTTCAGGAAGATCAGAAACACCACAGCAATGTTAGGCTCCAGTTGTTTGTGTCTCCTGGAGTGATGGTCGTTCCACGGCAGATAAGGCAGACAGTAGCCAAGTTCAGGTCTCTGTGCTTGTGCAGCAGGTGTCGAGGCAGCAGGTGCCCTGACGGTGCGTCACCTGTCATCCAGAAGTCCGTTTGTGTGGTGCAGGTGTCTAGTTTCAGCAAGTGGTTAGGGGTCTGTGTGACCTGAAGAGGGTTTTAGACTGACCTAGTGCTCATAGCAGGAGGGCAGCAGGCTGTTGTTAGCCTCTCAGTCACGAGAAGTCAGAAGGATTGGAGTTCTGCTCTGCTCTTGTGGCAGTGCTGACAGGAGCTTGCCTGAGCTGTGTCAGGCAAGGAGTTGGAGGCTTGTTAATGAAGCTATTTTGCTGGTGTCAGCAACTCCTGTAACTCTAAGAACTCTAATAGCTATCCAGCTATGCTCAGCCTCCGCTTGACACGTGTGTAAAGGGTTTGGCAGAGGATGTTGTCATCGACGGCTGTGGGACGGCCTGTGGTGTGCGCAGGTTGAGGGTGCAGTCTTCCATGGCTTTGCCCAGTTTCTTGTACCTGGACGGTTGCCATAGTGACAGTTCTGCACTGGTCCTGTGCTTGCTCTGTCCAGCTGCTCTCATTGTTCAGCAGCTGTCTGAGCCGTTTAAAGTCTTTTGATTTTGGTTTGAGCCTCAGTCTCTAGCTGGTCTGTGAGACTATGAGGATGTGTCCGCTCCTTGCTGGACTATGTGATCTGCTGTGTAAGGTTGTTTTACCTTCTGTTTCAGATTCATGAGGTGGAAGCTAAGGAGGTGGAACCCTTGGTCACCTGTGTGGCTGCAACTCTGGCTTGAGTCATGTACTGTTAGTCCTCTTCTCTCATTGTCCAGTTGTGTTGGCTCTGGTGCTGTGGCCTTTCCACAGCCCTGGGTGGAACCATGTTCCTCGCAATGGCCAGTCAGTCTTTTAGGTCTCCGGCCTAGGAAGATGGACTGTGCATCTGCAACATTTTGGCACACTTGTTGTTGAGAGTCGGGTGAGGGACTAATGCATGACCCTAAAGAGTTCAAACCTAAAGGTTCATTGGGTCAATTAGTGATAAAGCATGAAGCTTGATGTCTCTGGAATAGCTTGCTATGGAAATGTGTCTGCTTTGTTACTGTCTTAGCTGTAGAGCTAAGATTTGAGTGGTTCTTAGGGTGTTTCAGAAAGGTGTAAGCCGAGATTTAATAAATGACTTAATATGGTTCTTGTGGTCAAATTATTTCTCAGAATCTCCTATTGGCTTGCATAGGTGCTCAGTGCTCAGTGCTCAGTGCACCAGTGCTCAGAACTATTTTTATGCTCTAGTAGTCTTGGAGATTACTGTGTAGCAGGGTAACAGAACTTTGTGCACTCATTGGCCCTCATTTATCAATCTTGCGTAGAAACGGGTGTATATGTTGGCGTAAGATTATGCTTACACTCCTCTCACCGCCTGATTTATGAAACTGTGCGCACCTTTGCAATTCAGGTGTACGCAATACTTGCCCTTGATAAATCCGGCGGCTGAAAATGATCGTCATTAGAATAACACGCCCCTATTTATTCAAGACACACGGAAGACAGCAAAGAAGCGAAACTTCTCCGACGTGGAGATCGGGCGCACTCAATCATCTCACTAGTCCACTAGTCAGGGCACTGATTAGGACATAAGTCAATGGGCTGACTCCCTGATCAGTGCCCTGACTACTGAACTAGTGAGATGATTGAGACGCGCGCCATCGAGACCATCGCCAGGGAAGTAGGAAAAAAAAACGAAATTATTTTATTTAAGAGTATAAAGAGTGGGAATAAAGGCACCCACAAAAACAAAATATGGACTCAAATAACGAGTACTGTTAATAGTGTGGGGGTTGAGAAGCGCACCCCAGCAGTTTAAATAGCTGTTTGGATGATAAATTACCATCACAATGCATTATTTTACAGCACGTTTTGAAACAATTAGCATTTAATTTCGTATCACGGCATGTATTGGGGTGTACGACAGTGATGATGATGTGATGTGGAGTACCATTCATTCACATTAATAATTACATGACAATTTGTAAGATTCTTCTTCTTCTTCTTCTTCTTCTTCTTATTATTATTATTCTTAATGACACTTGTTATTTAGAAGAAGAATGTCGTTTTTATTGATTTCATTATTATTTAAAAGAAGAAGGTCATTTTTATTATTTTGTCAGTCTGAATTATTTTAGTCCCAGTCCGTGTGCAGCTGCCGGGCCAGACGGGCCTGAAACGTCAGATACAGCGCACAAGCTCGCGACTGGAGGAATACATATGCCTACAAATCAAACGCTTTGGTAAAGTCACATAAATTAAACATTGACGTTCATGTTGCACAAAAATAAACACTGAATGTTGTTGCTGGGGTTTTTAACAGTGGGTCATAATATAGCATATCTTGTCAGTGCGTTTTGTAGTGTTAGGAATTGTTTTTCTGCGCACTTTTACACTAACTCAAACGTGCGTACACCACCTCCTGAGCTGAGCTAGGATTTGAGCGTGCCGTACGCCAACGTCCATATTGATAAATCTCAGTCACCGTGGGTTTGGGTGTACGCAAGGTGTATGCTGGAAATTTGGTGTACGCACTTTTGATAAATGAGGGCCATTGAGTGTAAACAGAATCACAAATAAAAATTGTTTGTCTCTTAGCTTTTGGGTTCTATGGGGAGACCAAACCACATTATATAGAGTTACAAGGTGGTGACTGAACTTTCAGATATTCAAGAATATGACGTTACATTCAGTAAAAGGCAAACATTTTATTTGCAATTTTACTCATGTAAGCTCTTTCTGCAAGTGCTTCTCTCTTTTTTGGATGATAGGCTTCTGGCACTTGTCTCAAGAGTAAATAAACAGTTTTGCTACAAGTTAAAACTTGTTTAAGCACACCAAATTACATCCATCTCATGACTGAATACTGATGTTTCTTTCAGTGAATGAAACAGTATTGATCAACGGGTAGCTATGCTTGTAGATGCAGCTAAAGTTTAGATGAATGATATCAATCTGACTATAATCTTTAAGGACTTTACACTGTCGAAAGGGGAGCATCGCCCAAGTCTATATCTATATAACACTGTACTGAGATTCCTTCATCAGAAACAGGTTAAGCACTACTGCAAGTGGTATTTTTTTCTTTCCAACCAAAGCAGACTAATTAATTCTGGTACAGTATATATGCTGCTGAGCTGAAATTATTTTGCCAAAACAGACTTACGCTTTAATACTGAAATTAGAGTCTCTTTCCTAAAATCAGTAACCTTATGCTGATACCATTTGACCTATGTTAAGATGTGTTTAAGGCTCTTTCTGTTAAAGTAGAGATGTCAATTCAAGCCATCATTTCATCTGCACCTTTCAAACCAGCACTAGTGATCTGCATGTTCATGGACTATAATGTCTGGTGTCGTAATTATCAAAGTCAGACCTTTAGGTG
The DNA here is from genome assembly GCF_024679245.1 of Pseudorasbora parva. Classification (NCBI taxonomy): domain Eukaryota; kingdom Metazoa; phylum Chordata; class Actinopteri; order Cypriniformes; family Gobionidae; genus Pseudorasbora; species Pseudorasbora parva. The sequence goes on from NC_090173.1 coordinate 49,761,007, forward strand.
GACAGTGGTTTAAGCGAATGGCTCTAGGCCGTGCTAGCTTAATCAACTCAATCTGTCGTCAGGGATGCATGCGCTATCTGGAGTAAGCATTTTTCTTTTGACAAGTTATTGTCATGAAAATTAATGCACAGCAGTGCCAACTCACACAGTGTATATCAAATATCTGTATATTGCAACACTATGTGTAGGCTGTTGACATGTGAGGCTCACAGTCATTAAAGATTTCTCTTTCAATCAGTAAAATTCAAATTTCACTAATGCAGACTTTTGCGTTTTTGTGAACACACTTTCATCTACTTTGACACTTTTATGTCCTATGCTGACTAGGAACTTTTCCAGAGGGTGTCTTGCATTATGACCAGGCTGGGTGCCTTCTAGTGATCCACTTTGGTTTCTCTGTTTCAAAGTTCAAAGTCATTGGGGTTTTGAGAATCCCTTCAGAGGCGGCCTTGTGTTCGTTAAAGGCCTTCTTTCTCAAGTCACATGCATGACATAGTGTGGGGCTTGGCAGTATTGCCTACAAGGTGACTAACTGGTGTTGGAGGAGAAGGTTCTTGAAGCTGGTGTCCTCCTTCCATTCCAGGTTTGTCTGAGTCTGTAGTAGAAACACAGGCAATTTTATGTCTGCCCTGTTTAGTGTCTTAGGGCAGCACTCAATCCACTTTCAGGGTCTGAAAAGTTCTCTATGTTGGCCTGTTTCAGCTGCTGGTAGTCCGAGTGGAGGTTTCCTGGCTGCCGAGCCAGAAAGCGTCGCATCTCTGGGCTGGATGTGATCCAGAGCAGATAGAGTCTATCTTGGTGGTTCACCATCGCCGAAGACTGCAGGTGAAGGTCAGTGTCTCATAGATAGGCATGGATGTTGTGGTCTCCTGCAAGCTTTGGTGTGAGTGCAGGAAAGGGTCTGTCCATTTGCTTGAGGTGTTCACGTGCCATTTCAGTGTTTGTCTGAATGCATCCTTGGCACCAATGGCTGGTGAAAGGTTAAGCAGAGGGCTTGGGCTCCTCCCCCCCTTTGCGTCTGTGTGCAGGGCTGGAGGAGCTTGCGCTGCTGATATGAAGTTCAGCAGAGTACGTCTTTCTTTTGGGGATTAATTTGCAGTTGGTCAGGCCTTTTAAGTTCTTTTTGGACCACACCACATTGAGCTTGTCTCTAATGCTGCAGGATTGCTGAGTCAGTGCTTGGACTTTAGCTTCTGGCTGCATGTAGATGGCCTCTAAAGGCCTTAGCTTTAATGTCTTTTCTATTTAAGTTCCACTTTGGCTCTTTTAAGAGTCTTTGTGTGAAACAGTTCTCTTTGGAGGTCTTGTACGGTAGCTTTATCCAGCTGCTCTTGGTGCCAAGCAGCTGTCGGAGCCTCCTGAAGACCAGTGATCTCTTCCAGTAGCTCTCTTCTGTTGGCGTCCTTGCATCTGAGCTGTGCCTTCTTATGCTGAGCGGGGGTTGGTTCTCTGTGGAACTCTGTGACTTACAGCGTCAGTCTGTTTACCTCCCTTTTGAGGCCTGTGGGGGTGTTGCCAAGTAGACGATGGTGCTGGTCAAGATTTTGTAGCTCAGCCTGGTGTCTGCTGTCCACTTGTTTTGTAGTTTCACTGTTCCTTTCTCTGCCATGGCAGGTTGCTGTCTGCTTTAGGCTAAAGGATGCCCATCACATGCTCTGCCGGGTCTACAGGGGTTCCTGGTGGTGGCAGGGCTGGATGTCTGAGGCATACTGGCACACTTTGTGGGAGAACGAGAGAGAAATGGCAAAGGCCACTGCAAGTTTGTACAGAGCTGGTGAGTTAACTGTGTAGGAGAATGGCTATGGGGGCCACGGGAATGGTTATGTAAGCCGCCTAAGACACGAATGGCTGATGGGTGCCGCTATTAAGGCAGGGTGTTGGTAAACACAAGTTATGAATTTGAGTATATTGGTTGACGGGCTGTAAGCAGTCAGCTAATGAGTGGGCTGTACGTGTGGTCAAACTATTACTCAAACACAGATGGTTCTCACAGGCTTTCACTTAGAGAGTAACAAAAAATAAACAAAACTGGAAAAATAAATAAATAAGTTGAGATCAGAAAGGGAAAGGGAAAAGAAGAAAGGAGTATTTTTACCTATTTAGTTTCAACTAGGAGATACGGCTAAGCAGGTGTCACTTGTGGGTGATACTGAATAGATCATACTCATAAGGTTAGACTGTTAGCTTAAGCTAGCAGGGACACACCAAACAACTTAATGTCAAAAGAAAAGAAACAATGGGAAATGTTTCTAGTTCTGTGTGTGGTCTACAGTGCATTTGGCCGGTAACCATACTTCATGGACTAGGCCTGGCACTGGGGAGTGAAGACTAATAGCCTGTGTGACTCTTAAAAGAGACAACAGTTGCTAGAACTATTGTAATCTTATGCAGAGAAGGAAGATGGTGATGGTAAGGTAACTAAAGTAAGGTAAAAGTACAACATAATTTCCTTATAGCTTCCAGAAACTAAAAGGAAAGGTATGTAGACAAGTTGACATATTAAATTTGAAATTTAATTAGATCCAACTTAGCTGAATAGGGATATTCATGCTTAATGGAAGTCAATGAAATAAAATAAAAATAGAGGAATAAAGGTGAAATTAGAATTTCCTTATAGTTTTAGAAAAACTTAAAAGGAAATGGAAGAGTTGATTTAATTAAATTTGAAATTTAATCAAATTAAATTTAGCTGAATAGGGATATTCAGGCTAAACAAAAGTAAAAATAAAATGAAATTGGAGGAATAAGGTCAGAGTAAGTCAAACACACACAAGAGCTTACTGCAGCTTAAACCAGTGATGGGTGCCTTTGAGGCCTCAGGGGTCTTGTGAAGCTTTGAGACTCTCGCAAATCATTTGTCTTGAATCAGTGATTCGAAATGCGCATCAAACTGCTAAAGTTGTGTGATTTCAGTAAACAAGATTGTTAAGCATCATGGCATTTCAAAATTATTTCAAATGTTCAGGTTTCTCGCAAACCAATGTCTCTATATATAATTTCAATATGAGCACATATCGATTATAAATCTAGACACATTTGATGGTGCCTTTGATTGCTAGTGAAGATGCACATTTAACATTCTCTTTGTCTGGTTAACTCAGTTTTCACAAAGTGAGCACTACAATTTACAGAAAAATCATGCCTCATAAGAAACCTCAGGTTTAGATGGTTCATTAATTTGTCTTTAATTGGATACACCTTCAACAAGACATTTGTGGATGGTTTGTTAAAAATGTTTGAATAAGTTTTAGCTGCGCTACCTGTTGTGACCCCCAGGGGTCACTGGATTGTGGCGCTTTGAGCGGTTCAAAGCGGTGAATCATTTGTGACTCTGAGCTTCATAAGCTTCTGATCCCCAATAAGTGATTCAAAGTCCCTTAGTCTAAAGGGTCCCAAAGTCTGTAAAATCTTTGGTACGAAAGTTACACTCTATGCTCAAACGTGTCTAGGTGTTAGCAGGGTGCTAACAGCTTTAGTTGAGGTAGATGGCTTTAACTTATATGTGTAGGTTTGCTTACAAGCTAGCTTTGGCTTACAAGCTAACTTGGGCTACACACAGGTCTGTGACGTGAGTGCTGCTATCAGATTATCAGAAGTGTCTGCTCACACGTTCTGTGGTCATGGCTCGCCAAGACCAGTGCCAGCCAACAACGGCACTCGAAAGGGAGCAGACTTTCGAGCCCCGATGAGGGCACACACTGAGAACTCTAGCGTGGTCAGTCATGACTCACAAATCAAACAGCACATCACTCCACAGACAATGATGACTTTCTAGTTAGCTAGGCTAGAATTTACACCACTAATTCAACGCGATTCTTTCATAAGAGCGGTTTGACGCATCAATATGAATACAATGACGTAATGAATAATAAGCCCTTGATCGGTGTCTGAGGAGGATTGCTCAGTCACCATTACAAACACTGTGGTGAGATTTCTTTGTCACGCAGTTTAATTCATGCTTCTAATCTGAGATTTCTTCGTCATGAAAAGACTTACGCATTAAAGGCTGAAAGTAGTGTTTTCCTTCACCCACAATCAGGATAATTTATTCTGGTAGTTACCGTTTATACGTGCTGCTAATCTGGCATTTCTTCATCATAAGAAGTCTTACACTTGTTTAACGACTGAAAATATGATTTCTTAGATCATTCCAGGTTAGTTTCTTATCGTACGATTTAAACATGCATTCTAGAACTGGTAAACTTTCTGCTGTTCGCAGGAAGGCGCACTTAAGCTCTAGTTTTGCTGATTTTGTCAGAAACTTGTACGTGCATTTATGATGTTACATTTTTTTATGGAACAACGATTACATGTTTGATTACTGGATCCGTCTGCAAACAATTGTTTAAAATGATGCCCGCATCCTCCACCAATATGTAGTGAATTAGCTCTTAAGGGAAATATTAATAATTATTCATAACTCATTATGATTAATTATGAATATTTGAATCATTTAAACAGATTAACTTTATGTAGCTACATTAATATTGCAATCAATCAGTCAGTTCATTTGTAAACATTTAGTATCGATTACTTAATTCTAAGAAAAGCATATTTTTCATGTGAGTGAGCATTGATTTGATAGGAGACATGACATATATGAGGTTCCATGAACTAGTAAGTTGTTAAGACAAAGACAAAAAGATGCAAAATACCATACAGAAGAAACATTTTACAAGAACGTTATGTGTTTACATACAATGTCCTGGGGCTCTGGACTTTTCATGTGGCCAAATTCTTTTGGGCCGTCTTATCAGATGGTTTCCAGGGTAATGGAGAATCTTTCTCTGTTGTGTTGGGGGAAGGTCTTGTACTAAGCACAAAGCATTTAAAACATATTTGTTAAATGTAACTGGCGATTGTGTGTTTGATTCGCCTGAGTCGCTAAACGAAACAGTTTGAAAATCGGTTGAAATTTGAGCAAGTTATGGTTATTTAAAAGTACATGCACCATTAAAACACTGTTACAAGTGAGCAAGCTGCCTGTGACAAGATGGCCGCCAGTTGCAGACGGCGACCTCCATTGGCCAACAGCACGCACGAGACATCTAGCCTTTATTATGGATATCTATGGTCCGCCTGGTAGTTCTCCCCTACTCTTTTACAAATACTAAGGATTCGGACATACTATTCGCTCGCCTACTGCTTTTTCCATAATATATAGATAGGGAAGTATGCGGTTCCGAACGCAGCCCTAAATAAGAATTGGGAAGCATCCTGTGAATGTGTGTTCCGCCTCCAACTCTTATCAAACACACCTGAACAAGCTAATCAAGGCCCTCAAGATTAGGCTAAAACTACAGGCAGCTGAGTTTCATCAGGGTTGGAGTTACCCAGAGCTTGGATCTTTAAAAGGCATTTTCAAAGGCCCTTTGAACAGGTTGCGGGATTCAGCAGCACGTGTTTTCAGTGTAGTTTTGTGAGCCTCTCAGTTTCCAGTAGCGGTCATTGTGAGGTCCCAGGTTCAGAGGATGACAACTAGTGATGGGCAGACCGAGGCTTCGTGAAGCACTGAAACAGTTGAAGCAAATGTGCCGAAGCTCCGAAACAACACCCGACACCCGTCTCCATGACGACATCTAGTGGACACTGCCGTGTATTGATCTGAAACCTTGACAGTGATCTACTGTTTGTAAAAAAACAAAAAACACGTTTTTAACATCTGTCTGACAACTACTTGGTTTTGTAACCTGTAGCATCATCATTGTAAATAACTTTTTTTATTTAATTTTGTTTTTGTCATGAAAAATGTATATTATTAAAAGAAATAAAGCCACAATGTGTCATTGGTTACATAACATTTTTATTCAAAAATATGAATTGCTCTGCATGGTGTCAACTTATATATATATATATATATATATATATATATATATATATATATATATATATATATATATATATATATATATAATTTCTCTAGCCTTTGAAAGAAAACATTCTCACAAGGTGGGACACTTGTTGATGGCATGCACAAATATTTTTTAGCAAGTAAATACAAATGAGGGAAAATTACTGAAAATTAAGTTAATGGTTCCTGCATTCTGGGCCAATACAAATACTACACACATTTCACTTTATGTGGTGTTTCCAAATGGAAATACTCCCACACCAGATGTAGTGTCTGTTATGTGACATCTCTCATGTGGAGCCTCCGCTCCATATCACTTAAGAATATCTTCTATATATTATATATCTATAATTCTAATTTAGCCTATATGAATATGTCACCTATATCTATCCTAACTATCTGTCGCTGTCTATACCTACCAGTCAATATATCTCATTTAAATCTAGCCTAAATATAACTAACCAAAGCGCACAATAAATCTCACTTATATCACAAAATCTCTCTCCTCCCACAAAAACCCACGAGGTGAAGATGGATTAACTTCACTTTTAAACTGTGGGGAATGAGGTTCATTCAGACGTGTGCCTGTGTGGTTTGTTCCCGCCCCTTTTAATCAAAGCAGTCTCGACAGGCGCACCTGATGAAACACTTCGGTGCTTCGTTTAGCGGTAGTCACGTGACATGGGTGAGTCGAATCACAGCTCGGAGCAGCGTTTCGAAGCATCCGCGCTTCGGGATCTCGATACAGCGTCGAAACGTCAGTTTTGCGTCAGCCATCCCTAATGACAACCCGAGTGTTCTGCTCGTTGAGTGCTGTTTTATTGTGTCTGTCTGACTTTTTGAGCACAATAGATGCTGGAGTCGTAGGTGAGAAGGTCTTTTAGCTTCATTACACAGCCTGAGGAAATGCATAAATAAGTGCCTTACAAAATATGAATATGAAATGCAGTACATTTAGTTGCAATAGTAAACTTATGAACAACATATTGACTGTCCATGTCTCCTATCATTGTAGGCTACTTGTTACACACCCTACTATACTGGGCTAGGTTGCAGCACTTTGTCTTTAAAACTGATTGGCACAGTTTAGTGATAAAATATATTGTTCTTGATTTGAATCAGATAAATATGAATACTACATTTGTGATGCCTTGTAAAACCCCTGACTTGTAAAACTATTACAGCACTCCCTGGTCTCTCCTAATGATCCTCTTGAATCCTCTTCTGTAGTGTCCGGGGACTCTGATGGTTGTGCCGTCCAGTCGAGGATGCACTTCTGATAGAGGCTGCTCTAGAGGACACAAATGCTGTCACTTTGGCAGTGGACGTGTGTGTGTGCCACCTGTTTTCAGTGAGTTTCAATTAATGATGGATGCTAGAGGTCTCAAAAGAAACATGAAATTTCAGAAATTCATAGTAAATTTCACAAACGGCAAAGAAACAGCAAGTAACACATTGAACTAAAACATGAAACTATGAAGTAGAAAGACTGAATATTCCAGTAAAAACTACCCAGATAGCATGGTGACATTGATTCAATGTTGAAATTCCATCAGAATCATCATTTTGGTTGAGGTTGAAATTTCAATGCTAAGTAATATTGGATCAATGTTAAAAATTCAATGCTAACACCATACTGGACCAATGTTGAAAATTCACTGCTAAATAATATTGGATCAATTTCATGCTTTTCAGTGTTGAAAAGACAAACATTGAATCAATGCTGATGTTAGGTCCACCGGTGAGGCTTACAGTCAATCTATCTGTCACATTATTCAACATGTTAAGGCAAGTCCAAATCAATTGGCTACATTTGTGTGAATGTGAGCACATTTATTATCCTCAAAGGATACGATGAGTACACCAACGAGTGTGTGGATTCACAAAGAATACATAAATGTAAATTTTGTAATTGTAAGCCTTTCTTTACATTTTTCTGGAAGAGTTAAAATTGTATGCGTGTTTGATTTCTGACTCTTCCAATAAGAAAGCTGTAAAAACTATGAATCTTTTTAAAAGGTATACTATTTTCCTGCTTACTGGCATGCAATGTTGTCATTCTGTGTTGCATGTTATTATAATAAAAAATGTTTTTTTTAAAAACAACAACAAAAAAACAAAACAAAGAACTTCTACCATAAATTTAGTCTATCAGTTTTAAATAAATAGAAATGTAGCCTATTATTATTATTTAAATCATGTAGAATGTACATGTATTTCATTATTTATCTAAAGAATACAGGGTTAGTAAAGAATTTAGAGTGTCCCTATCGAATGCGCCACAATCCAGTCCAGCAGGTGGCGGTAATGCACCTTCAAGACATCCACCAATCAACCAAAGCAAGCGCAGCTGAACAGACTTCAATCGCGAAAAAGAGACACAGGACAACGACCATGTTTTTTAGAGGTAAGTGGCCTACAAAAATACAATTATAAAATTCATCTCAATTTTAATTTAGTGTTTTTATCCATCTTTGTTTTACAACTTGTGTGCTTCTCCTGAGCGAGTTAGAGTGAACTGCAATGTTTTGGATTTTGAGACCATATAGGATCGACGCACAAGTCAATGAATGCGCGGCACGGATCCACAAACGTATCTTACTCGTTGCACAAACAGATGAATCATTTTGAATCATCCTATATTCGTCCAGTGTATAAACGAGAGGCGATAGGAAGGTTAGATGAATTTCTGGCTTGTCAGTAATTGTGTTCGCCACTCGTGAGAGTATCTCACAGCTGAAGCAGAACTAGAACTGATTGACCTGTTAGCACGGTGAGGGGAAATACAATCAGCTCGTAGCTCTGCCTCAGCTGCGAGATATCATCACGAGAGCAGATCACATTTACATCATTACAGTTTAATCTTTAATGCAGCAAGAAAAAAAAAGAAAAGAGTGAGATCTTTAAGTTCTGTAGGAAGCTATATCAAACTACAGAAATTTTAGTAAACAGTTGTGCCTTCAGTTCGTGTTGTAAATGGAAAAAAAAATCTCTTCCAAACCACCATGTAGCCTATACAGCTCCTCTTTTATTTTCTTAATTTAGCTATTGGTCATTCATTTACTTGTTTCATTTTCACACTTTATTTATTTACTATTAAATACAATATTATTAGATAAAACACCGGATATAGTCACTTTGCTTTTTCATTCATTGTGCGTCTGCAAGTCCTTTAAAGTCTATACTAAAATGCATTAAATAGACCTGAATTTAATGTTACCGTTTTAACTGGGATATCAAGATTTTGATAATTTCAAGTTTCACTTCATTTTGTAGTAGGCTATATTTATAATGTATAATTAATCACATTTCCAAATATTTATTAACTTCTTGTTGTTTTAGATGCGGTGAATGCTGATAAAAAGAGGCATCAGAGTTTATCTTTGCTGGGACGGTGCAGAACTGTCTCCATTACAACCTGAAAGGCTTGGGGACATTGCTCATGGTGGAACCGTATTTGGAGTATTTCATTCTTTCTTCTACCTTCTTTCTTTCAGTAGTACTGTGTCATATCTGTATTTATTGGCAAGTTTACATTTGTATTTACTTCCATTTTGCAGATGCACGTCATGTTTTTCCAGGCTCTTCTCATTTGTGTCATAAATTCAGATGTAATTGTTTTAAGTCAATGTGAGATTTCCTGTTGTAACTGTGGGGGCATAAATAAATACATTTGCATGTAAACTGAAGGATGCTGTTAACTTTGAGTGACTTTTTGATGCAAAATCATATCGACTGCAGCCACACATGGTCTTGGATTAAAATGAATAAAATAAAGAGACAAATTAACTGGCATAGACTCCTGCTGTACATAAAGCAAGATTGATCTATTTTTCATTGTTGAAATAACATTATTTCAGGGTGCAAACCTGATGAAAAATCAGCATTCTCAGCATTGATTCAATGATATTTTAGTTGATGCATTAACATTGATTCAACGCTGATTCACTGTTTGTCTGCTATCTGGGTATACAGGTAATTGTATTATATTAGGTTATTTAGTGTTTGGCTCAGGCTCTTCTTTCTTATTGTTATTGTACTCCATGACACTAGTACCTAAATTCAGTGCATGAGTACCAGAAGCACAGACTAGCTTTACAAAATGAACAGCTGAATAGTTCTCTCTCTAAGTTAAGCTTGCTATTGGTGATTTGAATATTTTGAGCTGTTTATCTGAGCCTTAATGTGGCTGAAAGGACAGCCTAAAGCTGACTATCTGTATTTATGCAGTGAATCCTGAACCGCCAATGCCCACAGCCAAACTGCCTGAAGAAGAACCGCCAAAGCCCACAGCTGAAGAAGAACCACCAAAGCCCACAGCTGAAGTGCCTGAAGTGGAACCACCAAAGCCCACAGCTGAAGTGCCTGAAGAAGAAACAGCAAAGCCCACAGCTGAAGTTCTTGAAGTGGACCCACCAAAGCCCACAGCTGAAGTGGAACCCCCAAAGCCCACAGCTAAACTGCCTGAACTCAAACTGTCAAACCCTGAAGGCAAACTACTGACGCCTGTAGCGGAGCCCCCAAAACCTGCACCAAGTAAAACCGTAAAAGCCTGAACACCAAATAAATATAATGTTTAACAAAATGTCTCTTCTGGTTTTATTTATGCAAGTTTAAGTCTGACTCTTTAGTGCTACTAAGGACTACAGGGACATCAGCCCTCTGTATCTGCCAATAGTGAGCCTAGAATGCTAGTCATGGCAGTATGACCCAAATCATTTCATGTAGTAACACTCACTTCACCTGTTTCACACATTGGTCACTACAGGGGACAACTATTATAAAAGCTTTTTCTTGTGTCTGTGTAGCTGCACATCTCTCTCCACATTGGACTCTATTGTCTCCATCTTGTTCACTGATGCCAAGTGGCAAGCATTTGCATGTGGCTTGTTTTCTCCAACTCCATTTTAATTGCGTTACCTAGTCCTTTATGTCCCCTTGTATCTAGACCTCCTAAACAAAGCAGACTTTTATACAGAAATTCTTAAGCTTTGAGTGGTTTACCTCTTACAGTGGGTGTCATGGAGGAATGTGTCTGAAGTCTATCACGCTGTGGCCGAATGCTGCCTTATGTTCCATAAGGATAACATTGTCAATGTGCTAAGATCCAACAAAACTAAGGAAACTATGCTGTCAGTTTTCAAAAATGTCATTAGCTACTCTAAGAAGAGCTGGGGCCTATACCATGAAGCTGGTTAGCCAGATATGTTTAAGCTGAGTTTGTGCCAATCCTGTGTTTTAGGTACCATTAAACTGGTTTGGCTTTAGCTGTGTTCATTGTAGCGATGGGACGATACACTTAAACTCACGATACGATGCACCTCGATATGCCAGGGTTACGATACGATATGTCACGATACGATATCAAATTATTATTTTTTCTTTCCAAATCTGTGATATTTTTTTTTACCAGCTAAGTAATGTACTTAAATGAAAGGTAGGATTTTTCTCTTTTTTGCAATTTGGTTCTATGTTGTTTTAAAAAAAAGGAGAATTTTTAGAAGTCCGCGACCACATCTTAAACAGGGGTGCCAATAATTGTGGAGGGCACTGTAGGGCTGTCAATCGATTAAAATATTGAATCGCGATTAACTGCATGATTGTCATGAGTTAACTCGCGATTAATTCCAATTTAATCACACCTTTTTAGCAATTGTAAATGTCTCTTAAATTAAGTTTAAATTAAGTTTTTAATACTCTAATCAACATAGGTATGGACAAATATGCATTCTTTATGCAAATGTACATTTATTATTAGTGAAACCATACTTATTCAATAATAATCAATACAGCATGAAGACTAGACATATCAAAGGTCATAGATATGTTTATCTAAGAAATTGTTCATGTCTCTTAAGCCTAAACTTAAAAATAATGAGTAAGTAGTGATTTCTCTCATTTTAACAATATAAAGGGAGTTTTTACACTGGCAGTTTAATTCAGAACAGGGCAAAGTTCGTATGAAAAATTGTTAAAGTGTACCAGTGAGCGAACCAGAACCACACCATACCTGGAGGAGGTCCATATTACACGAGTAGGAATATAGTGCGGCCCCTTTAAGAGATCCGCATTCCCTATTGAACTGCCTTTGCGTGTGCGCGTCGAACTGTTCCGCGATTTACGTGGACAGTGTGAAGAACACGGACGACTCGGGAGCGCGCTTGTTCAGGAAAGTAACCTGTGCATTCGTTTTAGCCGATTGTAATGTATTTAGTTCAATAAAACACGTGTCCAGTAAGCGGGGTGATGGTGTTAATGATTTACCTCAGACATGAGCCAGAGTGAGCTGCAGTGCATCGCGCTCAGACTGCAGAGAATGTGCTCAGTGAAAAAACGCCCTTTTCTTTCTGGAGTCAGAATAAAAGTTAAACAGAAAATATGGTAGTTTATGTAGGCAATAACTGCATTTTTGGTTTAGAATATTAATGCTAATGTCAACCATTTTCTTTCTCTATTAATGTTTGCTGCTACATCCTTTGTCTGACTGCTCTCACTTTTTCCAACTACGGGCTCAGATCAGACAGAAAATGCGCGCTGCGTTTTGTTACGTCTGCCCCACACACACACACACACACACACACACACACACACACACACACACACACACACACACACACACATATATATACGATACACTAAATTATTTATATACTACGCAAATCATGCAGCAGTGCAATCTATCTTTATTTCGCGATCCATTTTTTCCGACCTCGATGCGTTTCGTCACGTTTTGTATCGCGATATTTCGTCAAACGATATTTTGTCCCATCCCTAGTTCATTGCCATAGTGACTTGCGCTCCATCGCTAACCTGCTTCAGGCACCTGTACCATAATGGTAGTTTAACAAACTCAAGGTTACAGGATTAGTTTTGAGTTCACAAAACCAAACCAATCTATTCAAAATTAGTTGGTACCATGATGCTGATCATCAGCTTTCTCTGTAAACTCAGGCTTTGATCCTGAGTTTAGCTGTGACATCAGAAGTGAACAGCCAATCACATGCTGTGATATCAGCATCCGTAGTGAACAGCCAATCACGCTGGATCAGTGGAACTGCGATTCAGGGCCTGTCCCAAATGGCACCCTAAACCCTCACGGTCTTCCTCTGAGTCCGCACTTTCCCAACGTAATGCCGCTTTGACTGCCGGGAAGAAGTCCACTGCGTAGCTCGCACCAGTGCGGGCTTGGCAGAACTGCGCATCGAGGCCGCATAATGGCCACAAAGCGAGCACCCTTCAGAGATCTAAAATTACAAATGTGACATCCTGTGGTCTTGTGGATGCAGCGGCCATTGTAAGTCCACAAGAGCGAAAGTGCAAATGAAGTGTGCCATTTGGGAAAAGGCCTCACTTCTCGCGAGAGAAGCAGTTAGATTAATTTCTCTTTACTGCAAATTATTACATAATTGAAAAATATTAAGAATTTAAACAAGTTTAAGCCAGTGAAAGGCCGCTGATGCAATACAGTCACTCCCCCTGATTCTACTCCAAATTAAAAGTCATTACATAGCAAATTGTTTTTAAAGACTAAAGTGTCTGGCTTTTAACAATGCTTATTTATAATAATAATAATAATAATTTGGAATGATTTAGATATAATTTATGTAATTATTTTACCCTTAATCAATTACACATTTATAATTGTAGCTAATCAATCATTAATAGGCACTTTGTTAAATTTATATAAATAGCCTATATAAAGTCATACAAATAAGCTTTAAAACCAATAAATAAAGATAGTAAAAAGAAGCTTATACTGAGCTTGTTCAATTCTCTCTCTATATCAACTAAACTAACTTCATAACTTGTACTTGCATTGACGTATACCATTTTATCTTTAAGTGATTAGGTATCTTAATCTCTTTCATAGACAGCTCTTTTCTTCTTGCTGTGTAAATTAGTTTAAATTCTTAATATTTTTCAATCATGTAACATTCTGCAGAAGAGAGTAATGAATCTCACTGCTTCTCTCACGAGAAGTTCCACTGATCCAGCGTGTGATTGGCTGTTCACTACTGCTGTCACAGCTAAACTCCTGAACTCAGGCTTTTATGGGTCTTGAGAGAGAGGAAATTACACTGGTGTCAATGGAGACCTTTCTGAGCCATTGGATTTCAACAAAAATACCTTCCTTTGTGTTCCGAAGATGAACGGAGGTCTTATGGGTGTATAACGACATGAGGGGACATTCTTGGGTGAACTAACCCTTTAAGCACAAGTCAAATCAGTTTCATACAGTCACATTCAAGAATGTTAATAAACTAATCGGAATATGATTCACTTAAAAATTGCTCAACACAAAATATTCAAACTATGATTATAGTACCATTAGATTCTGTATATGTATTATATTTTCCTAAAATCTATTAAGTAGTAGAAAAATGAGTGGTCCTGCTACTATCTCCTGGAAAGAACTAGAACCCACCTCTGAGTTCTCCACGTCAGAAGCGTCGCTTTGCCTGGTGTAAACGCAGCTCATTGAGGAGCCCAGGGTCGGCTCTACCTTCGTTCATGTGCAAAGGGGAGGCAGCCTGGCCCGTAGCTCAGCAAGACTTTGCCGCCGAAGTAGACGAGAGGCCCCATTGAGGGCAGAGAAGGTGGAGGAGGCCACCAAACGGAAACGTTGTATGAGGCCACCAAACGGTCACAGGAAAACACTGGGACTTCCAGGACCGCGTGAGCTCCTCATGCACCTTGGGGCGAAAGGCTGTCAGGTGCCACCCCAAAACCGATCGTCCAACCGCGAGCACTCGTGAGAGGGCGGGACCGCGTGAGCTCCTCATGCACCATGTATGTCAAATAACAACAACTGACAGTTGCAGAATTATATCAAAGGACAAGAAAATGAGGTTACACTTTATTTTGATAGTCCACTTTAGACATTCTACTAACTATAAGTAACTTTGCAACTACATGTCAGCTAACTCTCATTAGAGTATTAGTAGACTGTCAGTAGACTGGTAGGTTATGGTTAGGTTTTAGGGTTCGGGTTAGAAGAATAAGTTGAATTGTAGTTGCCAATTTGCTTATAGTCAGTAGAATGTCTGTTGGGGGATTGACAAAATAAAGTTTTAGTAAATATTAATCAGACAGTCTACTAATACTCTATTGACATGTAGTTGCAAAGTTACTTATAGTTAGTCAACCCGATCACACATAAATGCGTATAAATAGTACGAGTGTGCAATGTCGTGGAATGTATATGCCAAAACTCTTTTTGGCGTGCATATGATACGCTGTTTTTCTCGTGCATATGAGACGCACTTTATGGCGTATATATGACATGCGCTTGGGTAGGTTTAGGTTAGTGGGGCGTATATATGACACGCGCTTGGGTAGGTTTAGGGTGGTGGGGTGGGGGGTTCGTATGTATAATACGCCATAAAATGCGTCTCATATGCACGCGAAAAACCGCGTGCCATAGACACACGCCAAAATGAGTTTTGGCGTATACATTCCACGACATTGCACACTCGTACTATTTATACGCATTTTTGTGAGAATACCCTGAGTTAGTAGAATGTCTAAAGTGGACTATCAAAATAAAGTGTTACCGAAAATGAAAGAAACAAATAGAGAAACAAATAGAAACTATTTCTATACAACGAATAAAACACAGTTAATAACTGGGAATAATTTGTTGTTAATAATAACTGGTAATATCAAATAAAATATGGACAAATGTGGTATTTTGTGGAGGTTGAAGCATACAATACAAATGGTTCTCTCTAATGTTCAAGAATCCCGACTAAATCCTGCGGTTCAGAGTCATCATTAATTGACGGTTCATTGAAGTGATGTTAAAGGGAGCGAGGATATATCATTTCACTTGTGCTGTATTCCACTCCACTTTAAGACACGCACATGCGAACTTCCCTAAGCACTTCCCTTAAGTTTGGTGACCGACCACAGTTGCTTTTGCAAATGCACATTTAGCTAAATTGACAGTAAGATGAGCCTCAGCCAAACAAGAGAACAAGGTGTGAGCCCGCTCCAAATGCTGCTCCCAAGTGTAATAATATTATTAATTTGTTGGAGACATAACCAAGAAACAAATTTAATTTAGCCTACATTTATTTGTTACATTTAGCTAGGCTACAATTTACCCTTTGTTCTATTTTCGTCCTAGCTTAGATATTGGTGGAAGGTGATTTGGATCTGTATCCAGGCTTTTTAAAAATAGGTAGGACAACTGCATGGTTAAGGTTATAAGAATTGCAAAAATCAGCATGAAAATGTAAATGTTCTTTACAACATACTCAAGGTCAAGGATGTTATGAGGAAGTGAAAAGGGACTAAAAAGTAAAAAAAAAAAAAAGGGGGATTACAATGAATGGTTCTGGTTTTGTGAAGATGGAATTTATCCAGAAGAAAAATAAATTATACAGTGTAATCAAGATTACTATCATACGAATGAAAAGCGGACAAATAATAAATAAAAATAGTTTCTGTCAATTGTACCAGTTTGTTACTGTTACGGGGTACAGACACTACGGAGACAAGATGTTAGTGTGGTTTATTGAGCAAGCAGTAGTGAGATAACTTGATGGAAGGTTGACAGGATGGTGAATGTCTTTGGATTGGGTTTCTCAGGGTGCACTTCGGAGGTCGTAGGAGAGGCTCAGGAGGGGAACTTGATGGCAAGCAGCTCCCTGTTCCCGATGTCGTAATTTACCTCCGCCGGGTTGAACTTCCGGGAGAAGACGGCACATGGATGGAGTCGACTGGGCGCCCCCAGCTGCTGAGAGAGTACCGCTCCCACTCCTGTGGTGGAGGCGTTGACTTCCACGACGAAGGCCTTGGTAGGATCTGGATGCACAAGGAGGGGAGCGGTGATGAAGGATTTTTTCAGGTCTTAAAACGCTTTCGTGGCCGCAAGGGTTCCAGGACAGAGACTTGGGCTTACTGCGCAGGAGGTGAGTGAGTGGACTGGAGATGATACTGTAGTTCTGGATGAATCTTCTATAGAAATTGGCGAAACCTAGAAAATGTTGGAGTTCTTTAATCGTGGAAGGGGTTGGCCAGGTCCTGATGGCATCCACCTTCCCCTCGTCCATCCAGATGCCACTGCTATCGATGTTGTATCCAAGAAACTGCACTGAGGGCTGGTGAAAGGAACACTTTTCGGCTTTCAAGGAGAGCTGTAATTCCCTCAGGCGTTGCAGGACCTCCGCAACGTGGTGGCGATAGTCGGCCAAGCTACGGGAGTAAATCAGGATGTCGTCGATGTATACCAATACGGACTTGTGGAGAAACTCCCGGAGCACCTCGTGTATGAAGTCCTGGAATACGGAGGGGGCGTTAGCTAGTCCTTAGGGCATGACCAAGTACTCGTAGTGGCCAGTAGGGGTCACGAAGGCCGTCTTCCATTCGTCACCCTCACGTATCCGGATGAGGTTATACGCGCTGGGGAGGTCCAACTTGGTGAAAACAGTGGCACCACGGAGATGTTCCAGCACTGTGGGGACGAGAGGAAGGGAGTAACGGAATTTGACTGTGATTGTGTTCAATGCCCGGTAATCAATGCAGGGCCACAAGCCTCCGTCCTTCTTGGCCACGAAGAAGAAGCTGGAAGCAGCAGGGGACGTAGATGGTCGGATGTAGCCCTGGTCGAGTGCCTCCTGGATGTATTCCTCCATGGCCTACTCCTCCGGCAGGGATAGGGGATAGATCTTCCCCTTGGGCACTGGCTCACTTGGAAGCAGATCAATGCAACAATGGAACAGGCAGTGCAGACAGGCAGCTGGAGAAGCATTGATCGCCCCACTTTAGGATCTCACCGGACTTCCAGGAGATGACAGGGTTATGCTGCTCCAGCCATGGGCGCCCTAAGATCACGTCAGCGATGGAATCCTCCAGAACCAGTAGATGTATAGTCTCCACATGAAGGATGCCAGTTTGGAGCTGCAGGGGACCGGCGAGAAGACCAACTTTGTGTCGACTGAGTGGTTTTCCGGTTATGGATTCAACCTGGTAGGTGGACGGAGTGTGAGTCGTCGGGAGGTGGAGCTGACGGCAGAGGGCACCGGAGATGAAGTTCCCAGCGGAACCGGATTCGAGGAGGGCAGAGACTGGCAAGGAGACACTGGCAGTGATGAGGTTCACAACTGTGTTAATGGCTGACTCTTGTATGAAGAAGGATAGATCACACTCACCAAAGGACGAGGAGGACGCGTAGGACATTTGGCGATGAAATGATCAGGCGCTCTACAATACAAACATAATCCTTGCCCTATCCATCTCCTCTGTTCCGCTGGGGTTAACCGTGCGCTCTCCACTTGCATGGGTTCTGATACTGGTTCTGGAGGGCTGACGGATTCTGGTCGGCAGAGGGATGGCAGGCTCGGGAACTGGCCCTGGTGTTCTTCGAGACACGCCTGCATACGAGTGGCAAAGCGGATGGAAAGTTGGATGAAGCGTTCGAGCCCGATGGTATCCTCGTATGCAGCGAGATGCAACCGCACACGTGGATCCAGCCCTTGACGATAGGTGTTGAGAAGAGCCTGTTCTTTCCACCCGCTGGTGGTGGCCAAGGTCCGAAACTGTAAAGCATATTCATTCACAGACATGTCATGTTGCTTTAAATGATACAATTTCTCACCAACTGAAGCATCCCAGGCGGGTTTTCCGAACACGTCCTTGAAGTGATAAAGGAAACTTGACAATGATTGTACAATGGCATTATCTTGTGAGTACAATGTTTCCGCCCAGCACAGAGCCTTGCCGCTCAATTGGGACACTATGAATGCCACACGGGCACGATCATTCGGATACAGGTGCGGTTGCATCTCCAGGACCAGTGAGCACTGCAGGACGAATCCGTTGCAGCCCTCCGCCGATCCAGAGAAGGGCGCTGGTTTGGCCATGGGACTGGCGAACAAGGGGACGTGGAAATGGTGCAGGTGGATGCGGAAGCACTCACCGGCGCTGAGGATAGTGGACTGGAGGGTAGAACGTTGCGAACTGCATTCACCAGTTCTTGAAAGGGATCCGGGTGACTCATACTGGTGCTCGCGGTGCTGGTCCGGTCTTCTGTTACGGGGTAAGAACGTCTCGGGTTATGTCTATAACCCTTGTTCCCTGAGAGGGAAGGAGCACTGCGTCATAAAACGACTCTTTTGGGGAATGCCCACAGCGTGACGCATCTGAAGCATGAATGAAACTAAGACCTAGTAAAGTAAGTGACGGCATACCCGGAAGTATAAAGGGATGCCGCATCACAATAGCGCTAGCCTTTTCACGATGAAGCAAATCACTCCCGGGCATGGAGAGGCGTGACAAGGCGACGCAGTGTCTCGTTCCCTCTCAGGGAACAAGGGTTATAGACATAACCCGAGACGACTCTAAAACAACTCTTTTGTGGAACGAGTACCCACTATGCCACAACAACCCATGCCTGCCCTAATGTGAAAACTGGAACCCAGGCACACTTAGGACGAGAGCACCCTAGCGCCTGGCGTCGCAGGGAGATGCAGACTATAAAACCTAATGAAAGTGTGTGGGGTAGCCCAGCCGGCTGTCTCACAGATCTCCTGAAGCAGGACCCCCATTTGAAGGGCCCGAGAAGAGGCCATGCCCCTTGTGGAATGCGCTCTCAAGGCCAAAGGTGAAGGCAAGTCGCGCACCTGATAGGCCAAGGCAATAGCCTGGATGACCCAATTACTGACCGTCTGCTTGGTCGCAAGGCACACCAGCCAGTTCCCGTTGCGATCCCCATGATCTAAGCTGCCGCGGCGTCTCGGCAGACTCGGGACCCGAACCGCGGGGAGCGCGAGCCTGGCCGGCCTCGTCAAACACGGCCAGGCGGGTGCACAGCACTCTGATGGGGAATGCTTCACAGTGCTCGCAGTCAGTTCCCTCGAGAGCTGACCGAGCGTGCTGCGCTCCCAAACAGTTCACACACATTGAGTGCGTGTCCCCACCCATGAGATAACGAGGGCAGGGGTACACACACTTACTGAACTGTTCACTCGTCATTCTACTCGTTCAAAAGATTTAAATCAAACACAGTCTCTCGTCTCATACACACATACACAGACCATTTGCTGAAGAGCGAAAGGCTAGCACTATTGTGATGCGGCGTCCCTTTATACTTCCGGGTATGCCGTCACTTACTACGTCATGACGTAGCACCAATCAGGATCGGTCTTAGTTTCATTCATGCTTCAGATGCGTCACGCTGTGGGCGTTCCCCGAAAGAGTCGTTTTATGATGCAGTGGGAGTTCCCTCGAGAAGGGAACATTGAACACACACACGCTGGACACAGGAGATCGCTGGAGACTTGGGAGATGACGTTGGAGACGGGTAAGAATCTTCGATGAAGTCCTTAAGGTAAGCATAAGAGGTTAGTACCTTATTGCAAACGAGACCGGACAGTCTCGTTTGCAATAAGACACACTGGGTGTGTGTGTGTGCCTTTTGTGCTGCTGGTGATTGGAGTGATGATGTGCTACAGGTGAGCGTGATTAGAACTCAGTGAAAGTGATCACTGTGTGACTGTGACGTGGGAGCCTGGCGTGTCTGTGACAGTTACAGCATGAGAATACTAATAACGTGACCAAAAAGACATGGAGAATGGGCAATGATAATACAGATGGTGAATTGATTCTTCTTCAGTATTACAAAAGGAACATAAATAAGACACATTCTCAGAAAATCTGCTCAAAAATAAATTGAAGGGGTAACGAACAATTTTGAAATAGAGTTCTTTATTTTTACTAGGGATAAAAAGTTTGAGGAAACGTCCATAAATTATACAAATCAGAATTTGGATAACAAATACTCTATTTAGATTGTGCTTTATGGAGGTGACTGGAGTTAAAGAAAGAGCGTTCCGAATAAAGAAGTTTCTCTTCTGAGAAGAATTTCTCATCTAATACATGACTACCGTTAATTGCATGTATAGGGATATAAAAGTGATTTGTTACCAGACAGTATATATTCTCAATATTCCAAACAATATAGGTGTGGGGGGAAATTATGTTTGAAAGCAATCTTCCAAAATTCTAGAGCTTGTTTGTGAAAATTTTGGTTTAGGTCAAGTTTATAAGTTATTTATTGCATTTAAAATTACAAGATAATAACAATTTAAGATTTTTAACATTGTTAAAAGATTAGATTAGGGATCCAAAACCTGGGCAATCCATTATTATAAATTCTTTATCCAGTTAATTTTGAATGTCTCATTGATTCTTAGCAAAGATTTCCCTTTGGCACATTCCGCTTTATTTTTCCAAATAAAATACTGTTTAAAACTATAAATTCTATAATAAAACCAGTGCAGTGTTGGCCCTAATCCACCAGCAAATACTTGTGAAATGCTTTTAAGACTACTGCTTCCATATCAACTGCCATGTTTCACAAGTTTGTGTGCCCATATAATCTTAGTGAAAGTGGTAAACAGATTTGGCTTGCTGTCTGCTATAGAGGGGCTCGGAGAGGATATTCTACCTGAGCTCCGATTGCCCCCCTATAACAGGCAAATTGAATGAATAAAATAATGAATGAATGAGTCATTTATATAGCGCTTTCATATGTACTACTGTACACCCGAAGCGCTTTACACTCGTGTCAGGGATCTCTCCTCAACCACCACCAATGTGGTATACAAAATTGTACAAAAGGAGGAGCAGGGGAGGAGGAGGGATGCTTCAGGAACTAAAAAGGGGAAGAGGTAAGCTGCTGGTTTTATACCTTGGTATTAATTGAAAGATTAGATGGGCGTACTCCCCCCCGAAATTACGTTTATTGACTTGATTTGTCAAGTTGAGCCAGTCTCACACTGTAAAAAAATAAAAAAATAAAAACACCTTTCCAATGTAAACTTTTCTACTGACTGGTTACATCTAAATTTTTCAGTTGGCCAAATTGAATGTCTGTGAATTGATGCAATTTAATTGACAGAAATTCAGTTTGGCCAAATGAAAAATTTAGATGTAATCAGTCACTAGAACATTTTCAATTGGAGACCTGATTATTTTTATTTTTTTTACAGTGCACTTTCATTTACTAGGGGTGTTAAAGCTCATACATTCCCGTATAGTGATGTGCTCCCCCAAAAACTATTACGCTCATCAGAATCAGCTCTTCTTACAGTAGCTAATGACTTTTTATTGAAAACTGACAAGTCCGAGCAGTTTTGTCTCGAGTTTTGACACGATTGACCATGCTATCGGGCATCCAAGGAACTTCCCTAATTTGGCTTGCCTCTTATCTTCAGAACCTTTTCTATTAAAATTTGAAACTTCTCGTCATCTATAGCTTCTATTCTGTGGGGTACCTCAAGGTTAAATTTTTGGGACCAATGTAATTTTCTTTATATATGCTTTCTCATATTCTCTATATATGCTAAATATCATATTTCGCATTATTTTTATATTGATGACAACACGATGTGAGATAACTCTCTAATATAACTTTTTATGAGAGTTATCTTAAAATTCTCCCCCTCGGTAGAAATCGTGTTCGTGGGGGCACTGTAGTGCGAAAAGGACTCATTAAAACAATGTTGAGTCAATGTTGATGTGGCAATATTTATTGCAATTAATTAATCTTACAAAGTGATGCTGGTTCAATATCAAATATCAATGTTGAAACAATGTTGCGATTCTAAAAAATATATATACAATAAAAATCAATGATAATGTCATTGAATCAACATTATTATTATTGTTAAGTAATGTTGGTTCAATAGCACTTTTCACCTGCATTTAATGTTGAAACAATGTTGAAATTTCAACAAAAAGTCAATGGTAATGGCATCTAATCAATATTACACATTCCATCTACACCATCATTGCTGAGTTAATATAAAATAATCAGCGGTATAATATCAGTAAATCAACATTACATTATGATTTTGATTCTAAATCACTTTTATTGTGACATTAAAAATACAACTGAAATGTAATGTCAGTATAATACAATGTTGCCATCGGATGTACCAAAATAATGTTGAAACAACAATAATTTTTCAGCTAAACTTCAATGCCTATGTCAACAAATTCCTAATCATTTCAAAGTTTGGGGGAAACCTTTTTGAGTCAATTTATTTTATTGTGGGAAAAAAAGGATTAAAAGCCTTACAACCTTTAAAAACAAGATTAGTTTCAGAAGTCTTAAGTTATTATAACTACAACAGTAGTCCAACAGTTCAGTTCTAAATCAGACGACTGCCTCTACTTGGTTCTCTAAAATATGAAAAAGAAAGCATTACTTAAGAGCAAGTCAATTCAGTTGTCAAACACACATTCAAGAATGATAATATGGTAAACACAATATGAATCACCTTTTGTTTATTTAAATGTGTGTGTTTTCTCTGTGCTATTTGTGGATTAAGATGCATCAGACTTTCAAGCTTGCAGTGACTACAGTGTACCAGCAGATGCCACCCTTGACTTTATTTCAGCTTAAACATGTCATAGTTAAGCTAAATAAAAACATGATCTGTCATATTCTTGAGTTTACAAAGGCATGTTGGTTGGACCACCACATAGCTTTAATTTGATGGTGAAAAGTTGTTCAATTAGCAATAGTTATTAATAATGAGTAGCAAAGCATTTTTTTTTAAAGAAATAACAGCTAATAAAAGAGTATGCCAAACTACTTATAAAAAAAGTTGTCTTTTCAAGAATGACATTCTTCGAATGAGGCTGACATTTAGGACATTATGCCATCCAATATCTTCCCTTTAACATATATATATATATATTTTTTTAATTCATTTAAGAGGTATATTGAAGGGTTATTTAACACAAAAATAAAAATTACCCTCACCCTCAAGCCAGGTGAATATGACTTTCTTCATTCAGCCAAACACAATGAAAGTTTTAGTGTTTTTTTTTTTTTTTTTTTTTAAATATCCTGGCTCTTCCCAGCTTTATAATGAAATGGAATAGAGCCAGAGAAGGCCAAAAAAGTGCATCCATCCATTACAAAAGTAATCCATACAACTCCAGGGGTTAAATCTTTCCCCAGTGTTTTTGAAAAAAGTTGACAGCCACCACCAGCAGTTTTGATAATTTTCACATGTTGAACATTCACGCTTAAATATTGTCACAGAAACGCCTGGCTCCCACGTCACGGTATCCCAGCACACCCTCTCCTGAGTATTAATCACCTCCACCTGCACCTCATCAGCACCCTCATCAACACGACCAGTAACTGTCTGGTCTCTTTTATGAAAGGTACTCAACCAAGCTACAAACCAACGGACTCACCTCGCTACTCTGACCAAGTCTCCAGCAACTACCCTGTGCCTCCTTCGTCTCCAGCGTCTAGTGTCTCCTCGTCCTTCAAGCTCCAGCATCCTGTGGCTAAGTGTTCCTCTTATTCCATTGTCTGTCTCCATCGTCATTCTGGCCCCGTTCACACTGCAGGCAAAAGTGGCCCAGATCAGATTTTTTTTCAGATCAGATTTAGACCACATACATATGTGGTCCTGAATCAGACCCAGATCTGAATTTTTTTTTTTTTTTTTCAAAGGCGGATTTGATGCGACTTTTACACCAATCTATTTTGACATTTGTCACAATTATGAACCGGCGAGTTAGCCCTAGACACAGACGCAGACAGTAACATTAAAAGTGCGTCAATGGAGGGAGAGTGAGGTGTTAGACTTAATTAGTATAGGGGGAGATCCTACCGTAACCGCTCTGTCTTTAAAAACAATAGCACACAAAATGAAAGACCGGGGACACAGAAGATTGTGGCTTCAGTGCCAAAGAAAGAAAACAAAAGGCCAAAATAACCAATTTTGCTCCCTTTCTTTTTGTTCTTCTCCTCTTCAGCGCCTGCTCATTACTGTTATGGCTTCCATTACACAAACATTTCTAAATAAAAGCAAAAATGCTTACTTCCTCCATAACCTCCCAAACTTTAGTGCAACATCGTGCCACTTTGCTCACTCTACCGGCCTGCTCAATAAACCATTTCATATAACCCCTTCGTCTCCACAGTTCTGTACCCTAACAAATATGGGGTAAGTTACATTTTTAACAAAAAGCAACATTTTGAGCAAAAAGCTGAGAGATCGAGTACATCAACTCCCATTAAGTTTCAGTCCTAAAGCTTGTCCTGGGTTGACATTTTGTTCAGTAACATTAGGCAGTTTGGATTATATGCTGTTCAATTTTGATGGTCACTTATTTTACAAAAGCATTTTCTTGCATATGATATCACACATTTCTGCTTCTTCTTGGTCTGTGTTTTGATCGGAAGATTCAGATGTCATAGTGCCCCCTACCGTAAACTGTAAAAAAAAAAAAAAAAAAGTCTTTTTTTTTTTTTACAGGTGTTTAACCTGTATTTTGAAATGGGCATTCCCTGGTGAAAAAAAAGTATACTTTATTGTATTTCAAATATATTCTCTTTTCCGATAGTATATTAGAAATATAATTACAAAAAATGTACCATTTCTAAATATATAAAAAATATATTAGCTTCATATTTCACAATACAACTTTTAACACACTTTAAAATAATTGTATTTTAGTATATTTTCTAAAAATATATTGTAGAAAAATATACTTTAAATGAAAGTTCAGTGTTCTTTTGTAAAGTGTACTTATTTGAACATTACTTTAAAATATATTTTGTATATATGTTAAACTTGTGCTCAAAATTGTCATTGTTAACAATGCACTAAAAGCATATTTTAAAAATACAGAATTAATATCATTAAGTTATATAAAAAGTTAAATACTGTTTAAGGTTATTTTAATAATTTATTATCACTTATTTATTCATGCTTAATCTTGAACAGTTAAGCATGAATAATTAAGTGATAATAAATTAATCTTGTATAATAAATTATTATATGGACTAAAAGCCCATTTTAAATATATGCAGTGTATGCTATAAGCCCTACTGTAGTTCTGATTTAAGTGTAAATATGTTTAATAAGTTTACACTGGCAAAGAAGAATCGTGTTACAATCATAAACACACATCTATATTAAACCAACAGCATACTTAAAATACAATGCAAGAAAATATGAGTTAAATAGTTGTTTCTTATCGGAATTCAAATGTCTCTTCATTGATCTGTGACCAATCAGATTGTGTTGCTCAATGCCTGCAGCCAATCAGAGGCAGAGCTGCTGATGGTACTCGGCTGTATGATGCTCACTCGCGGGAGGTTTGCAGCCTTGCAGGTGAAGTACAATGTTGCGTTACATTATTTATTTAAGGGGGGGGGGGGGGAGTCTTTAGTTTTATTATATTTATAAAAGAAATATGGGCTGTACCGAGTCTTTCCGGAAAAAAACGAGCGCCTGGAGGCGGATCGTGTGGGCGGAGCTAAAGAATGACGAGCACACCCAAAGAGGTGACGTCCTCAAGCGTGGAGAAACTCATGGCTATCGAGCTCAGCTAATACAGATAATGATCCAGAATCATTCGGAGGCTGAAATAAATTGAACAGGAGAAACAGCAACAGCAGGACGTCCGTCTCTGTGGTATGTACTGTATTTAGTGGCCTGTCAACATTTGTGTGTGTTTACTCGCAGTTTATGAGGACATGATTCGGTTTATGGACTATTGTATGTGACTAGACCTTAGCAGTAGCAAGCAAAACGGTTTTGCACGTCAGACTAGTGTAACGTTATACACAGAACAACAATGGAGTAACCGTTAGCGCATTTGAATGACGAAGCACGCGATCGTGTCGTTTACTGATGTTTACTCACGCGACGATAGCCAACAGCACAGACATTTGAAGCAGTTTTACTCACTGGCTGCTTCCAAAGCAGGACCAAACCTTTATCGCTGGGGCCGCTCCGTCAAAAACACACTTCTTTGGTATGATTTGGTGAAGTCCTGACAGCAGTGACCGTAGAGATCCACTTTGAGACGCGACTGAAGCGATGTTGTGAAGCTTCCCGTCATTTCATTGCGTCATTGCGTTCAAATCGGTTCAAATGCAGCGCTGCCTTCCCAGAATGCTGTGCTGAAGCGTTGAAGTCGCTCGATGTCACCCATAGGAATAAAGTGGATCTGCAGCTGAGAGAGTGTTTACGGGCGTGCATTTCCTCTCTCGCTCTAGTCACGCGCACACGCACCCTACCGGGAGAAGAGCCCGTACGGCCCATACAAGGACCTTCCGCTCTATCGACGTCAAGCCGACCCATACTCGGAAAAAACTCTCTGAAACTTGTGAGAAACCGGAAGGAGTATTTTTGACACAGAAATACTCCATCAAACGTCCAACATTAGTTTTTGAAACTTTGTCTATGTTTAGGATGAGAATCCAAGTCTTTAACAGTGTAAAAAGCTCAGTATGCATGAAACAGCATCTCGGATTAGCACTTCTGAGAGTACTTCGGATCGGCACAGTAAAAAGTCCCGGCCAAAACATCTTCCCTCACACCTCCCTATTGACAGAAATGAGAGAGTGAGGGGGAGGTGTGTGAGGAAAGATGTTTCGGCCGGGACTTTTTACTGCGCCGATCCGAAGTACTCTCAGAAGTGCTAATCCGCCATACATTATAGTTCTCCTTTTTAATCCGATTAGAGAAGTACCATGTTTTATTTTGTCACCATACTTGATCGTTCAACTATTCGTGTAACTGTATTTAAATCAAGCCTGCAGTCTCCCTCTCATTTACTGAAGCTTTCGCGCCTCGATCGCCCCCCGGTGACCGGTCCCAGTATAGCCGCCCCTCTGTGTTTTCTAATGGACGCGAGGCAAACTAAATAATAAAATTACACTTCAAAAAATGTTCCCCAAAGTTAGTGTATGTCACTGAAGGCAGTTATCATCACGATGATTTCATTTCAGGTGTTCGTTTTAAAAATAAGTTTACTTTGAGTTAGTTATTTGATGCTAAAAAAACGGGGGGTGTGACGTCATGATTGACAGCTGAGACTGACGGCTTCTCTGAGTGAAGTTGTCACTGAGGCACTAACGGACTTTTTTCGAAATTTTTGGGAGCAGATTAGATCTTTAGCTTTAATTTCTACATTTCCATAACTGTTTATTTCACACCAACATAATTAATTGTTCTGCATCTGCGAGAGTGTGGGCGGGCTTTTGATATCGCGACTGTACTTCCTGCTCTACTTCCTGCGCTCTACTGCGCAACTCCGGTCCCGAAATCGCTACTGCGCAGACTCGGTCCCAAGATGTCCGCGCCGTGCAAGGGCGCCTGAAAGCTTCAAATCTGACAAGCGGAAACGGATGATGTCGAGTCGTCCATATTTTTTTACGGTCTATGATTTAAATAGGGAAAAGATGGAGTGTTTGGTACTTCTAACTTGATCTCTGTTTGGTACCATAGTGAATGAACTGGGCTTAGTGGGCTAAGCTAAATGCTATCAGATCATCACCGCACGTCAGAGAGATTAAGAGCACGCACTGAGACGAGAGAGGTATGTATCAACTCGTTTTAGTTAAGGGAATAACATAGTTTAATATGAAAAAGCGGTGAAGTAACCCTTTAACAGACTGCGTTCTTTATGAGTGTTTGCTGTCAGCTCCCTGATTATGTGTAAGCGGCTATCAGACGCTGTAATTTAAGATGTAATATAAGATGTAATATAATGTGTAATTTATATTTATGTATAGAGATGGTCAGTGGAATTAGTTCAATTATATGTTTTCCAACATCTTCCAGTGTTAATTTAATGAAAAACATAGTAAGTTAATTTTGTTTAGCTTTGCTGAAACCATGTGAAACCATTTATAAAAACCGTTGGGCTTGTTTAATGAAATGTCTCTTCATTAGTTATGTGTGTTAGATTTTATTTAATTTATTGTAATGTCCTTGAAAACAAATGCATTCAACATTGGGAAAGTAAGTCAGTAAGTAATTCATTAAAATGTAATGTAGCACATTTAAAATACTGTATTGTGACATTATGTAATTCAAAGTATATTGTACAATGTATAGCTAAGTAATAACACATTGTATTGTTATTGACTACAAAGTGTATATTTTTAGTCATTTGAATGAGTCAAGGTAAATAAAATATATATTATATTCATAGTATATTGCTTGCGTGTTCTGAATATACTGGTAATTAATTTGTAATTTATTAAGTAAGGGATAATGTACACCCAGCCGGTTGTTATCGCAGAATAAACCCCGACATAGTGATCAGGACCCCGACGCGAAGCGGAGGGGTCTTGCATCACTCTGAAGGGGTTTATTCTGCGATTAAAAACCGGCTGGGTGTACATTATCCCGCTTATTACACGGCTACTAGTCTCAAATAAATAATTATTAGACACAAAATATTGTCTCGAGATTAAATATTTTATTTGCTCTTACACAAAGCTTCCGCGAAGGAAAACAGTTCCAACCTGCTTTAAGCCTTTATATATTGCTGAAGATTTGCCATATGCCCTTGCTTAATGTTGAAAATGAATGCTGAAAGGGTTAGTTCACCCAAAAATGAAACCAAGTCTATGATTTACTCACCCTCAAGTTATCGTAGGTGTATATTCTTCTTTCAGACAAATACAATCGGAGTTATATTTAAAAAGTCCAGGCTAACGTTTATCCCAGCAGTTGTTGTAGTTGTGTTTGAAGTCCATAAAAAAATGCAGCTGTCCGTCAAATAGCGTGCTCCACACGACTCCGATGGGTTAACAGAGCCTTCTGATTCGAATCAATGCGTTTGTGTAAGAAAAAGATCTATATTAAAAACGTTATAAAGGAAACCTGCCTTGATGTCTTCCATTGTAACCCACGACTGTTTAAGCCACAAGATGGCGCCAGCGTTAAGCATAGAAGTAGTACCGGTCAAGTAACTCGTAGTACCCGTATGAGCGGGTGTTATCTGGAAATAACGTACTGCTGGAATGCGCGATTGACCAATCAGAATCAAGTATTTCACAGAGCCGTGTAATAAAACACAAATAAAGTATGCTATAACACAAAGTGTACTTATAATACAAATAAAGTGTACTATAACACGAATAAAGTATACTTATAATACAAATAAAATATACTTATAATTCAAATAAAGCACATTTAATATCACTTATCATGTAATTAGTCACTATACTTAAAGTGTACTAAGTATACTTAAAGTTGTTCCAATTTAGCACACAAAAGTACACTAAATACACTTAAAGTTGTGATTTAACACAATTTAATTACAACTTAAATATACACAGAGAAGTCCAAATTAAACAATCCCCCATCGTAAGTACACACTGATGGCCTAAGACACCAAACGAGCGGTTTGTGTTAGAAAACAAACAGTATTTATATCGTTTTTACCTCTTGTACACCACAGGAAACACGCACGCGCGCCCTCGGATCAGTCGGATGTAGCGGTGTACAAGAGGTAAAAGCGATATAAATACTGTTCGTTTTCTCACTCAAACCGCTCGTTTTGTGTCTTAGGCCATCAGTGTGTACTTACGATGGGGGATTGTTTAATTTGGACTTCTCTGTGTATGCTCTTTGAGGTGGTGACCATAGACCTGCATTATGTGAGGCACAGACAAGAACGGTTTGCCCTAAAATGATCAAAATTGAAACTACTGGGGAAACAAATACTCCTACATCTCGCAAGCCCATGAGGTAAGCTAAAACATATCAAAATTTAATTTCAAAGTGAACTATCCCTTTAATGGAAATTACATGATGTTAATGGATAATGTCCTGGAGTCATATGCCTTTTTTAGGGTATCTATTTACACCAAATAGAGCCTTGTTGGCAAGTGCTATTTACACTAGCCCCGCCCCACAATGTCTTTTTTGGCCACACATAATTAAAAAAGACGTACAGCTCTCAATGTCTTCTGTGTCGAGGACAGTAGAGCGTAAGGCTCATTGAACAGTGTTGTAACATTATTGATGTGGGTTCGAATCTGCCTTTTGCTGAGCACGCTCTACTTCCTTTTCCCATCACATGTCACATCAGAAAAGCATTTACTTTCAATAAAAATTAAGACTGTTCTAAAAGTGGAAAAAGGTGTTTAATAATAATAAAAGTATTTATTGGTTAGGGGTAAGTGTAGGGAGGCTTTTTATTGTCCCATTAAGGCAACATCCAATTAATAAATATAATAATTTTGAACTCTGTTATTGCATCCTGATAATGTACAACAATACTGTGTGTCAAATAGTATGGTATCTGCCAAAATAAAGTACAAATAGCATCTACTATTTACATTACTATTTACACATATTGCAAAGACCTGCTACTTTTACATGGTGTAAATAGAATATTACTATTATCACGACTGACCCTTTGAAGCATTTTCCGTATGGTTAAAGTGCTACTTATAGTGGTCAAAAACTGCAAACGCATTTTGCTGCTACAATCCCAGCGGAACCTGTGGAAAAAAGAAAAGAAAATTGGGTTGGCAACCTTCTGTCAATGTGCAAAACTGATACAAATCTTGTGCTGTATGTAAATATACAGTATAAGTTATCTTTGCATCATTCATTTGACTTTTTGAGGGTTGAGCTGATTGCAAGTAATACAGTGATTGACTGTGACCATAATGCCTTGGACATCTTGCAAGTGGCCTCAGCTGTCATATAGATAATTGACTCCATTCATTCTTAAAGCACATCAATTAGATGCTTGGGATAACCTTCACTTTGGGCGTTGTGAAATTTATGACCTGAATGAACCTAATGGATAACAAAGAAGAACTGCTAGTCCAACATGTGGTGTGTGTGTGAGAGAGAGAGACTTAATTTAAAGACTTAATTACTGATGCACAGATTAATGTGCAAAAAATACAGAAGTAAATATGTTTATTTTTAGTTAGAGAAAATTCCCTTGATTTTTGTCAAATTCTCACATCAATAACAGCACTGCAGGCTCCTCCGCCATCTGTCACAGTGTCCTTTTGGCATCCTGTGTCAAAACACACACACATGTGACATCATCAAAGTCCTGGCTTCTGAACATGTTAAACAGGATCAAAGCTCACTCTCAGAGGCTATTTCTGGGATGTCATAGATCAGAGATCACCTTAATGATCAGAAGGCAGATTTCTATGCTTATGTGACCCTGGGGCACCAAACCACTCATAAGTCGCACGGGTATATTTGTGCCAATAGAAACAATGCATTGTATGGGCCAAAATTATACATTTTTCTTTTTTGCCAAAAATCATTAGGATGTTAAGTATGGGTATATAGATGGGCTTTGTAATGACGTCTTTAGTGCCTTTATGGGTCTTGAGAGAAGAAATGACATTGGTGTCAACGAAGGCCTGTCTGAGCCATCGGATTTCAACACTAACATCTTCATTTGTGTTCCGAAGATGAACGGAGGTCTTACGGGTGTCCAACGACATGAGGGTGAGTAATTAAGGACAGCATTTTCATTTTTGGGTGAACTAACCCTTTAAGACAGGATTAGACCTTATTTAAATTAGGACACTTAAGAAGCCTTTATAGATGTGCCTTAGAAAAAAATATTACTTTTGTGTGTCTTGAGACAAAACAATAGCACTGACATATTTTAAGCAATAAGTTTTCAGTTAAAAACATGGATTTTAGTCGGGAACTAGGCTTAAGCCTTGTTTGTGAACCCGGTCAAAAAAGATGTACTTGTAGATGTACTTAGATGTAACAGGTTTAGAACATTTCCTGTTAATTGTATATATTGTTTATTAGAATTCACCCCACATTGTTTGTATACATACAGTATACCTGATATATAACTGGCTAATTTAAATGTGAGCGCTTTCCCCTTTAATTGTGATGACATCACGAGTCAATGTCATTTCCTGTTCTGGCCCCTCCTCTTCCTCTTTGCTTTGGTAATGTGCTAGTAGCTAGAGAGGGAACAAAGGTGACTCTCGTTGCATTAAAGGGGTACTTCAGCGCTGGGAAGATGAATCTGTATTTGAACTGGGTCATCAATGTAGTAGAAATGTGAAATTATTTTTGAATTTGGTGCTTTCTAGACTGAGAAAAGACAGAAAATGTATTTTTGTCTCATGGGGATGAAAGACTACAATTCCCAGAATGCTTCGCTGCCCTGTGCCATTCCCCAACGCCACCAACTTGATTACAGTGACTGAGTTAGAGAAGACACTACAATTAAAAACTGAACGTGTCTGTTCAATATAATGAGTGAGTCACCGCGCGAGTATCACAGCACTGAGCACTAACTGCACGAGTGATGAGAGCTGAGGTAATCGCGACTACACTCGCGGCATACATTCACAACGCGAGTTCAGTCTGGCGCGCTTCAGTTCATGCCTTTACAAGCTTAACTTTCATAGAAATTAATTTGAGAAGTTAAAAGACTTACATTGCACACCAAAGCTCCGTTTAAATGAGTGCCTGCCAGCCGAGCTCTCCCTGCAAGCTGAGTGTTATCTCCCATCCCCCATGCGCGAGTTCAAAACATGTGGAAATGGCTCCCTCTGCTGGCTGTAGTCTTTAGCCTTTGGGCAAACATTCCTCCTATGATGCAAAAATCGTCAATTTGCATCATAGGAGGAATTTTTCTAGAAATAAAATGCATAAATCTCTTGTCTCAGGGAGATATGAGGGGGGAAAGCACAATAATTTGAATATACTCCAGGGTTTCTACTGATACAAAGCCATATGCTAATCGCTGAAGTAACCCTTTAAGAGGCTGCTTTTATTTATTTGTTCATCAGATTAAAAGATCAGCGAAACTGCGAATGCTGTCCGGTTCTTTCTTTCCTACAACACACAACACAATTAAATGGATCAATTTAATATAAATTTTAAGTATAATACATCCAAATAACATGCAAATAAAGTTCACACTTAATGAAGGATATTATTTTCGTAATAAAAGTGTGCTTAAGCGTCTGTTTTTTGCAACAATCAATGTCATTAAAAGAAGACTGTAAGACAAATATGTTAATAATATTAGTCCGCTCGCAGATGTAAAGGACTTGTCTTACAGCTGGTGTCCTCCACCAAGGATTTACAGCATAATGTCAAGCAAACGTTCTTACAGATTAACACAATTTAATAAAAATGTAGTGTAGTGTGTTAAACTGAGCTTTGTAGGTGGTATTTGGGGGTCTGGAGGAACAAGAGCTCATAACAATAAGCAGAGCATCTGTCCTTGAAATCGGAAGTTAATATTAGAGAAGGATTTAAAGTGTCCCCAAGTCACGTGACAACAAAGGTCCCTATAGTGCTCTACCGTTTTAAGAGTAACTTATATGGCACACAGACAAAGCCAGCTTTAAAAATTCACATGGCATGATAAAATCACCCTTGACTAGTAATTATGGCTTACAGATGTATATAAGTTCAAAATTAAAACTTGAAACAGTGAATGTCAAAGGGTCTCTGTAATAAAGGATTTGACTGTGGTTGATTAAGCTATATGAGGAAACGTAACCTTTGATGTGTTCTTCACCTTTAAAAATGTTTAATCTATAAGATTTGAACTACATTTCCATTTACAGTATGTTTCAGCTCTGTCTTAAAGATGTAAAGTCAGAGGTTTATTGTTCGAGATAAAACACAAAGGATCTCCGTGCAAGCATGCACTTTTAAATCCACATTCTTGAACAATGTTACCTGATCCCGGCGACACATTCAATTATCCTTTGAATTTCCGAGGCTCAACTTAAGAGCGAAGCACAAAAGATAGTGTGACATGATTAAGATTTGAATAGAATTACATGTCCAAATATAGAGGGACACTTTTGCTGGTCTTGCACATCTTAATAAAAGGATGGATCATGCTGTGCTAAGGAGACTGTCAGTTCGTGGTCACTCTGGGTAAGATCAGTTTCACATTCATATTACTTGTGGACAAAAAAATATGTAGAATATAAATATTATAAATGTAAATATGGATTTTAGATAACTAACTTTTTTTTTGCTGTTTAAATGTATTTTTTGCAGTTGCTGTTGAAATTGTTCACTGTGAAAAAAATTACATTAAAACTTAAATTATATTAAACTGTTATAAAAATAGTTGAATCTTGTATAACTTAAAAAAAAGTTTAAAATGCTTAACTAATTTTGATGAGTCTATTTTTTACAGTGTTTATATTTTTTTTATTTGACATGCATCATGTTGTTATAATGGTAACACTTTACAGTAAGGCAATGGTTGAACTAATGAGCATTATATTTTGAGGGCGTTTATTAATCTTTGTTAACATTGCTTAATAAAAATATTCTTCATTCTGTGTTCATGTTAGTTCACAGTTAAGTAATGTTAGCAAATACAACTTTTTATGTTAAAAATGCATTATTACATTGTATTTTTGCAGCAATTTGTTATAACAACTTACATTTTGTAGAGATAACTATCTTACTTAACTAAATTAAAGTACATCATTGCATTCTGTTTTTATTCACAATTTGTACAGTGTCCCATTTTTTTGGAATCGGGTTTGTATTTAAAACATACTGTCTTTAAGCTGTTGCTGAATGTGAAAATTATAACAATATAAAATATTAAAGTCTATTTCTGTTACTCTGGATTAATTACAGAATAAAATTTGTGATAAATTGTCAGCGCTTTATAATATAATATAATATAATATAATATAATATAATATAATATAATATAATATAATATAATATAATATAATATAATATCCCATTGTTTCAAATTTCAGTGCAAACAATATCCTACTGGTAAGAACCGGCAAAGAATCAGTCCCAATTTTCCATTTATTTTTGTTTTGTTCTTCCTCTTGGTGTTGCATGATATTTTAACAACATCAGTGTTTCTTTTTTCTTCTTTAGTTTTGGTTCATTATGAGCAGCGACGCAGAAATGGCCCACTACGGGCCAGCTGCGATCTACCTCCGCAAACCTGAGAAGGAGAGAATTGAAGCTCAGAATCGGCCTTTTGATGCCAAGACAGCCTGTTTTGTTCCTGACGCCAAAGAACTGTACATAAAAGGAATCATTCAAAACAGAGAAGGAGGCACCGCTACAGTTGAGACGGAGACTGGGGAGGTGAGATGCCATGAAATCGGTTTTGATTGAAGAGTCTTTAAATAGCATTACTCTGCAACCCATTCCATTCAGAATACAAAGAAAAAGTGACTGCTCGAGAATACGGTGACATGCCATTTTCTCTGCAGACAGTGACATTGAAGGATGAGGAATGTCACCCAATGAATCCACCCAAGTATGATAAAATTGAGGACATGGCCATGATGACCCACCTCAACGAGCCCTCGGTGCTGTTTAACCTCAAAGATCGTTACGCGGCATGGATGATTTATGTGAGTAATGCCTTGGTTCTGAAAAATGGTCAGACTGTAGTGCTTAATATCAGTTTAATGAGTCTCTGTGATTTCTCTGCAGACCTACTCTGGGCTGTTTTGTGTTACTGTGAACCCTTACAAGTGGCTCCCGGTGAATAACTCAGAGGTGGTGGTGGCATACAGGGGCAAAAAGCGCATGGAGGCCCCACCTCACATCTTCTCTGTGTCTGACAATGCATATCAAAATATGCTCACAGGTCGGTCTATTTCAGAACTACATCAGTTCACTGTTAGTACGAAACTCCCAATTACAACTTGTCTACACAGCACAACGAATTTACATTTTATTGGAGCCTTGAGCTTCATTCTTCTGCACAGTTACTCATTTAAACGCCTCTGATTGGCCATTGTGTTTATATGCTCAAAGATTGATTGCAATGCTCAATGATGCAAAGAAAGAAAGAAAAAAAGGGATAAATTGACAGTAATTGTATAGCATAATCATAATTTTAAATTCATTGTGTAGTTTTAAACACACTGTTTTCTTATTGGGTGAGGTATTTCTGCTTGATGAAGTATTTCTGTTTGCATTTTAGCACTTCTGGTTCCATCATCCCGAATTCAATGGGGGGAAAAAAAAAAGATAATAAACCAACGAGCCAACACTGTAGATGATTATGCTTAATTAAGCAAAAGAAGTAATCATGTCTCAATATCAGCTTCCGAAATCGCACACTGTAAAAAAGTTCTGTTAAATATACAATAAAAACTGGCAGCTGTGGTTGCCAGAAATGTACCAGTAAAATACAGTAGGAACTGTAGAAAATGCCTCTGTATTGTGAAATACAGTAGCAACATTTTAGATCTTCTGGTTGTACTACATTCACCATGTTGTTATTGTCATGGACCTACCAGCGTCAGTTATGTCGCGTCACTGACATTCACAAATCCTCTCCCTCATGGGATAGTAAAGTGTCCATTTGCACACTTCAGAATCTCACTCGGAAGGAACAGGTCATCTGAATATTTTTTTTTTACAGTTACTGTGATACTACTTTTATCACATACTGTTTTTCGCGTACTAGCCTATAGGCAAGTATGCAATTTTGAGTTGTAGCCATATTGTCGCTCTCCGGCAGAAATGTCGATATTTCGTAATTTTTATTTCTTTTCATAAATCATTACTATTAGTCAGCCTTCCTGTCTTTCTGTGGGTTTTGCACAAAAAAATACTAAAATTAAAATTAAAATTAAAACTTAAAAACACTATTTTTTGTGTCCCAACTTGTTTTGTCCCATATTTCTTCTTACATAAATTGTCTTTGCTAGGTTATCACTAAAAGTGAGTAGCAGTCTTCTGTCACTCGGTGAGCCAATCTCATGATAGTATATTAGAGAACAAAATTACCATCACAATTCGTTATCGATTAACTTGCAGTTAGCGATGGTGGGAGCAGTGTTGCCAAGTCTGCTTTTGTCCCAGGTTGATTTCCACCTCCGTAAGTATGATGTTGGTGCTTCAACACCCCCAAAAAAACCCTCAGGCGTACAAATTCAATGGAGATTAAGGCCGTCCGATGGAGAAAATCGCGTTTGGCTGTTTTTGGGTTACATTTGTTGCACAGATTTTGCAACCCTGGTTGGGATATTGTATAGTGCAGAGGAGATCTAGTCAGAAGCGACAATATCAAAGAAGTGTGTGAACATTTAACGAGGATCTTCAAAATTAGTTTATCAACAAAATATGTGTAGTAATGTGCTGAATGGCATGCACCAGAAGCACGCTCAGACAGTACATACATGTTTATTTTTTGTATCTGAAGGGTAAAATACACACACAGTTGTCAAAATGCCCATCATGTGGAGTAATCTACCCAGCTCTGTCTATGATATTGTTTTAAAGGTCCCATTCTTTGCGATTCCATCTTTCAAACTTTAGTAAGTGTGTAATGTTGCTGTTAGAGCATAAATAATACCTGTAAAATTATAAAGCTCAAAGTTCAATGCCAAGCAAGATATTTTATTTAACAGAAGTTCCCTTTCAAAGCCTACAGCGAACGACCGGTTTGGACTACACCCCTGCACTTCCTGCTTTAATGACGCAACTAAAACCGTTTGTTGACGAACCCTCCGCCCACAAGAACACCCAAATTCGGGGGCGTTGTCCTTTTGCTCTCGCAGGTCGAGAGAAGCGTTGTTTTTGTAGAGTGTGTTCGTCGCCATGCCATTGAAACGCTGTTATTTTCATCCCGGAGTCAAATCACCTTTGTTTGGCCTTCCCACGGACGCTGTACATAGAGATCAATGGCTACAGTTTAGGGTTAACTCGGTTCCAGAAAATTATAATCACAATTTAAAACTATGTGCAGCACATTTTGCTGAGAACTGCTACCTCAATCTCAATCAGTTTAATGCTGGATTCGCAGAAAGATTATTCTTAAAAGACGACGCAGTTCCCTCTTTGTCTGGAGAAGGCTTTGTTATGGACCACAACCGGTAAGTGTATTTTATTACTTAAGTCGGTCCGTTTAACAGTTTATGTTACTCATTACACAAAGTGCAACGCTGTTTAGCTTTGTTAACTAACGTTAGATGGTAATTGAAACTAATCTGAAAAACGTAGCATATAAAAGTGTAGTAATTCAATCAGACACCATCGATTGTTGGTGTTTGTAATGATTAGTTTAAACTACTGAATAGACAGCTCACCATTCTGAAACATCCAGCAAAAGTCTTTCCTGGGTAGGTTGTAATCGATCCTCTTCGATATTCTCCGGGTCTGATTCCGGCTCAAATTGATAAGGCAATATAGACATTTTTGCAATAACATTGAGTGCGCGTATCTACACATTATGGTAAGAGGCGGGACCTTTCTGGGCAAAGTGCGCTAAGCTGCTGTCCAATCACAACGCGGGAAGCACTGGCGTAATCAGAACTCCTTACGTATTTCTGAAGGAGGGACTTCATAGAACAAGGAAATCATCAGGCCGTTTTTAGGACAGAGGAAACAGCGGTATACAGATAAGTAAATTGTGTGAAAAATACTGTGTTTTTTTACACCCGAAACATGAACTCATGTTATATTGCACACTGTAAACATAATCAAAGCTTTGAAAACACGCGAAGAATGGGACCTTTAAATAAATGTTTAAATCGCCATGGAAGTTGGGATAGTCTTTTCTTCCCCATTGTGACAAATATCAGAGTGAAACGTCTTCTTGGACAAGAAAATATTTAGGGCGGGGCTTGATTTTGACCCTCAGGAATTGAATGGATGGTTGTGGTCATAGACAGTAAAAGAAATGGACACAGCGACCCCATTGACGTCAACGGCGAGATAATGAAGTCAACCTAGGGGCACTCACTTCCTGATGGCTGAGCGAACTGCGCAGGCTCAGACTGAGCTTGAGGACGTAGATGTGACGTGAGCCTCCTGTCTGACAGCTGTAGGTCTTCTAGTAGATGTGGAAATTGAAAGCTGAATCACGTTGTTTAAATATTTTCTCCCGTTGCTTTTGGCTCACTATGGGCTTCTCCCCATTCTTCCCCCTTGACTTTATCAGACTAGTCTCCAGGACATGTCTCCACGTCCCCCCGACTGTCTCATAGACAGTAAAAGATTGCCTGCGAGCGTCTCCTCAGGTCTATACGGTAATTTCTCAACTGTGCGACAGAGTCGCGTTGGTTATGAAGCAATCGTTAGCCTATTTTTACATAAACAGCTTCTGCGGGGCGATAGTGTAAGATACAAGGTAACGGAGCCTTTTATGCATTGTCGTGTTTCTTTAGAAATAAACAGTGGACAAATGGAGTCTTTAAACGCCTCAGATGTAAAGTTATTCACTGTCAAAGTGACTCAAAAATGAATGGGAGTCAATGGGATGCTAGCAGCAGGTGATGGCTTGGTTAGCAATGGCAGCCCCTAGGGGTGGAACGCTTTCCAAGCGCTAGATTACCCCCTTCGTTGTGGTTTGCTATTGGTTGATTTCATGTGAGTGACTGGATGCTCCGCCCTTACGCAATTAAACACATCATCAGAGAATAGATGAGATGCCAGAGGCAGGGGAAAATTTTTTGATTACAGATTTGGAGGACACATATTGGGTACATATATTGGCCATTTGTATTTTAGAGCCAGCATTTTTTCAGTTTGTCATCTTCACCTATGACTGCATACTTGAAAGAAATGTAAGAAATTCTCATGACAATTTCTCCTCTTCTTTTTTTTTTTTTTTTTTTTTTGTAGACCGTGAGAATCAGTCTGTCCTGATTACGTAAGTGATGATCAATGGCCTTGGCTGTGCTATAACTCTACAAATGATAGATGATGAGCTGTGAAGCTCCAGCTGTGTAACCGTGTAATGGGCCTTTCACACCGAGCGCGGCAACGGCGCCGCTGCGCTAAGAAATCCATTCATTTCAATGGCTTGCGCCGCGCAAGGACGGTTTGTTGCTGCGCCGACCAAAGCGCACGCGCAGCGGAGCGCACCCTTGACGAGCTTGCACGCATGCCGCGGTCAAAGTTCAAAATATTTTAACTTTTGCCGCTGCGCTCTGTGACGATTACCCGCGCGGCCAATAGAAACGGTACATCGAAAGAAACGAGCACGGAAATCAAAATGGATGAACATGTTGTACTGTGCGTGTCAGTACAATAATATTATTATAATATAATACACACATATAGGCCTACACACACAAACAATGTGCAAACAAGGCATATACATGATAATGATATATTGATATATGTCTTATTTTTATGCCTTGTTTTCACACGGTGTGTGTGTATACCTCTTCTTCCTTGCTGCTCTCTCTCTTCTTCTTCTTACTAGAAGGGTATTGCTATCGCTTAATCGCTCGCTTTTTAGCACGGGACAGATACATATTTGCTGCTGATTGAATGAAGAGAAATAGACATATAGAACTCCCGCAAAAAGTTTTGAAAACTCCGCTTACTTTGCGCTGGCCAGTCAAGCGCATCTGAAGGGCTGCGCTGAACCCCGCGGCAAGCACAGCGCATTCCGCGTTCGGTGTGAAAGGCCCATAACTGTGTCATTTCCAGCGGAGAATCTGGTGCAGGGAAGACTGTGAACACCAAATGTGTCATTCAGTACTTTGCGACCATCGCAGTGTCTGGAGACAAGAAGAAAGAGGCTATGCAAGGAAAAATGCAGGTAAGGAAATGATCATTTGTGCCGCAGGCTTTAGTTTTTACTTTTATATTGACTGAAATCTCACTTTCACATCCCCCACAGGGAACGCTGGAGGATCAGATAATTTCAGCCAACCCTCTGCTTGAAGCTTTTGGGAATGCCAAAACTGTGAGGAACGACAACTCGTCACGCTTTGTGAGTCCAGTAGTTGAGTCATATTATTTTCTTTAAGAAGTTAAGTAGCATTTGTTTACCTTAAATTGCAAATTCCAACAGGGTAAATTCATACGAATTCACTTTGGAACATCTGGAAAACTTTCCTCTGCTGATATCGAAACATGTGAGCCTTTTTGCACACTGTCAGAATGTTCTTCTTTGACTTTCCACAAGGTAACTGAGTTTTTGTCCTTCTAGATTTGCTGGAGAAGTCCAGGGTGACCTTTCAACTGGCCGAAGAGAGGAGTTACCACATCTTCTATCAAGT
This sequence comes from Pseudorasbora parva, assembly GCF_024679245.1. Lineage (NCBI taxonomy): Eukaryota > Metazoa > Chordata > Actinopteri > Cypriniformes > Gobionidae > Pseudorasbora > Pseudorasbora parva. Next base: position 49,802,643 of record NC_090173.1, read on the forward strand.
CACCACAGGCCATAAGCCAGGGCTGATAGGTGAGAGTGTCACACAAGAAATCCCATGATAGTGAAACATCATTATGCTATTTTTTTTTTCACACTTTCTTCTTTCTCCTCAGACATGCTCCTCATCTCAACCAATCCCTATGATTTCCCCATGATCAGTCAAGGCCAGATCTTAGTGGCCAGCATTAATGATAAAGAGGAATTGGAGGCCACAGATGTGAGAAGAACTCATTTAAAAAACTTTTATTTACTACTAATTTCGATTGATCGAAATAAAACATTTGACCTATAAGGTTAAAATCTGATGAATGAATCAATGAATGAATTGTTTGCAGTGAGATCAATAACATGAATTCAGAAAATAGATTTGGGGTGGTTTTTATTTCATGCCAACTTTAAAACTGCAGTGTGAGCATTTTAGGTTGTAAATTGCAGTCACCCATCATTCACCCTTCCCTTTCAAAGCGCATAGAGAAGCTACGGTGGCCGACACAGGACAAAAATGTCATCTTCGGAGAGAGCAGAGAGTGACTAGCGCTCTGTAAAGAAGTTTGGACACTTCTCAAATCTGATCATAATCAACATGGTTATCAGAACACAAAGGCTGCAGTTGAATAAAAAAAAAATATGTGCTGCATGTTCCAAAGTAAAGCACTGTGTTCATTTACACTCAAACAGCTCAGGATCCAGGGTTTCAGAAAATGCTGCTCCACACAAACCCATCTCTGCATGTGCTCTGAACTTGAGTCACTTATATTATACATTTAGGAATGTCAATTTGCATAACATTTTTTTACCAAACTTGTAATGAGAAGCACTTTTTTTCAACAAAAGAAAAGCTTTAGTCTCCTTGCGGGTTTCGATAATTAAGAAATTAAATGACGAAATTAAGAACAAATGAAGAATTAATGAAGATCGATATACTATATATTAAATGCTTACATTTTATAGTGAAACTTTGTTTAATATTTTTATTTAGTAATAGTAAAAATAATAAAACTTATAACGGTCAGTTTATTGTAGACACAAACTGCAACCTTATTAACAAGCACAGCAAACCCAGAGCTTTAAAAACATTTTAATCACATTTCACATTTTAAAAATGTTAAAAACAAAATTGCATGTTTTTCCCCCGGAATTGTGCGGCCCCACTCATTTCTTTCAATTTGATTCTCTTAAATGTTCCAGTCAGCTATTGACATCCTGGGCTTCACCACTGATGAGAAGAGCAGCATCTATAAGATGACAGGTGCAGTGATGCATTATGGGAACATGAAGTTCAAACAGAAGCAGCGTGAGGAACAGGCTGAACCTGATGGCACTGAAGGTAATCTGACATTTTTTTGAGAAGGTCTTTTTTGCATCCATGTCAAATATGAAGAAGAGTTTATTCAAAAGAAGTTTATTGATGTGTGCTATCAGTATACTTGTTTTTTTTTTTTTTTTAAAAGCTATTATAATTTCAGTCTAGTTTTTATGTACTTCGCTTACACACCTCGGGTCATTAGAAGAAGAAGTTTTATTTATATAAATATAACGTCTTTCCATAGCTCAAGGTCGCTTTACATTTCACAATTACAGTACATTCAGACACAATGGTGAAAGAAGATCGGAGACGAGCAATATTACGCAGATGGAAAAAAAGAGTTTTTAACAAGAGAAGAAATGTGAGGGCCGAAAGATAGATTTGAATCTAATAAAACATCAAGGTTACGAATCAATGATGAAGGCTTAATGTGAGTTCCATGAACATCAAAAGACTGGTTTATCCTTTTGACTGTGGCAGTAGAACCAATCAATAATATCTCAGTTCCCTTTCAGTCGGTCACGTTCGACGTACGTCAGAACTAGACTGACGAATGGGGATCACTTCGGGAGCCCCTATCAGCTTCGAGATTTAGAAAACGGGCTAATGAACATTGGCGTGAGTGCTTTGCATAGCGCACTCCGCCCCGCAGCGCGGGTATAAAGCGGAGGCGCTCACCACGAACCATTGTCATTCACTTCGGAGCCGAACGGCGTTGATGAAGCATCTGACTGCCTGCTATCTAAGCAACGAGAGAGAGAGAAAGCGTGTGCCGGGGGAAATCGCTCTTGTGTTGGCCAGACAGCACAAGACAGCGCGACCGCAATCTCACTGCTGCTGAGAGAGCTGCTGTTTTCACAGCAAACTGAGCAAATTACACACACACATACACCACACACAGCTGGTTCGGTGGGCGTGTTCCTTTTTCTGGTGAGAGCAGAAAACAGGCTGCACACAAACCCTGTTGTTTCTGCCGCGGTTGATCCCTGGGTGCTTCAACACCTAAAAGAGCAGATTCTCCTCACAAAAAGAGCTACACGGGTGACGTGCCGTCCTTTTCAGGATGTCATTCCACCCGTGCGTTTCTGGATGCGATCGTTCCCTGTCGCCCGCTGACGGTCATAAGCGCTGTATCACATGTCTGGGCTTACAGCACGCTGAGGCAGCGTTTGTGGATAGTTTGTGTTCTCACTGCGGGAACATGACTATCGCGGTGCTGAGGTCGAGACTCGCCTTCCTCCGGGAAGGTGGAGTCCCCCTACCCATAGCTCAATCTAGGTCTATTCTTGCCCAGCAGAATAGGCCTACTTTGATGGATGGCCGGGGTGACTTGAGGATTACGGTTAGGACAAACCCGTCGAGTGAACCTCCGCGGGACCCTAATCCCTCACGCGCACCGTAACCGGTGGTGCTTCCGGGAGACCCCGTCGGCCCCCCACATGAGCGGCCGATGGTGTCTATTGGGGCACCCGCGGACGAGCAGATGTCGATCGCTGCATCGGAGGGGGAGTTTCAGTCCTCAGGGGATGAAGATTCGGCCGTACTGCCTCCCTCTGGGAGAGTGGCAACGACCGAGTCGGACCCGGAGTTGATGGCTATGATTTCACGGGCTGCCGAAAAGGTCGGGCTTGAGTGGAACCCTCCACCACGTCCAGAACCTTCTAGGTTGGATGATTGGTTTCTCGGAGCGGGCCGCGCTGGTTCTCAGCATCCCGCCCTGGTGCCTTTCTTCCCGGAGGTGCATGAGGAGCTGACTAGGTCGTGGAAAGCACCGTTTAGCACCTGTGGGTGACCTAGTGGCTCCTCCCCCCTCACTACCCTTGACGGTGGGCAGGCCAGGGGGTATGAGGGTCTTCCGCTGGTGGAGCGGGCGGTCGCGATGCAACTGTTTTCGACGTCCGCCTCCAGCTGGCGCGGGGACCCGAAGCTCCCGTCCAGGGCTTGTAGGTTATCTTCCGGTCTGACCGCGAAGGCCTATAGGTCCTGTGGCGTCTGCCCTGCATGCCATGGCGTTGTTGCAGGTGCACCAAGCACAGGTGCTCATGGACATGCACGAGGGTAGTCCTGGCCCAGAGCTCCTCCGGGACCGACGAAAACCGCCACCCGTACTATTGGTCAGGCGATGTCCACTTTGGTGGTCCAGGAGCGGCATCTCTGGCTCAACATGGCCGACATGAGGGAGACCGATAAGTCCCGGTTCCTGGACTCCCCTATTTCGTCGGCTGGGTTGTTCGGCGTCGTGGTCGAGAGCTTTGCCCAGCAGTTCTCGGCCGCCCAGAAGCAGACGGAGGCCATCCGGCACATCCTGCCCCGGCGGTCCGCTGCTGCCTACACCCCGCCGCCGGCGGCAGCACCTCCGCCTGCTCGTCGCCGAGGGCATCCATCCGCCGCCGCCCCGCTCCAGCCTTCCCCCGGGCGTAGATGTGGAGCCGGCCGCGGGAAGGACATCCAGCCCACTCAGGCCGCTGCCAAGCCAGGTGGCAAGCATCGTCGGAAGAGACCCTGAGACGGGCCACCTAGAGATGGAGGATCCTGGCAGTAGTACCACCCGGAGGAGGACCGGGGGGCTCCTTTGTGACTTTAACATCGGTCCCGCCACTGGCCTTGTGGTACCCAAAACTTCACAAAAAGAGTAGTTTCCAATATCTCTGGGTGTCAAGAGAGCGCGTTTGGCAGTGTGCAACGCTTCCATGCCTTGCCGCCCTCAGGCGCCTCTCCAATCGCCAGCAGGGGGCGCGCGGGACACCCCCAAGCGGCCTCCCCACTATTCCACGCCCCCTCAGCGGAAGCAGGTAGGTGTTGCCACACGCACGCAGACCCCGCAACGGGCCGCCTACGCGCCGTCCGGGTCGGGTCCCTGCATGCCCCCACGCTGCCCCGCTGCAGGTACGTCTGTGGTGCCGATGGTTCCGCTGGTGCAGTTGCTGGGGGGCTGGCTAGCGCTCCCCAGCCCGTCCCGCTGGCTCATCCGCACCATCAGACTCGGCTATGCGATTCAATTCGCCCGGCGTCCCCCCAAGTTCAGGGGCGTTCACTTCACCTCGGTGTTGAAGGAGGACGCCCCGGTACTTCAGGCGGAGATCGCAGTCCTACTGGCGAAGGACGCGATCAAGCCGGTCCCTCCAGCCGATATGAAGACCTTTTAAAGTCCGTACTTCGTTGTACCCAAGAAAAGCGGCGGGTTACGGCCGATCTTGGATCTGCGGGCCTTGAAACGGTCCCTTCACAGGCTACCGTTCAGAATGTTGACGCAGAAACGCATCCTCAGGTGCGTCCATCCCCAAGATTGGTTTGCAGCGATCGACCTGAAGGACGCGTACTTTCATGTCTCAATTCTCCCTCGACACAGACCGTTTCTACGCTTTGCGTTCGACGGACGAGCATATCAGTACGAGGCCGCGGAGGTGGCCATTGCTCCCATGAGAGAGCATGGTGTTCGCATTCTCAACTACCTCGACGACTGGCTGATTCTAGCTCAGTCGCGAGAGCAGTTGTGCGAGCAAAGGGACATAGTGCTCGGGCACCTGAGCCAGTTGGGACTTCGGGTCAACTGGGAGAAGAGCAAACTGCCCGAGGCAGAGGATCTCTTTTCTCGGTGTGGAGCTGGATTCGGTCCGAGGCGCACGTCCAGTCGGTGTTGAACTGCTTGAAATCGTTCAAATGCAGGACGGCGGTCCCACTGAAACTGTTTCAGAGGCTCCTGGGGCATATGGCATCCGCAGCGGCTGTGACGCCGCTCGGATTGCTCCATATGAGACCGCTTCAACGCTGGCTACACAACCGAGTCCCGAGGTGGGCGTGGCACAGCGGTTCCCTCCGTGTCTTAGTTACACCGAGATGCCGCCAAACCTTCAGCCCGTGGTCGGACCCTGGGTTTCTACGGGCGGGGGTGCCCTTAGAACAGGTGTCCAGGCATGCGATTGTCTCCATGGATGCCTCATCCATGGGCTGGGGTGCCACGTACAACGGGCTTGCAGTTTCAGGTCTGTGGACGGGGCCTCAACTGCAAAGGCACATCAACTGCCTACAGTTGTTAGTAGTTCGTCTTGCCCTGAGCCGCATCAAGGCGCTGCTCCGGGGCAAGCACGTTCTGGTCCGTATGGACAGCACTGCGGCCATAGCGTACATCAACAAACAGGGTGGTCTACGCTCCCGTCGCATGTCACAACTCGCCCGCCACCTCCTGTTATGGAGTCAGAGGTATCTGAGGTCACTTCGTGCCACTCACATTCCAGGCCTGCTCAATTGTGCGGCCAACGAGCTCTCACGACAGCTAGTGCTTCCGGGAGAGTGGAGACTCCATCCCCAGGTGGTCCAGCTGATCTGGGACCGCTTCGGAGCCGCACAGGTAGATCTGTTTGCCGCTCCGGACACGGCCCACTGCCAGTTGTTTTATTCCCTGTCCGAGGGTACCCTCGGCACGGATGCGCTGGCGCACAGCTGGCCCCGGGGCCTACGCAAATATGCGTTTCCCCCAGTGAGCCTTCTTGCACAGACTCTGTGCAAGGTCAGGGAGGACGAGGAGCAGGTCCTGTTGGTGGCGCCGTATTGGCCCAACAGGACCTGGTTCCTGGAACTAATGCTCCTTGCGACAGCGCCTCCTTGGCCCATTCCTCTGAGGAAGGACCTCCTGACTCAGAGACGGGGCACCCTCTGGCACCCGCGTCCAGACCTCTGGAAACTCCATGTCTGGTCCCTGGGCGGGACGCGGAGGCTCTAGGTGGCCTGCCACAGGCTGTGGTAGACACCATCACTTCCACTAGAGCTCCCTCTACGAGGCACCTCTATGCGTTGAAGTGGAACCTGTTCGTCAACTGGTGCTCTTCTCGTCGAGAAGACCCCCGAAGATGTTCGGTCGGGGCCGTGCTTTCCTTCCTACAGAGTGGGTTGGAGAGAAGGCTGTCTCCCTCCACCCTCAAGGTGTATGTGGCCGCTATTTCTGCCCATCACGAGCTGGTAGAAGGTAAGTCTTTGGGGAAGCATGACCTGATGGTCAGGTTCCTGAGGGGCGCGAGGAGATTAAATCCGCCTCGCCCCCCCTTTATACCCTCTTGGGACCTTCCTCTGGTGCTTAGGGCACTTCAGAGTCCTCCCTTTGAGCCTTTGCAGTCAGTGGATTTAAAAATCCTGTCTCTAAAAACAGTTCTCCTGACTGCATTGGCCTCAATCAAGAGGGTAGGGGACCTGTAGGCATTTTCGGTCGACGAATCGTGCCTGGAATTCGGGCCGGACTTCTCTCACGTTGTCTTGAGACCCCGGCCCGGATATGTGCCCAAGGTTCCCACCACTCCCTTCCGGCACCAGGTGGTGAGCCTGCAAGCGCTGCCTTCGGAGGAGGCAGACCCAGCCCTGGCTTTTCTCTGTCCTGTCCGAGCTCTTCGGACGTATGTGCACAGAACGCAAAGCTTTAGGACAGAGCAGCTCTTCATCTGTTACGGAGGACAGCAGAACGGAAAGGCTGTCTCCAAGCAGAGGATGGCCCACTGGATAGTGGATGCCATCGTCTTGGCGTATGAGTCCCAAGACGTGCCCTGCCCTGATTAGAGCCCACTCCACTCGGGGTGTAGCCTCTTCCTGGGCACTGGCTCATGGCGCCTCGCTGACAGATATTTGTAGAGCTGCGGGCTGGGCGACACTCAACACGTTCGCTAGATTTTATAGCTTAGGTGTAGAACCGGTATCTTCTCGTGTACTCACTCCTCAGAGTCGGTAGCACCGAAGTGCCCGTTCTAGTGTCGGCTTGCTGCGCCACTCCCTTCCTCATGGAACGGATATGTGCGCTTATTGCTCCAGTCGAGTTCCCCAGCATGGCGAACCCTGTCGAGTCCTCCGCAACCCTCGGCAGTCAGATGTGGCGGAGTGTCTGACGCCAGGTCTAACACTCGTATGCAGTTGGAACTTGTGTTAGGCTGGGTTCCATATGTAGTGACCCCTACGGTGGTCCCATATGCATATTCTCCACGGTTCAGCTCCCTACGGTGAGCCTGTGTCTTTCCCTTGGCAGAGCCCGCTCTGCCGTCTCAGTTCGGTGTCTTCCCCCCGCCCATCTGGGCCGGGGCCACCCCTGGGACTCCCGTATGTAGTACTGCCCACGGCCAGTCCATACATGTTTTCCACACATTATCTCCTTCGGGGGAGTGTGGCTTCCGCAGCGGCCCCCAGGGGCACGCTTTCCCAGCGTTATTCAATAGCCACTGTTTGGGTCTTGTGGGATGGCAGTAAGGCTCTGCCTGCAGGAAATTCCCCGCCCGCTTAGACGGGGTCCGAGGGACTCCGGCAGGGCGCTGGAAGTGGTAGTAACTGTGGCGTTTTCCATAGGAATCCCCATTCGTCGGTCTAGTTCTGACGTACGTCGAACGTGACTGACTGAAATGGAACGTCTCGGTTACGTACGGTAACCCTCGTTCCCTGAAGGAGGGAACGGAGACGTACGTCCCGTCGCCACAGTTGCTGTACCATCACTGCAGCTCGAGCCGTGGTTCGGCTCCTCAGTGAAAAACAATGGTTCGTGGTGAGCGCCTCCGCTTTATACCCGCGCTGCGGGGCGGGGTGTGCTATGCTATGCAAAGCACTCACGCCAATGTTCATTGGCCCGTTTTCTAAATCTCGAAGCTGATAGGGGCTCCCGAAGTGATCCCCATTCGTCGGTCTAGTTCTGACGTATGTCTCCGTTCCCTCCTTCAAGGAACGAGGGTTACCATACGTAACCAAGAAGTTTTTTTTATCATTCAATTGAAGGAAATTCTGGGACATCCAATACTTGATGTCCCTGATACATGCAGTGAGTGAGTCAGGCAGAGATGGATAATTTGAGTTGGTGGTGAGGTAGATTTGAATAGCATCTGCATAGCAGTGGAACTGAAGTCCATGCTTGCGTATGATGTCACCGAGTGGATATATGTAGATGATGAATAATAGTGGACCAAGGAACCTTGAGGAACACACTGTGTAAGTGAAGCAGTAGCAGATCTAAACCCTTGTATAGTGATATAATACTTTATGTCAATAATCTAGGAAATGAGCCAAGAAAGTGCTGTGCCAGTGATGCCAATGTCAGAAAGCCATTAGTGACAATTTTTACAAAGAAAAATGTATGGAAAACTGAAAGAGAAATTATTTTATATATTTTTTTCTTGTTATATTGTTTATAATGAATTGATTAAGGAATACTAAAATGTTGATGTGGAGGACGAGGAGGGTAGTGAATGACATCCTGGGTGGCTAAAGACCCGAGATATGCATTTAAGGGATAAAATCATTGACTACAGTGGAACTTTACACTTATGCGTTTGGCAGACGCTTTTATCCAAAGCAACTTACATTGCATTTAAGGTACTTAACACATTTTACATTTGTCAGTTCTTGCTTTCCTTGGGAATCAAACCCTTGACCTTAACGTTGCTAGCGCCATGCTCTGCTGTTTGAGCTAAAGGAAAGCAGAACATTCCTTTACAGAATGTTCACGCTGTTATTTTTCATACAATGAAATTGAATATGGACAGATGCGGTCAAGCTACAAAAATAGACTGGAAAATAAGTGTTTGTTATGTACGTTTTTTTAATGGAAATTTGAAACAACGTATGTGTAATGAATGTTCGTGGGGGTGTGAAGGAAGAAGACGGGGTCGGCTTTGACTGGGACTCGCTCTCTTTATTCAGTCTTGTTCAAAAACAAATAACCGTCACACATATGTGTGTGTGCAAAACTCAGTTTCTCCACGATATGGATCGCTCCTTCTCTGTTTAACTTTCTTTCTCAGTTTCTCTCAGTTTCTCTGCTGTGCACGCGAATTCCCAGTCCAGGTCTCTCTCTCTCTCTCTGTACTGCTGGGGTTTAAATGCTGTCTCTCCACGCCAATTACTGCAAACAGACACAGGTGTTAGTGATCTGCACTTGACCTACTTACTCACTGCTCGGCTCCGCCTCCTCTCTCCCGCTGCAGACCTCGCGAAACCACGCCCCTCCTGCCACATACCCCCACCGCCCGACTCAGGCCGGGGAGCCATCCGGCCTGCAACCTCCCCCCCCCCCCCTCCTCCTGGAGAGGAAGTCAGCCACAACCATCTGAACACCCGGCCTGTGGACCACCTTGAACTTAAACGGCTGTAAAGCGAGATACCAACGGGTGATCCGCGCGTTGGTATCTTTCATGCGGTGGAGCCACTGCAAGGGGGCGTGATCCGAGCAGAGGGTGAACTCCCGCCCCAGGAGGTAATAGCGAAGGGTGAGTGGCCAAACACTCCTTCTCTATGGTGCTGTACATCGTCTCTCTCTTAGAGAGCTTACGACTGATGTACAGCACCGGCCGCTCCTCCCCCTCCACCTCCTGGGACAGGACTGCGCCCACGCCCCTGTCCGAGGCGTCGGTCTGCAGTGAAAAAGGGAGAGAAAAATTAGGAGCTTGTAAGAGCGGCCCACCACACAGAGCAGCCTTTATCTGGGTGAAAGCCTGCTGGCACCGCTCCGTCCACTGGACCGTATCTGGTACTTCCTTTTTAGTTAAATCAGTCAGCGGGCTAGCGAGGTCCGAATAGTTAGGCACAAACCTTCTGTAATATCCCGCTAGCCCCAGGAACTGTCTAACCTCCTTTTTGGTCTTGGGCCTTGGACAGGTTGCAATCGCTGCCGTCTTATCAATTTGGGGACGCACCTGTCCATGACCCAAGTGGAAGCCCAGATATCTTACTTCCACCCGCCCAATCGCACATTTCTTAGGGTTTGCCGTGAGCCCCGCCCTTCTCAGCGACTTCAGGACAGCCCGCAAATGCTGCATATGTCGCTGCCAGTCTGTACTGTAGATGATGATATCATCCAAGTACGCAGCGGCATATGCAGCATGCGGCCGGAGAATTCTGTCCATCAGACGCTGGAAGGTTGCGGGTGCCCCGAACAAGCCGAAAGGAAGGGTTACGAATTGGTGTAATCCGAACGGCGTGGTGAAAGTGTTTTTTTTCTTTAGACATTGGAGACAAGGGGATCTGCCAATAGCCCTTTGTTTAGTCCAGTGTCGAATAAAAGCGAGCGGTTCCTAGCCGATCAAGCAGTTCGTCAATCCTCGGCATTGGGTACGCATCAAATTTTGACACCGCGTTCACCTTTCGGTAGTCTACACAGAACCGGACTGAGCCGTCAGGCTTTGGAACCAAAACTATCGGACTCGCCCAATCACTGCTAGACTCTTCTATTACGCCCAAATCCAACATAGCCTCTAATTCTGCCTGAACTACTTTTTTTTGTGTTCTGGCAAACGATACGGCCGGCTGCGAATGACCACGCCCGGCTCCGTCTCAACGTGGTGCTGAATGAGGTCGGTGCAACCCGGTAGGGGCGAGAACACGTCCGCAAAAGCTGCCTGTAACGTTCGTATGTCGGTGAGCTGCGAGGGTGAGAGGTGAGAGGTGATCCCCCCCCCCCCCCCCCCCGCGGTCAGAACGAAAGATTGAGGTTTTTGGACCGCTTCTGGCCCGAGATCCTCCTCTCCGCTCACTACCGTCGCTAGCATCACCGACTCCGCCTCTGACCACTTTTTTAATAAGTTGAGGTGGTAAATTTGACGTGCCCCGTCCCTATCGGATCGTACCACCTCATAGTTGAGGTCTCCCACTCGCCGTGTAACCTCAAAAGGCCCTTGCCACTTCGCAAGTAATTTTGAACTGGAAGTGGGGAGTAATACCAACACTTTATCTCCCGGTGCGAATTGACGTAACCTAGCTCCCCTGTTGTACAGCTGCCTTTGTCTGTCCTGGGCCTGTAACAAATTCTCCATTGATAGCCGCCCCAACGTGTGGAGTTTTGTTCTCAGGTCCAGGACATACTGAATTTCATTTTTCGCCGCGGAAGGTCCGTCCTCCCAAGCCTCTCTAAGGACATCCAGCACCCCCCGAGGCTGGCGCCCATAGAGAAGCTCGAAGGGGGAAAACCCCGTGGAGGCTTGCGGGACCTCGCGTACAGCAAACAACAGAGGTTCTAGCCACTTATCCCAATTTTTTGCGTCCTCGTGAACGAACTTACGAATCATGGTCTTCAACGTGCGATTAAAACGTTCCACCAGACCATCTGTTTGTGGGTGGTAGACGCTGGTGCGAACCGATTTAATGCCCAATAATTCGTATAGTTCGCGGACCGTCCGTGACATGAACGCCGTGCCTTGGTCGGTGAGAATCTCTTTCGGGATTCCCACCCGAGAGATTAAAGAAAACAGTGCACCCGCCACACTCTTCGCCGAAATAGTGCAGAGGGGCACTGCTTCCGGGTATCGCGTTGCATAGTCCACTAGGACCAATGCAAAGCGATGCCCTCGTGCAGATCGCTCTAATGGCCCGATGAGGTCCATACCAATTCTTTCGAAGGGGACCTGCACTAGTGGAAGGGGGCACAATGGTGCTTTTGGGGTGGCCGGTGGATTCACCAACTGACATTCACGACAAGACGCGCACCACCTGCGCACGTTCTCGTGAATGCCCGGCCAAAAGTATCAAACCAGGTCAACAGATTGGCGTGGAGAGAGAGCGGGATTGGAGGGAGAAGAGACAGTGTCCGCCGCTGTCGCCCCTCCCCTCGGTGCCGGGCGGGGAGGTGGCCGAGGCTCCCCAGATCCGCCCGTCCGCCATCTTGGGGCCGGTTTGGGCGGCACTCCCCCGCGAGACCTGGGAAAAGGGATAGGGCGAGAGAGAGGGGGATTTTTAGCAGGAGAGAGAGAGAGAGAAGCAGATGGTAAGTGTTCGCCGACCCCGAGGCACGCCACCAGCTGATCCTCCGCCAATTGGATGGCCTGGTTCAGCGACGTCGGGCGGTGGCACTGGACCCATTGCGCGGTCTGTTGGGGAAGCCGCGCGACGAACTGCTCCAGTACCACTCGATCTAGGATGCCATCGACGTCGCTTCCACCTGCCATCAGCCACTTGCGGCAGGAGTCCCAGAGCTGGTGCGCGAAGGCGAAGGGCCGGCCGGAGTCGTCAAGGGTCAGGGTCCGGAAACGTTGTCGATGTTGTTCCGGACTCCGGCCGACCCGCTGTAGAATGGCGCGTTTTAGGTCTTCATAGACCAGGAGATTCCGGACAGCAATGGCAGGAGCCGCATAGGCCAGTCTGAGCGGGGCCATCCCCTGGACTCGGCGGACCTCTCAAAGAGGTCGATGAATGCCTCCGGATCATCCTCGGGCCCCATCTTTGAAAGCTGGAACAGGGTCGCCGAGTCGGATGTAGCGGGGGGGGGTGGCCCGAATCTCCCGGTCGATCCAGCTCCGGAACAGCTCCCGGTCTTCATGCTGAGCGCGAAGGAGGACTTCAAATCGCTTTTCATGGTCCTCCCTCACGGCCAGCAGGTTTTGGTGTTGCTCCTGGTGAAGACCGGCGAGCGACTGGACGATGTCCGCAAATGGCGTCTTCGGCGGGGTCTGCATGGCGGCGACGATCTTCTTCCTTCCCGGGTTTCGGCACCAGTGTAATGAATGTTCGTGGGGGTGTGAAGGAAGAAGACGGGGTCGGCTTTGACTGGGACTCGCTCTCTTTATTCAGTCTTGTTCAAAAACAAATAACCGTCACACATATGTGTGTGTGTGTGCAAAACTCAGTTTCTCCACGATATGGATCGCTCCTTCTCTGTTTAACTTTCTTTCTCAGTTTCTCTCAGTTTCTCTCAGTTTCTCTGCTGTGCACGCGAAGTCCCAGTCCAGGTCTCTCTCCCTCTCTCTCTGTACTGCTGGGGTTTAAATGCTGTCTCTCCACGCCAATTACTGCAAACAGACACAGGTGTTAGTGATTTGCACTTGACCTACTTACTCACTGCTCGGCTCCGCCTCCTCTCTCCCGCTGCAGACCTCGCGAATCCACGCCCCTCCTGCCACAGTATGTAAGTACACTTGTGTTGTGGCTGTTGCAGTGGCTGATAAAGTTGCTTTCCTGATGGGACTGAATTCTGCCGACTTGTTGAAAGCTCTTTGTTATCCAAGAGTGAAAGTTGGGAATGAGTATGTCACCAAGGGGCAGACGGTTCAACAGGTATGTGCTTCGCAAACCTGAATCTCTTCTTCTGTCCCAATATTACATTAACTATCTTTCATCAACCCCACAGGTCATGAATTCAGTGATGGCCTTAGCGAAGTCTGTCTATGAGATGTTCTCGTGGATGGTCATCCGAATCAACCAGATGCTGGACACCAAGCAGCCCCGGTCCTTCTTCATTGGAGTACTTGACATTGCTGGATTTGAAATCTTTGATGTGAGCCGCACATTTTTGATAATTATTGTGTCAGGCTGTCACAGCTGTGGGAAGCTTTGATTCTGATAATTAAATAGGAATTCTTTAATGCTTCATGACTCATGAAAGTTAATTTGTTAACAGCTCAAGTGGATGGCAAAATGATTCATAGTTTGATTGTTCTGAATTAGTTCAATAGCCTGGAGCAGCTGTGCATCAACTTCACCAATGAAAAACTGAAGCAGTTCTTCAACCATCACATGTTTGTGCTCGAACAAGAGGAGTACAAGAAGGAAGGAATAGACTGGGAGTTTATAGACTTTGGGATGGATCTGGCAGCCTGTATTGAGCTTATTGAGAAGGTAGGCCATCATTACTGTAAATGTGCATGGTAGTGTTTTAAACCTAAGGCAATAATAGTATTCTGACAAATCAAATGATGCACTCGCCCAAGATTATCAGTCACATAAGTAACCCATAAAACCTTTTTTTTTTCTACATACATTTCGGTCCCCCTCGTGGTGGCTGTCATGTTAGATCACATGACCAACTGAACACTTTATCTGTGAACACTTTATCTTTCAAATTTTACACAAAATAATCATGTTAGTTATCAGCAAATCAAGTCTTTTTTTCTTTAATTTTTTTTTAAGTTTAAGATTTTGAGAATACTACACCAAGTACACATTCAAATTAATATGCACACAAATTATTATTATTCATGCAATTATACCCACTTCTTTTTCCACAAAGGGTGGAGTTTATACTGACACTTCAACAGTACATACACTAACATTAATACTATTAATATTATATTACTGTATTGTTCAGAATAGAAGGCAACTCTTATTATAAGACCTCTTTTTCAAGATGCCCCTTTTGGAAAAAGGCTTTTTGAAGACCAAATCTCTTCAATCTATTTGTAGATCAAGTCTTTATAAAGAAAATGCTTTTATTTGAAACCAGATATTATATATTTTTTCATATTTTAAATGCCGTATTGAAAGTTCAATTAAATACTAATAAAATGTAACAACAATCACATTTAAAAATAATAATACTTTTTTTTATATATATATAACTTTTTTTATATAACCTGTTGCCCATCTGAATTATATAACAATTATCCATCTCATAGTGAAAACCATTGCATTTTCATTAACAGTAGAAGTGAAATCTTATTGTAGTTTTGAAATCTGGGTACCGTGCGTCTTATCTTTTGCGTCTTATGTTTTTTAAAATCACGTACAAGGGCACTGTCCCATCATTAATGGATGAGCTTTTTGTAAATCCCATTTAGACCTCACATATTAATGCTTGGTCAGGACCCCTTGACGTTAGAATAATTTTTCAACACACAGGGTGCTTCATTTATTTCAGTTGTTTGCCCTATGCGTCAGATTAAGACACATTTAATTCTTTGCTTTGTAAAAGAAAACATGATTTAATACAAATTGATAGGCTACTTTTATATTTTGGAGGAACTCCTACCCTAAACATGCCCACTTCTCAACAATATAAAACATGTAACAGAAAAATAAAAGTACAGTTTATTGCAAAAAACTGACCAAAAACAGAATAAAAGTATGTACTCATGTTGTGTCAAGTCTATCTCTTATGTGAAGTAGAGTGGATCTTAATGTTTTAATAGCTGAAATTACTTTTTGAACATGCATAGTTATATTTCATTTAAAAGATACAGAGACTCTTTAGCATGATGCAATTGGTCACGAGACATCAGAAAGCCAATGCTATTTCATTATCAAAGCTGATTTGTAAAATAAACAATATACACAGATCAGGCATAACATTATGTAAGTGGGGTGGATATATTAGGCAGCAAGTGAATATTTTGTCCTCAAAGTTGAGGAAAAATAAGCAAATGCAAGGATTTGAGCGAGTTTGACAACGGCCAAATTGTGATGGCTAGACGACTGGGTCAGAGCATCTCCAAAACTGCAGCTCTTGTGGGGTGTTCCTGGTCTGTAGTGGTCAGTATCTATCAAAAGTGGACCCAGGAAGGAACAGCTGTGAATCGTCGTCAGGTTCATAGGCGGCCAAGGCTCATTGATGCACGTGGGGAGCGAAGGCTGGCCTGTGTTGACCGATTAAACAGATGAGCTACTGGAGCTCAAATTGCTCAAGAAGTTAATGCTGGTTCTGATAGAAAGATGTCAAAATACACAGTGCATCATAGTTTGTTGCGCAGACCAGTCAGAGTGCCCATGCTGACACCTGTCCATCGCTGAAAGCGCCAAAAGGTCGCACGTGAGCATCACAACTAGACCACTGAGCAATAGAAGACAGTGGCCTGGTCTGATGTTTTCTGTTACATCACATGGATGGCCAGGTGCATGTGCGTCACTTACCTGAGGAACACATGGCCCCAGGATGCACTATGGGAAGAAGGCAAGCCGGCTTTGGGCAATGTTCTGCTAAGAAACCTTGGGTCCTGCCATCCATGTGGATGTTTTTTTAACACGTACCACCTACCTCAGCATTGTTGCAAACCATATAAACCCCTTCATGGAAACAGTATACCCTGGTGGCTGTGGCCTCTTCAAGCAGAATAATGTGCCCGGCCACAAAGCAAAAATGGTTCAGCAATGGTTTGGTAGTGGAGTCAATGCCTTGATGGGTCAGGGCTGGTTTGGCAGCAAAAGGGGGACCGACACAATATTAGGGAAGGTGGTCATAATGTCATGCCTGATTTGGTGTATATTTAATGCCCCAAATTATTTTAAAATGTACATTATTTCAACTTCTCAGGTTTCCTACAGATCAGATGTTACACATGTTGGACACTTTCACTTGAATTTTACTTTCCTTTACATAAATGGCATGTGTGATTTTCCATGTGTACTTTTTTATTTCTTTCTGCCAGCCAATGGGAATCTTTTCCATCCTTGAAGAGGAGTGTATGTTTCCAAAGGCAACAGACACCTCCTTCAAGAACAAGCTGCATGATCAGCATATGGGCAAGAACAATGCCTTCCAAAAGCCCAAGCCAATCAAAGGCAAGGCTGAAGCTCACTTCTCCTTAGTGCACTATGCTGGCACTGTTGACTATAACATCTCCGGCTGGCTAGACAAGAACAAGGACCCGTTAAATGAGTCTGTTGTTCAGTTTTACATGAAGTCATCAGTCAAGCTGCTGGCTCTCCTGTACGCATCCTTTGCCTCTGCTGAAGCAGGTAAATCATTCAGAAGCATTAGAGGAAATACTAAAATGATCGATTAATGAATCTATCACTTTTTTGTTCCAAAAACGGCAGTAGTGGAGCAGGAGGCAAAAAGACAGCCAAGAAGAAGGGAGGCTCTTTCCAGACGGTCTCAGCTGTGTTCAGAGTATGAACACTCATTTGAACCACTGAGGGGTTTCATGTTTCCATTTAGCTTCTTAGTATTTGAAATGACATGGATTATTTCACTTCTCACAGGAAAATCTGGGCAAGCTAATGACCAATTTACGAAGCACACATCCTCACTTTGTTCGCTGCTTGATCCCCAATGAGGTGAAAACACCAGGTACACAAATAAGGTCCAACTCAGCACTGCATATCAGACTGAAATGTTAGTTGTTAGTCAGATTAACAATTGAATTGTATTTTAACCATTGGCTCATACAGGGATAATGAACAACCATCTGGTTATCCACCAGTTACGCTGTAATGGCGTATTAGAAGGCATCAGGATCTGTAGGAATGGTTTTCCAAGTAGGATTCTTTATGCTGATTTCAAGCAGAGGTAATTTCCCCCGAATAATCAAGGCATTTGCTTTTGTAGTGTTATTACACTGATTCTTATAGTCAATCATGACATTTTGAGGTCAAAGGGATTTGCACAATGACCACTAACCTGCATAATTGACCGTTGTCCCATTCATCTTATTTCCTATATAGCCATGCTAGTTTAAAGGGGGGGTGAAATGCTGTTTCATGCATACTGAGCTTTTTACACTGTTAAAGACTTGGATTCCCATCCTAAACATAGACAAAGTTTCAAAAACTAATGTTGGACGTTTGATGGAGTATTTCTGTGTCAAAAATACTCCTTCCGGTTTCTCACAAGTTTCGGCGAGTTTTTTTCGAGTATGGGTCTATTTGACGTTAATAAGAGCGGAAGGTCCTTGTATGGGCCGTACGGGCTCTTCTCCCGGTAGGGTGCGCGCGCGCGTGACTAGAGCACGCTGTAAACAGTCTCTCAGCTGCAGATCCAGTCGTCCGTGAACGGCGCCGCGCTCCACTTTATTCCTATGGGTGACGTCGAGCGACTTCAACTCTTCAGCACAGCATTCCGGGAAGGCAGCGCTGCATTTGAACCGATTTGAACGCAGAAATGACGGGAAGCTTGACAACATCGTTTCAGTTGCGTCTCAAAATGGATTTACACGCCACTGCTGTCACAGGACTTTACCAAATCATACCAAAGAAGTGTGTTTCTGACGGAGCGGTCCCAGCGATAAAGCTTCGACGGTGAGTTAACTTAAACTGCTTCAAATGTCTCTGCTATTGGCTACCGTCGCATGAGTAAACATCAGTAAACGACACGATCGCGTGCTTCGTCATTCAAATGCGCTAACGGTTACTCCATTGTTGTTCTGTGTATAACGTTACAGTATGCTTGCTACTTCTAAGGTCTAGTCGCATACAATAGTCCATAAACCGAATCATGTCCTCATACAATGCGAGTAAACACACACAAATGTGGAGAGGCCATTAAATACAGTAACTTACATACCACAGAGACGGACGTCCTGCTGTTGCCGTTTCTCCTGTTCAATTTATTTCTCCCTCAGATTTGATTGTGGATCATTATCTGTATTAGCTGAGATAGATGGGTTTCTCCACGCTTGAGGACGTCACCGCTTTGCGCGCTTGTCATTCTTTAGCTCCGCCCACACGATACGCCTCCAGGCGCTCGGTTTTTTCCGGAAAGACTCGGTACAGCCTATATTTCTTTTATAAATATGATAAAACTAAAGACTTTTCGGAGATATGAAGGATGCAATACTACTCTATAGGTACTCAAGATTGACATGAGATTGACTGAAACTGAGTGTTTCACCCCCCCTTTAATGTTTCGAATCTCTTTTCTCATAATAATAATAATTTTGAGTCAATACTTAAAATCTATTTATTTGGTATTTAACTGTGTAATAAACTGTTCACTCCGTTCACTGCCTCCCTCTGCATTGTATAACCATCTTACCTTAACACATCTAAGATTGATTGAATATGTATGATCTAAAGTCTATTATTTCGTGGTCATAGATACAGACTCCTTAATGCCAGTGTGATCCCTGAAGGACAGTTCATAGATGGAAAGAAGGCCTCCGAGAAGCTCTTGGGATCAATTGATATTGATCACAAACAGTATAAGTTTGGCCGCACAAAGGTCACACTAATTTATCTTCTTACTGGCTTTAATCTGTTATCATCCTTGTAAAATATTATTGTAAACATTCAAATTACATCCTGACTCTTGATTAATCTAACAGGTGTTTTTCAAAGCTGGACTACTGGGGACACTGGAGGAAATGCATGATGAAAAATTGGCATCATTGGTATCCTGCATTCAGTCCCTGTGCCGAGGATGTCTGATGAGGAAAGAGTTTGAGAAGATGTATGCTCAAAAGTGCGTTTTCAGGAACTTTGAATGACTCAAATGAGGATTTGATGTTCTGTCAATATATACTTAGCCCATCAATATACTGTATTTAGTGTCATTGAGATACTATATTAGTTTTTGATATTTTAAATTTGTTTGCTGTGTTTGGAGTTTAACTCTAACACACTGTAAAAAAATATTTTTGACATATGTTTTTAGATTGCTTCAGCTCTTCAAAATAAGTTAAGCAATTTAAACTTGCTGTATTAGTTATACAAGATTAAACTATTTTTTTAAAGGGATAGTTCACCCAAAAATGAAATTGAATTACCTCATGATTTACTCCCCGTCAAACCAGACTATATTTTATATGACATGCTTCTTTCAGAGTTATATTAAAAATATCCTGGCTAATCCAAGCTTTATAATGGAAGTGAATGGCAGCCCAAAATTTGAAGCCTAAAAAAAGTGCATTTATCCATTATAAAAGTGCTCCACATGACTATGGGGGTGGGCAATGTATGCAAATATGACTTCAGAGAGCCTTTATTAACCTCCTGGAGCTAAATTTGGGCTGCCATTCACTGCCATTATCATACTTTTATAATACTTATAAAAAAAAGATTAGCCAGAACATTTTTTGATATTTTGACATTTTTTTGATATAACTCTGAAAGAAGAATGTTATATAAAATATAGGAGGGTTTGACAGTGAAGTCAAAGAAGAATGTCATATGCACCTAGAATGGCTTGAGGATGAGTGAATTATGGGATAATTTTCATTTTTAGTTGACCTGTCCTTTTAAATCAGTTAAATGTCATTTAAGTTGAAATGACTTAAACATCCAAGTTGATTGTAATTTAAGACAACTTTCCCCCCCTGTATAACCCTGATGGACATGACTGTCTTTTTTCCAGAGATGCCATTTATACTTTGCAGTACAACCTCCGTCCATTTATGAATGTAAAAAACTGGCCGTGGATGAAGCTGTTTTATAAGACAAAGCCTCTCTTGAAGAGTGCTGAAACGGAGAAAGAGATGGCCACCATGAAGGAAGACTTTCTAAAGTGCAAAGAAGACCTTGCTAAAGCTGAGGCCAAACGCAAACAGCTAGAGGAGAAAATGGTCTCTTTGATACAGGAGAAGAACGACTTACTTATACAAGTCCAAGCTGTAAGTGATTATGCTTTTTAACTCATTTACTGTATACTTTGTTTAAAAACACGCAATTGTTGAAGCAATGGCCTACTAATTATAAATCATTGAGCTGTGGGAGTCACAACTTCGTCTTTTCCTGAACTCTTCTTGCTATTGCTTTTAAGAAAAAGTAACAAAAAGCGAATCTAATTCAACACTATTGACTTAACACTATCGGTCTCTCATATAGGACAGTGAGAATCTCATACATGCTGAAGAGAGGTGTGAAGGGCTGATAAAAAGCAAACTCCAGCTAGAGGCCAAGCTTAAAGAGCTAAACGAAAGACTAGATGATGAAGAAGAAATCAATTCAGAGCTGACAGCGAAAAAAAGGAAACTAGAGGATGAATGCTCTGAGCTGAAGAAAGACATTGATGATCTGGAGCTCACCTTGGTTAAACTGGAGAAGGAAAAGCATGCGACTGAGAATAAGGTTTGAGTTCACAACATTTCACAAATTTTCAAAAAATTAATCCCATTGTGAGTTTTACAGTCAGACAATGTATCTCCACAGGTTAAAAACCTTACAGAGGAGATATCTAGTCAAGATGCACATCTTGCAATGGTAACAAAGGAAAAGATAGCCCTCCAAGAGGCACAACAACAAGTTCTTGGTGATCTCCAGAATGAGGAGGACAAAGTCAATACTCTCACCAAAGCCAAAACCAAGCTTGAACAACAAGTGGATGAGGTGAGTATGTCAATCACAAAAATGCTATATAAAAGAAGTTAATTTGAGATTTGTACTCTAAAGCCCAAAGTAGGATACAACGGGGGTAAAGGCACACCTTAAAGTGAAAATCCTTTCATTACTCACCCTCAAGTTGTTCCAAACCTGTATGAGTTTCTCTCTTCTACTGAACACAAAAGAAGATATTTTCAAGAATGTTTGCAACAAAGCAGTTAGAGCAACCACTAACTACCATAGTATGTTTCCCCTACAGTGGTAGTCAGTGGTTGCTCTATGTGCTTTGTTGCAAACATTCTTCAAAATATCTTCTTCCACTCCTATCAGTGCTTTTATTAGATTGCAGCCATATGTTAATTTGCTCTGTTTAGTAAAGCTGGCCTAATACTCTTCAAATCAGCTTGAAGGTTCCCTTGAGCAAGAGAAGAAGACACGCATGGACCTTGAGAGGGCCAAAAGGAAGATGGAGGGGGATGTGAAAATATCGCAGGAGTCCATCATGGACCTGGAGAATGAAAAGCAACAAATGGAGGAGAAACTTAAAAAGTAATATTTCTTTATCAGTAACAAAGTGCTTATGGTTAATAAAACTATTAACCATTTCTACATACCATATTTCAGAAAATACTTTGAGATCAGCCAACTTTTAAGCAAACTAGAGGATGAGCAATCAATGAATGCCCAGCTTGAAAAGAAGATAAAAGAGCTCCATGTAAGATGTTTTGCATTTGTTCTTCAACACGTGCCAGTTAAAGACATGGAAATTAATTTAAAACACATCTTCCTTCCTTCTAAGGCTCGCACTGAGGAATTAGAAGAGGAGATCGAGGCTGAGCGTGAAACTCGAGCCAAGGTGGATAAGCAAAGAGCTGATCTTTCCAGGGAACTTGAAGAGATTAGCGAGAGGTTGGATGAAGCTGGTGGTGCCACTGCTGCTCAAGTCGAGATGAACAAGAAACGAGAGACTGAATTTCAGAAGCTGCGGCGTGATCTTGAGGAGGTCACCCTACAGCATGAGGCCACAATGGCAGCTCTGCGCAAGAAACATGGTGACAGCATGGCGGAGCTCGGAGAACAACTCGACAGCCTCCAGCGAATCAAGCAGAAACTGGAAAAGGAGAAGATGGAATGCAAGATGGAGATCGACGATCTTGCAGGCAACCTGCTGGCCATATCAAAAGCCAAGGTTTGAAGGATTTACTGTTTCTGACACCCAGGAATTCTGACACCCATCAGGTAAAATGGCTTTGTCTAATACATTATATCTGTAAATGATAGGTTAACCTGGAGAAGATGTGCCACAATCTTGAAGACCAGCTCTCTGAAGTGAAAAGCAAGAATGAGGAGAACTTGCGTCAAATTAATGACCTCAGCTCCCAGAAAGCCCGGATCCAATCAGAAAATGGTAAACGCTGCTTTCACTCATAACGATGAATTTTATATGGCACTGTTGCAGAATGTCTGACTTTGTTTGTTCAAAAGGTGAGTATTCAAGGCAAATGGAGGAGAAGGATGGTCTCATTTCACAGTTGCTACGGGGGAAACAGGGCTTCACTCAGCTAATCGATGAACTAAAGAGACAGCTTGAGGAGGAGTCAAAGGTAATGTAATGTTAAAGTGGCATGAGTGCTAACAATACAAAAAAATGTGTTTTTAAACTCTCATAATCTACCTTTATGGGCTAAGAATGCTCTAGTGCATGGTTTACAGTCAGCACGTCATGACTGTGATCTCCTGAGGGAGCAGTTTGAAAAAGAACAGGAAGCCAAGGCTGAGCTGCAGAGAGGGATGTCTAAAGCTAGCAGTGAAGCATCTCAGTGGAGAACCAAATATGAGACTGATGCTATTCAATGCACTGAGGAACTTGAGGAGGCCAAGTAAGACAAGCATGTGTTCAGAACTTAACATGCTGAACCCAGGTTGGGTGTGTTCCTGGTTGTGTTCATCAATGATCTATTGTCTTGAAACAACTTCAGTTATTTGTCAACCAGACTTTTCATTTTTTATAAACCATAAAATTCTAATAACATGACATTCTAATAACATACCATTCTATTATCCTCAGATTTCAGAGTTCGTTTAGGATAAAGCCACACTATGTACATTTTCACGGGCCAAGGTCACTTATTAAAAATTTTGTCCATGTCAAAATATTGTCCATGTACTGGTTAAAATTGCTTATTTCTCTGGATTTAACCATTCTGGGAAACATTTGGAATCATGTAAGAAGTACACAAGTCAACAAAATACATACAAATTTTCTAGTGGTCTTTGATATTTTAATTAAAAAAATATTACATATTGTGCCACGGTTGCCATGTAGCACTTGTATGTAAATGTATGAATGCATTAGTGTCAGGATTAAGCTTGATTTTTGTATTATTCTGTATATGTATGATACCGAATTATGTAAAATTCTCTGATCATATTTAACATTTTAATGACAAGTCAAGGTTAGTTCAGGTTGTAAAATATCATATGGTACTCCCCCAAAACTTAATTATATTTATGAGTTCATTTATATTTGTAACAAATACTGAACTATAACAATACCGTAGTATTGCAAAATTATATTTACCCCCATTTACCCCCCCCCCCCCCCCATTACATAAAATAAAATTGTATTATCTTTGTTGTTGATTAGCACTCTGTTGTCAATACCTTTGCTGCAAAACTAATTTGACCATGAGGCCGTGTGTCCACCAAAGCATTTTTTCACGTAGCTGGTTGGCGTATTCAATTATTTTCAATAGGAGCGCCACATTTTTAGAATGCCATTAGTGTAACGAGGCGCTGATAAAGTATTTCACGCACAAGTGTAGAGCGCTCTGCGTTTTTTACTGTTCGCTGAGAGTTGAAGAATGTTCAACTTTGAGTAAAACTCAGCCCTCATCACTGTCACTCATCATCCAGCCGTCTAAACACAGGGGAGGAGGGATGGGACAAATACAACACAGACCAATGTACAATGTCAACAGATGAAAACAATCAGCATAATCACAGAACAAAATACTTAAAAACAAGAGCCAGAGCATTTATAGCTCAATACAGAATCAATATAGAATCAATACAGAAACAAACTACCTGTGAAATTAGATACTAGTAACACTTCCGTGGATATTTTCTATCATAACAAACAAAGAGTCCCAACTGAAAAAAAATGGTGTGCTGCCAAAATGCTCTCAATCGCTCACAGTGAGGCATTTTCAGCAGAGCGCCTATTGTTTTCAGCTGGCTAAAAACGCTTTGGTGGGCACGCGGCCTGAGGGAAAATAAAGTTAAAGAAAGACTCATTCATTTTTTTCAACTTGAAAATGGTACAAAAACCATATGAAACCAAAGTGACAACAAAGGCTACATATCTAAGAACTTGGCAAGTGTGGTTTAAAATAGATTTGAAAAAAGATTTTTAATTTTCTTTATTGTGGACACTCTCATACGTCATTGACGTATAAATCATTTCAGGAAAAAGCTTGCTCAGCGACTTCAAGAAGCAGAAGAGCAAGTAGAAGCAGCAAATGCAAAGTGTGCTTCACTGGAGAAAACCAAGCAGAGACTGCAGAGTGAGATGGAGGACCTTATGATAGATTTGGAAAGGGCAAACAGTTCAGCAGTCACTTTAGACAAGAAACAGAGAAATTTTGACAAGGTAAATAAAACAGGTTATAATAGTGCCATCATAATAAGCTGAAGAGTTTTGGGAAAATGTCAGGAAATGTTTCTCTATTCTATCTCTCTTCGTAGATTCTGGTTGAATGGAAGCAGAAGTATGAAGAGTCACAGGCAGAGCTGGAAGGTGCTCAGAAAGAGTCTCGATCTTTCAGCACTGAGCTCTTTAAATTAAAGAACTCATACGAGGAGACCTTGGACCATCTTGAAAATCTCAAACGAGAGAACAAGAATTTGCAGCGTAAGTAGCTAACTGGGTTAATGCAACAAAGAATATCCTCTGAGGATCTACAGAATGATCTCCTAATGATAAAGCAGTGGCTCATATTCTTTGACATTTATCTCATACGCAGAGGAGATCTCAGATCTCACTGAGCAGATTGGTGAGACTGGAAAAAACATCCATGAACTAGAGAAGTCCAGAAAGCAAATGGAGACAGAGAAATTTGAGATTCAAAGTGCACTAGATGAGGCAGAGGTAAAGGAAGTCCTGTATCCTAGTCTTGTATCCAAACAGATGAAGTTTATACTCCAAAAAATGATTGTGATCTGCTTTAGGCATCCCTGGAACATGAGGAATCTAAGATCCTCCGTGTCCAACTAGAACTCAATCAGCTTAAGGCTGACATGGACCGAAAGCTGGCTGAAAAGAACGAGGAGATTGAACAGCTGAAGAGAAACACCCAGAGAGTCACAGACTCCATGCAAAACCTTCTGGATGCTGAAGTGAGAAGCAGGAATGATGTCCTGAGAGTCAAGAAGAAGATGGAAAGAGATCTCAATGAGATGGAGATACAGTTAAGCCATGCCAATCACCTAGCTACTGAAGCCCAGAAACAACTACGAAACATTCAAGGACACTTTAAGGTGACCTCTGACTTTATTCTAAATCATTTGATATTAATTGATGTTGGAGCAGTTAGGGGATGAACATATGTAGGCAATTCAACTTTAACAGTCTGCAACATTTTTTTTCCTATTACATCCCTGCTAAAAAAAATCCAAGATAGACCAGAACGAATTCTGTGTTGATCCCAGCTGGTTTTGCTGGTTGGAGCTGACTTATGATGTATAGTATACTGTCCATGTACAGAAAGGTAATAAAACATCATCAAAGTAGTCCATGTGACATCAGTGGGTTAGTTAGAAATTTTTGAAGCATTGAAAATACATGTTGGTCCAAAAATAACAAAAACTAGGACTTTGTTCTGCATTGTCTTCTCGTCCGGGTTTTCAATCTGCGTTCATGACTCCGCAGTGACGCTTCTGATATATGACGCTGCTGACGTGGTTTTTTGGTGGGCCGAGCTTCGTTTATAGTCTTAGGGAGACGCACGCTGTAAAAAAAAAAAACTACTTTCGCAAAGAATTTCGACACAAAGGAAGCATTTTTTTGCTCAGCCATATTTATTTGAACCCGAATACACGGGCACCCAGATAACACGTCACTACGGAGTAGAGAACGCGGATTGAAAACAGACCTGGAAGAGAAGACAATGCTGAATAAAGTCGTAGTTTTAGTTATTTTTGAACCAAAATGTATTTTCGATGCTTCAAAATATTCTAACTAACCCAATGATGTCACATGGACTACTTTAATGATGTTTTAATTACCTTTCTGGATATGGACAGTACACAAGGGACAAAAGCTCTCGGACTAAATATAAAATATCTTAAACTGTGTTCCGAAGATGAACAGATGTCTTACGGGTGTGGAACGACATTAGGGTGAGTCATTAATGACATGATTTTCCTTTTTGGGTGAACTGACCCCTTAAGCTAGTTAATCAAGAAGCAGGTGGGGACCAACACACCAGCATCCAAAACAACACACATGCTGGTGACCATTGACTGATCTAATTTTATCTCAACAGGATGTTCAGCTTCACCTCAACGATTCCCTAAGAGGACAGAAGGACATAAAGGAGCAGCTAGCAATGTCTGAACGTAGGAACTTGCTGATGCAGGCTGAGATTGAAGAACTCAGGGCTGCTGTGGAACAGACTGAGAGGAGCCGAAAAATTGCAGAGCAAGAGTTGACAGATGCTAGTGAACGAGTGGGACTCCTGCACGCCCAGGTTAGGAATGGCAGTCTATCATCTTGGCCATGAAAACAGAAGTACATTGGTTTTGGATTAAGTACCATCTACCTTCATTTTTTCAGAACACTAGCCTTCTGCACATCAAGAAAAAGCTTGAGACTGATATTTCTCAGCTCCAGGGTGAAGTGGAGAACTCTGCACAAGAGTCAAGGAATGCAGAGGAAAGGGCAAAGAAAGCAATAATTGATGTAAGTAGACATCTAGCTCAATAGTGTTTTGAGGCCTTTGTTTCAATTATGATACTGCTTGGTTCGTTGGTCTGTTGGGTCAGACTACTTTTTCACCACAAACGGACAGGTCCAGAGAAGAACAAATCTTTTCCACACATTTTTCAGTCAGGCCAAGAACACCTCCTTCAGGCAAATTCAGACTGGTTGTTTTGATGCTGATATGAGTGTGATCGCCATGTTTATATATGCCTTAACAAACCAAACTAAATATGGATAAAACATGGTCCTGGTTCTGAAAAGAATGTTCCCAACGAGCCATGTGTGAATGCACCCTAAGTAAAAAATATTTCCACTGTGATCACATTAACTAATTTCTACCTTTACTTCCTTCCAAGGCTGCAATGATGTCAGAAGAGCTAAAGAAAGAGCAAGACACTAGTGCACACCTAGAGCGAATGAAGAAGAACCTGGAAGCCACAATCAAAGACCTGCAGCATCGTTTGGATGAGGCAGAAAACTTAGCCTTGAAGGGTGGGAAGAAACAACTCCAGAAACTGGAATCTAGGGTATGTAAATGTTTGGTCAAACAAACACGTGGAACGTACAAAGGTTTTACTACGTTGGTACCTGTTGTCCAGGTCCGTGAACTGGAGAATGAGCTGGATGCTGAACAAAAGCGTGGAGCTGTAGCTACCAAAGGTGCTCGGAAATATGAAAGAAGAATGAAGGAGCTTACCTACCAGGTATGGAGTAGAAAACAACATCTGGACTGCTGGTTGACCACTAGATAAAATAGTGACAATATTGTGTTTATATATAGTCTGAGGAGGACAAGAAGCATGTGAACAGACTTCAGGACCTGGTAAATAAGCTTCAGATAAAAGTCAAGGCCAACAAGAGACAAGCAGAGGAGGCTGTAAGTCAAAATATGTCTATCTGATTTTATAAATGCTCAACTATTTAAAGCTCACTTGTGCGGTTGCATAACTGGATTCTATATCTGGATTCTACTGGACTGTATATTTTTTATAGGAGGAACAAGCCAATGTCCATCTAGCACGGTGGAGAAAAGCCCAACATGAGCTTGAACAGGCTAAGGAGAGAGCAGACATGGCTGAGTCACAGGTCAACAAGATGAGAGCAAGAAGCTGGGATCTGGGAGTAAAGGTGAGTGTTTTGGTGCTTTTGAGCTTTAAAGGTGCAGTATGTAATTTTGACAACTAGTGGTTGAAATCGGTACTGCAGTCCAAATTCAAAATATTTGAGAGTGTTGTCCCCCCACCCCCAACTCTCATGCGGGTTGCCAGATTGAGGACACGCAACAGGAACGAGCACTATTGATAAGAAAAGGTGACGAGCCTTGCACTAAGTTGATGAGTTAATTTATCCTCATTTTTAATATCCATCTGTTCATAGAGATTTTCAGCTGTATGCCAAAGCTTTAAGGTTGGGTAGAATCTGCAATCTCAGACCTAGTTTGTTTGCTGGCTTCTGGGGCTACAATATACTGCGTTTTCCACCAACTGGCAACCTGTGGAGTTGAAACACTATTGGGTAAAGTAGCAGTGGGCGGGATCACACAAAACAAAACAAAAACAGACATTCTGACATGGAACGCATATTTTAAAGTAGAATAACTTCCATTGTTTTTCAGAGAAACAAGTATGTGAACTTAGCATGCTTCCTAAATCTCTGTAAATGGTATTTTTTTGCTTTAGTGCAGTCAAAATAAATTACATACAGCACCTTTAAGATGCATGTGGGATGAAATGTTGGGGCAGATTAGGAAGATTAAAATATTTTTTTTCTTTGTAACCAGGGGCAAGAAAACCGCATGGAGTAAAGGATTCATAGTCCATGTATCTTCACTTTAAAAAAGTAATCAAATCAGCATGTCTGGAACAGGTTACTAGTCATCATGCTAAACAATTCAATGCTAACATGGCAGAAGGTGAAAGGAGAAACATTTGGATATGATATGTGACTGATAATCTCATATAGGCTTGTATTTAAAATGAAAATAAAAATGCAAATCAAAAAAGGTCAGTAGAGCTGTGTGGAGTGTAGACCCAGCATTGAAACAACACAGCATTTTAAGAATTAATATTTACAAATATGAGCTGTTTGAGATTACAGAGATTTTGACTTGATTCCTTCATTCATAGTGCTTTATGGGAGCGGAAGGTCACTGCTGAGTTCTTGCTATTCCTGTTTCCATGGGAACAGCAACTTCTCTTAGGATTGTGGGTAGTGTAGTTCATCACAGGGAATTTATCAGTTAAAATCATACTTGTGACTTCCTAACCAAGTACCATAATCTCTATAGATTAATACTAAAATAAATTACCATTAAATATACCATTAAATTTGACCATGTTTTATTTAAGAATCACATACATTTCTCCATTTCATTTTTATACAATTATTTCAAAATATTACTACAATAGCATTTTGTTCTTTTTTTAGATTTAATTCACCAACAAAAAAAAGAGGAAATTATCATTAATTCATCACCCTCATGTCATTTCAAACCCATAAGACTTTCTTCATGTTCGAAACTCAAATGAAGATATTTGATTGAAATCTGAGAACGTCTGTCCCTCCATTGACAGTCTTCACAACAATCACTTCAAAAAGTGATTCAAAAAAAAATATTTTTTACTAGTAACAGTTTACGGTTTTAACTACTTTTCATTGTTGCACAGCACGTTTGAGCTTCCGCAAGAACCAATGAGGGTCATTTTTGTGTTATGCAGCACGTTTGAGCTTCAGCAAGAACCAATGAGGTTGATTCTCATTTTACGCAGCACATTTGAGCTTCTGCAAGAACCAATGAGGTTCATTCTCGTGTTATACAGCACGTTTGTGCTTCCGCAAGAACCAATGAAGTTCATTTTCATGTTACAAAGCACATTTGAGCTTCAGCAAGAACCAATGAGGTTCATTCTCGTGTTACGCAGCACGTTTGAGCTTCAGCAAGAACCAATGAGGTTCATTCTCGTGTTACTCAGCACGTTTGAGCTTCAGCAAGAACCAATGAGGTTCATTCTCGTGTTACGCAGCACGTTTGAGCTTCAGCAAGAACCAATGAGGTTAATTATCGTGTTATGCAGCACGTTTGAGCTTCAGCAAGAACCAATGAGGTTCATTCTTGTGTTATACAGCACGTTTGAGCTTTAGCAAGAACCAATGAGGTTCATTCTCATGTTATGCAGCACGTTTGAGCTTCAGCAAGAACCAATGAGGTTCATTCTTGTGTTATACAGCACGTTTGAGCTTTAGCAAGAACCAATGAGGTTCATTTTCATGTTACAAAGCACATTTGAGCTTCAGCAAGAACCAATGAGGTTCATTCTCGTGTTACGCAGCACGTTTGAGCTTCTGCAAGAACCAATGAGGTTCATTCTCGTGTTACGCAGCACATTTGAGCTTCAGCAAGAACCAATGAGGTTCATTCTCGTGTTACGCAGCACGTTTGAGCTTCAGCAAGAACCAATGAGGTTCATTCTTGTGTTATACAGCACGTTTGAGCTTCAGCAAGAACCAATGAGGTTCATTCTCGTGTTACTCAGCACGTTTGAGCTTCAGCAAGAACCAATGAGGTTCAATCTCGTGTTACTCAGCACGTTTGAGCTTCAGCAAGAACCAATGAGGTTCATTCTCGTGTTACGCAGCACATTTGAGCTTCAGCAAGAACCAATGAGGTTCATTCTCGTGTTACGCAGCACGTTTGAGCTTCAGCAAGAACCAATGAGGTTCATTCTTGTGTTATACAGCACGTTTGAGCTTTAGCAAGAACCAATGAGGTTCATTCTCGTGTTACTCAGCACGTTTGAGCTTCAGCAAGAACCAATGAGGTTCATTCTCGTGTTACACAGCACGTTTGAGCTTCAGCAAGAACCAATGAGGTTCAATCTCGTGTTACACAGCACGTTTGAGCTTTAGCAAGAACCAATGAGGTTCATTCTCGTGTTACTCAGCACGTTTGAGCTTCAGCAAGAACCAATGAGGTTCATTCTCGTGTTATGCAGCACGTTTGAGCTTCAGCAAGAACCAATGAGGTTCATTCTCGTGTTATGCAGCACGTTTGAGCTTTAGCAAGAACCAATGAGGTTCATTCTCATGTTATGCAGCACGTTTGAGCTTCAGCAAGAACCAATGAGGTTCATTCTTGTGTTATACAGCACGTTTGAGCTTTAGCAAGAACCAATGAGGTTCATTTTCATGTTACAAAGCACATTTGAGCTTCAGCAAGAACCAATGAGGTTCATTCTCGTGTTACGCAGCACGTTTGAGCTTTAGCAAGAACCAATGAGGTTAATTATCGTGTGTTACGCAGCACGTTTGAGCTTCTGCAAGAACCAATGAGGTTCATTCTTGTGTTACGCAGCACATTTGAGCTTCAGCAAGAACCAATGAGGTTCATTCTCGTGTTACACAGCACGTTTGAGCTTCAGCAAGAACCAATGAGGTTCATTCTCGTGTTACGCAGCACGTTTGAGCTTCAGCAAGAACCAATGAGGTTAATTATCGTGTTATGCAGCACTTTTGAGCTTTAGCAAGAACCAATGAGGTTCATTCTCATGTTATGCAGCACGTTTGAGCTTCAGCAAGAACCAATGAGGTTCATTCTTGTGTTATACAGCACGTTTGAGCTTTAGCAAGAACCAATGAGGTTCATTCTCGTGTTACGCAGCACGTTTGAGCTTCAGCAAGAACCAATGAGGTTCATTCTTGTGTTACGCAGCACGTTTGAGCTTCAGCAAGAACCAATGAGGTTCATTCTTGTGTTACGCAGCACGTTTGAGCTTCAGCAAGAACCAATGAGGTTCATTCTCGTGTTACGCAGCACGTTTGAGCTTCAGCAAGAACCAATGAGGTTCAATCTCGTGTTACACAGCACGTTTGAGCTTCAGCAAGAACCAATGAGGTTCAATCTCGTGTTACGCAGCACGTTTGAGCTTCAGCAAGAACCAATGAGGATAATTCTCGTGTTACGCAGCACATTTGAGCTTCAGCAAGAACCAATGAGGTTCAATCTCGTGATACGCAGCACGTTTGAGCTTCAGCAAGAACCAATGAGGTTAATTCTCGTGTTACGCAGCACATTTGAGCTTCAGCAAGAACCAATGAGGTTCATTCTCGTGTTACGCAGCAAGTTTGAGCTTCAGCAAGAACCAATGAGGTTCATTCTTGTGTTATACAGCACGTTTGAGCTTCAGCAAGAACCAATGAGGTTCATTCTCATGTGTTACGCAACACGTTTGAGCTTCAGCAAGAACCAATGAGGTTCATTCTCATGTGTTACGCAACACGTTTGCGCTTCAGCAAGAACCAATGAGGTTCATTCTCATGTGTTACGCAACACGTTTGAGCTTCAGCAAGAACCAATGAGGTTCATTCTCGTGTTATCCAGCACGTTTGAGCTTCAGCAAGAACCAATGAGGTTCATTCTCGTGTTACGCAGCACGTTTGAGCTTCAGCAAGAACCAATGAGGTTCATTCTCATGTTACGCAACACGTTTGAAGAATGGAACACGTTTGAGAACCTCATTGGTTCTGCAAGAGGTTCATTCTTGTGTTATACAGCACGTTTGAGCTTCAGCAAGAACCAATGAGGTTCATTCTCGTGTGTTACGCAACACGTTTGAGCTTCAGCAAGAACCAATGAGGTTCATTCTTGTGTTATACAGCACGTTTGAGCTTCAGCAAGAACCAATGAGGTTCATTCTCATGTGTTATACAGCACGTTGGAGCTTCAGCAAGAACCAATGAGGTTCATTCTTGTGTTATACAGCACATTTGAGCTTCAGCAAGAACCAGTGAGGTTCATTCTCGTGTTACGCAGCACGTTTGAGCTTCAGCAAGAACCAATGAGGTTAATTCTCGTGTTACACAGCACGTTTGAGCTTCAGCAAGAACCAATGAGGTTCAATCTCGTGTTACACAGCACGTTTGAGCTTCAGTAAGAACCAATGAGGTTCATTCTCGTGTTACGCAGCACGTTTGAGCTTCAGCAAGAACCAATGAGGTTCATTCTCGTGTTATACAGCACGTTTGAGCTTCAGCAAGAACCAATGAGGTTCATTCTCGTGTTATACAGCACGTTTGAGCTTCAGCAAGAACCAATGAGGTTAATTCTCGTGTTATACAGCACGTTTGAGCTTCAGCAAGAACCAATGAGGTTTATTCTCATGTTACGCAGCACGTTTGAGCTTCAGCAAGAACCAATGAAGTTCATTCTCATGTTACGCAACACGTTTGAGCTTCAGCAAGAACCAATGAGGTTCATTCTCGTGTTACGCAGCACGTTTGAGCTTCTGCAAGAACCAATGAGGTTCATTCTCGTGTTACGCAGCACGTTTGAGCTTCTGCAAGAACCAATGAGGTTCATTCTCGTGTTACGCAGCACGTTTGAGCTTCTGCAAGAACCAATGAGGTTCATTCTCATGTTACGCAGCACGTTTAAGCTTCCGCAAGAACCAATGAGGTTCATTCTTGCGTGTTACGCAGCGAAGGTTATCTATTGTGATTGGTTATCAAGGTACACGTGATTCAAGTTGCCTGTCTTGCTTTTTCAAATGGTAGAGCCAATAACCCTCATGTTTCCGGATAATAAGACTATCTCTGGAGGTTCATTATTGTGTGTCAATGAATGTAAAAAATTTAAAGAGATCTTATTTGTATCACCTGACTTCTACTGAAGGGACAACATATCTTAATTTGTGTTTGAAGATGACCGAAAGTCTTATATTGGTTTGGAATTACCTCAGTCATTTTTAAAGAACTTTTTTTTTTGTTGCATTTTCGGACCTATTCAAAAACGAACTCAATTTGACCTATGCCTGTTTCAGATTAATAATAATAATAATAATCATCATCATCATCATCTAAACAGGAGTCTGTCTGATAGAAAAGTGAACTTAAGAAGATGTCCTTGTGGTTAGAGATAGTGAAACATACCTGTGTTTTTAATGTAAACATGAACTGAGCACAGCACAATTATAGACTGCTGTATACTCAGATTAGAAACTTGTTCTGGGTTTCCTCTAAAGAAGGGATAATGAATAATTCATGTTTTCTTTTTTTGTTTCTTTCTTCTTCTTTTTTGCAGCTGCATAAGTATTCATGGCTGAAGGGAATGGGGATATCTTGTATATATCAGATGCTAAAAAGAGCAACAGGGTCTAGGCATTCTTAGTCAGAGTTCTGGCAAAGAATAGCCCACTTAGACAGGATGGAGCCATATGACTGATGTGTAAACATAATGTTAAACCCTGGGTGAAACAATGATGGCACACTGTTTGACCAGTTATTGCAGAAATTAACAGAACATATAGACTTTGTGGTCAGACATTTCAGTGTTCCAGAATTAATAATCACTATTATAATTTGACTTTGAACACAAAGAAAAATATTCAGTTCTGCTCCAAGTTGGCTTGGTCAGTGGTTCAAAATAAAACTTAGTGTCTTTCAAATACCCAAAGCCACGAACATTCGGATTGGAGCTTGTGATGCTTACATGGAACCATTTTTATGTAGAACACCACAGATGGTCTGTTAGAAGTCCATGGGGCTGCATCTGAGGCCGAAATTATGGACAGATGAGTTTGGAAACTTCCACTTGAATCTACTTTTTACAGTTTAGACTTGGAAGCAGATTTTAGTTTATGTGCAAATTGTGTTTGAAATGCAAAATTGTATGTCACACAGAATAATTCAAAAGCTGTTGAAAGTTCTAGAGCTTCATAATGTATTGCAAATATTAATAATCTAGATTGCATCTAGCTAGAGAACATGGTGAATTACACCCACATAAATATCATGAATACTCATTTACAGCCTCACAGCACAGCCAGCATTTTCCAGCTACACAACACATTCAGTTAAAGGCTCTTTGGTTTTCTCCAGATACTATGTGAATGTTAAATAGTGTGAGATAAAGCTAAGATCAAATGAAGACAGGATATAGTATGTATTGATTTAAAAACGTGAAATACAGTAACTGCATTTGTGTTATCACCTTCACCTTAATGATCATGATCCCTTGACGCATCAGTTCTCCTGTCAAATTACAGATGCTGATGGTGAAATTCTTTTCCAATAAATGGCAAATGAATGTTGCTTTTCTGAGAGGCTGCTTCTTTAATCACACAAACATACTTGAGTTTATATACTTTAAAATGCCAGTTAATTCTAGTTATACAAACTGATACAATTTAGATCAAAAGATTGCTGTGATGAGTTAAGATGCAAATAATTAATAAAAGTCATTCTGCAAAATAAATGCTATTTGTGTGCCCCATTTTGCAACTTTTACAAATATGCTAGCATTTTGAACTAAATTCCCAAAATGATTACACTTTTATTCTTTGTTAAAACCAGGTTCTCCTTTTGACTTAAAGGCCCACTGAAATCAAAATGAAGTTTTTTAGCTTTTAGTATGACTGTGTTAGCCTTAAAGTTATGAATAAGCTGGTATGTTCCAAAACTATGACACAATTTGCATTTAGGAGATATAAGCATTCAAAATTTACAGTCTCTCACTTCCGTTAAAACAAATCTTAGATTTTGGTGACATCATCGCAGACTTAACCATCTCGTCAAATCTTCTGTCCAATCAAAATGCTCTCTAGAATCTAAAGCCCGCCCCCTACACTGCTGAAGTTGCGGCTGAAATCGGTCAGTTGTTAACACACATTTACTAATTTCTACATGGTGAAAGGCACATAGCACACTATATATGTGATAGGAAATGATTCAGTGTAAATATGCTATCATTTGAGGCGACTAAAGTCTGTTTTCACGTTAGTTTCACAGTTAGCAGTCACATATGGACTACTTTGATGATGTTTTTATTCCCTTTCTGGACATGGACAGTACAGTGTGCATATACTGCATATGCTCTGGGACTAAATATAAAATATCTTTAACTGTGTTCTGAAGATGAATGGAGGTCTTACGGGTGTGGAACGACATTAGGGTGAGTCATTAAAGACATGAGTTTCATTTTTGGGTGAACTAACCCTTTAAGGTGGCCTTTCTCTTCGCTATCAATTCTTTTTGCCCTTCATTACAACTCTGAGGGGGGTGATTTTTTTTTTTTATTCTTTTTTTTTATTATTCTTTTTTTTTATTCTTTTTTTTATATATTTTTTTTTTTATAACTTATTTGTTTGCGTTATATGAAGCCTTAAAGGGTTACTTCAGCGATTTAGCATATGGCTTTGTATCTGTAGAAACCCTGGAGTATATTAAAATGATTGTCCCCCCCCCCCCCCCAAATAGCCAATCCCAGCGTCCGTTTGATTCACTTCTCTTCTGAAGATTGAGAGTTCGTTTTGAAAATTATCATGAAATTAAATGCATTTACAAAGCAGGAATAAACACTGCAGCTGCAGCGACAGTTTGAGAAGCAGCTTACTTGATGCTGCATGAATTTGTGAATTGATGTGAATCAAAGAAATATGCCTAATAATTATAGATTCACAAAGAGCTCAAATGAATACACGTTGTTTAAAAGAATTATGAATGCATGTTTTATATTTATATTCATATTTGTCTACTTGTCAATTAATATAATAATTATATGAATATATTATATTAAAAGTAATTATAATTCGTATAATATAAATAAATAATTAGCAAGTTAAGGATGAGCAAGTTTGTCTCTAATGTTTTTTTCCCCTATAAACTGCAAATTTGGAACGAGAGATACAAGGGTGTGTGGCTTTATTGCGTCTATACTTGCCACTGATTGGTCCAGTTTGGGTTTGCCATCTCTAACCCAGAATAAAACCTGCTCCAGAGCGGGTTAGCCGTGTAGTGTAAGTTACCATCGTGATAAAACTGCTAAAAACCAATCCAGCTTATTGAGCCCAAAAAAGAGTGTGCTCAAACTAATCTTGAATTTACCTGGGTAACAACTGAAACCAGCTTTGTGCAACAGGCCACAGGCTGTACTGTCCTCAAATCATCGTTACGACGCAGTGTCTTGTTCCCTTTTTCAGGGAACATGGGTTACAGACGTAACCAGAGATGTTTTCACAGATCAGTGTGAACAGGGATCAACCATCACATTCTGCTTATACATTGGTAATAAATAATGACAACAAGCACATCTCTTCATCCAAACTAGTGCTGGAGAAAGTGAACAGCACTGTGTCAACATTTTTATTTTCAGGAAAAAAAAACGTTGGTATGGTAAATTGAGATACTAACACATCTGCGGATGGTGTTGGGGAAGTTACTTATAAAAGTAATGCAGTACAATATTGCTTTGCCCTGAAAAAAGTAACTAATTGTGTTACTAGTTACTTATAAAGTTATGTGATTACTTATTTTTCTCACCTGGTCTGTTGATTATATATATTTGTTTAATAACAACAACAACAAAAAAGTAATAATTTTGGCTAATGTAAAGTCACTTTCACACCATCAAATGTATCAAGACTGAAGGAAATACAAATTCATGCCTGTACAGGAGAAGGCACTGCTGATCTTGACCACAGATGAATAGGACGCAGGAAAAGAAAGTTCAACACTCTTCAGCAATTAAAAACAAAAAATAAGCATGAATTTGATGTTTTTTTTATGGTTATGGCTTATTCCTATGGTTGTGATCATTTGTATATATATTTGCTTTGTCAGAGTGGGGGCATTTTACCCCACTTGTACCCCACCTTGGTACGGATTTAATTTTAGTTAAAAATCTAAAATCATAAAAACTAAAAACATATTTTTCATACTTGGTTTTGATTTGCAATTAACACTGAAAACTAGAATAACTATTCTAGACACATTTATGTTTTGTTTCACAGAAAAGTCTACCCTACCAACTCTACCCTGGATTTATAAAAATACAGAATGTACAAAATATGTAACATTTAGTGAACAATATAACCTTTTAGCTGACTCACTAGGGCCACACAATTGAAGCAAATTAAACAACTGCAGCAGACTTCCTGCACAAGAGACTGGGTGAATGGGTGAGTGACAGAGGATTGTTTGCTGTGCCTTCCCAGAATCCCCTCTTTGACAGCTGTTTTACCCTCTCAGCACTGAAATAAAGCCCACAAAGAGGCTATAGATAGCATTGCTTGAGACCGCCTCTTCGGCATCATCGTCTTATCATTTCTAATTTAGGCACCCAGCTTTAATCAGTGGTGCGGCTGTTCTCACCTTTAATTATGATTGTGTTAATTAAAACTAAAGTTTACTTCAGACTACAATGTCACAGCAAGGTGATTTTGCAGCGGGGCATTGACTAGGCTTAGTGAGGGGAAACAATACAGGAAGGCTTTTGTTTCAGGCTAATTAATCGCTTGACTTCTCATGACAGGAGTGTCGTCTCAGACTTGCCACAGTCATTTGTCAGTGCCAGGATTTAAAGGGTTTCGTCGCATCCACAAGAACACATTCAACACATTGTGACTGAGAAGCTTGCTGTTGAAATATGATGAGCCAAACCTGCTACAAACAAACAAATAAATAAATGCACATCATTTGTAAATATGTGAAAAGGGACAGGTTTAATGTAGCTATGATGTCCACTAGAGTCAACAGAAACACAATTAGCCTACTATCTGTGAACTGTGTCCATTATTCTATGAATTTCCATACTTCCATATGTATGTATGCACTGATTTTGAAGAACTTTTCAATTATTCACATATGTTCTGTAATTATTTAAATTGTATTCTCTCAAAACAGTTTATTGTCATTCAGCTCATTTAATGACAACATATTGTTACATCAAGGACTTCTTGAAATAAAAGAACATTTAACAAGTTTTATTTCTTCTGTGATTTAATAATGCATTTGACTTCATTGTTATCTTCATTTCTGTAGTTAGAGTATTTGTCGAGTGCACTGGGAGAATTACATTTCTCTGTTACAAAAATAATACATTGACAACCAAGCCTGTGTCATTTTAGGAAATTCCTGTTGTCATATAACTTCAATATATTATATCTTCGTCGCCTCTCTGCTGATATCTTGTAACTCCTAGGATAACTCTCAAGCACTCCTAAAAAAATAGATGAAACCTACTTACTTCACATGCTATATATAAATAGTATTCAAAAATAGAATAGTATTTCCCAAATCGTAGTATGTTAAAAAGAGTATTCCAAAAAATACCTGGATGGTCTACTATTTCCAGAATGGTCAGAATCCGCAGTGCAGATTGATGTGCACTGGCTGATATTGCCCACAACCCATTGCAAGTTCGACAAGGATTCGATTAGAACTACAAACACTGATAAAACGTGTTAAAAAACTACAAGCATGATGGTTGTGTGAGTCCAACGGTTCAGTAGATGTTTAGATAAAGGGGTTTGAGTGAATATTTATCAGTATTCAACCGGATGAATATATATTTAAACAATGTTATCCACATTATATTTCGCCTGTAGCAGCATTGTGAACTTTTGTAATGATATGTTTGGCTATTAACTTTTAAATGCATTTGCATTTAAATACAATGCATTTTTTTTCACAAAAAGTGTACGTACATTTAGCTTGTAGTAGAAGGCGATTGGGATGCAGCACCAGTTTTAACACATAGAAAACTTTACAAATCACACACATTCTTAAAGCTGCACTATGTAATTTTCCGTCCGCCAGAGGGCGCTTATTAAAACAAAGGCGTAGTTTGATGGCGCCAAGTTTGAACGCAGAAACTTAGGACATGTGGTCTTCACCTCCCAGCCGGCGGATAGGACTCTGGCAGAAATCTTGTTCATGGATGCAGTTATTAAAGGGTTAGTTCACCCAAAATAAAAATTATTTAATTAATTCCTCACCCTCATGTCGTTGGACACCTGTAAGACCTTCGTTCATCTTCGGAACACAAATGAAGATATTTTTGTTGAAAGCTGACGGCTGAGAAAGGCTTCAGAAAGGCCTCCATTGGCATTCAGTAAATTTCCACTCACACGACCCATAAAGGCACTAAAAACATCGATAAAAAAGTCCATCTCACTACAGGGGCTGTACAATAATTTGATGAAGCGACGAGAATAGTTTTTATGCAAAAAAAAAAAAATGTCTTCCGTGTAGGTCTCAGACAGGAACTCGCGCGATAGCGGCCCCCATCCCCCTTTTTCCGGGTCATGTATCTAAACCATCTGAACGGCGGAGCTGAGTCATATTCTCACTCATGCGTCGAGTTTACATCAATAACTTGGTGGATAAAGTTGTTATTTGGATTTTTGTGCACACAATAACTATTTTCGTCACTTCGTAAAATTATTGTACAGCAGCTGTATTGATATGGACTTTTTTATCGATTTTTTTTAGTGCCTTTATGGGTCGTGTGAGTGGAAATGTACTGAATGCCAATGAAGGCCTTTCTGAAGCCTTTCTCAGCCGTCATCTTTCAACAAAAATATCTTCATTTGTGTTCTGAAGATGAACGAAGGTGTTATGGGTGTCCAACGTCATGAGGGTGAGTAATTAATGAAATAATTTTCATTTTTGGGTGAACTAACCCTTTAATGTTACTGTAGTATGAAGCAGAGCAGGACCGAGTGGTGTGGAGCTGAGTTAAGGCCGCTGGAGTGATTTTCGAGGCTATAATGGGCAACTGGACTTTTATTATGACGGGACACAGTTGCGGACACCATTTCCGCTTTTCTGGTCATGAGTATAGTGTAACCCAGCTCTGTTTATCATATTAGATTAATTTAAGTGTGTTTAAAATGATGTTATGACGTTACTCTGTGTGTTTGTTCAGCAGCTGCTGTGACACTTGTTCACACTGCTAAGAGTTAAGCGTTCCTGCAGAATAAAACTGTGCAATTGACAGGCGAGTCCCTCAGACGTCCTGGCTCCTTGGTTAAAATAGCAATTTTCTTACAATTTTAAAAA
Organism: Pseudorasbora parva; assembly: GCF_024679245.1. NCBI lineage: Eukaryota > Metazoa > Chordata > Actinopteri > Cypriniformes > Gobionidae > Pseudorasbora > Pseudorasbora parva. The sequence goes on from NC_090173.1 coordinate 49,843,456, forward strand.
TAGTTGGAAATATTTGAATTCAATTGAACAAAATATATAGCCTAACTCTGGCCTGGTGGTTTTTGGATATTTTGCTGCAAAAATCCTACATAGTGCACCTTTAAGTCTAATAAGTCTAAAGTTACAGTATTAGAATTGAGACACACTTACTCTGAGTGCTTTTATACATATGGCCTCAGTTCTTTCCTATATTTACCCGTGTTTTTTAGAGTGTTGCTTTTTCTAGCATCATAAACTACAAGTGCTGTGTCTTCATAAAGCACAGCTGCTGTTAGGACCCTAGAGAGTGCTTGTATTATAAGGGCACTGCTGTAATTCTGCATGTGTGTCTGATCTGTACAGTGTATGTACAGTGTTTGTTGACACTACTTTTAGTCCTAATGATGTGGTGTAAAGTGCACAGTGCCTCCACAACCAGTGGGCGTTTTCTGCCCACAGATAGGGTTGTTTAACTAAAGAGAAGTGGCTGATGTGTCATGCACCAAAGCTTCTTTTGTTCATCTCCATTCAGACCAGGAATTGGTCCAGTGAGCCCCTACCGGTTGATATAGTAACTACACCATCTGTCAGTTAAAAGCATCTTTCTCCATTGATGCAGATTCAAAAGTATCTGAATCACAGTTAAAAATATTCATTTGTGTTCTACTGAAGAAAAAGTCACCTATATCTTAGATGCCCTGGAGGTAAGCAGATAAACATCACATTTTTTAACTATCCCTTTAACATGTATTGTCATTGAAGCAAGCATGTATGTATAGAGAAAGTAGAGAGAAAAATTTTTTTGATACAAATATGCATTAGGTTGGAAAATCTCTTAACTATCAGAACTAGTGATTTTTAAGATGAACTTAGTCTGCAATTGCACAGCATATTTGTTTTAAATGAGTTGTTTAGCCTGCTCCTACATGTTATTTCAAGAACGAACCATGAGAAAGTTCAACTTGGTGGTCTGCGGTCACCCAATTACAAAGATAGTTGTCGTATTCATTTCCTCTAGACTTCTGTTACATCCAAGGATGTGTCAGATTCCCTGCCAGTTATTGGACTTGAGTTTGTGCAGGAAAACTTTCCTTTAAAATGCCCCATTTAGGCTGCAGTCTCAAGACAGCATTTTGTCTTCTGTCTTCCGCCCTTCCTTCCCTTTTGGCGATCCGTCTTGTCAGTCTCAAGAACAGTAGAGCACTTCTAGCTCTGTTTGAGAGTGTCATTAAAGGAGGAACTGAGGGACTGCATGGGCAGCAGGCGCCGCACACAAGGGTCAATTTGATTTAGTTGAAAAGGAGAGTTTGGACATGACAAAACGGGCCTTGTTGCTTAAGAGAGTGCCATCGCCCATCCACACAGAGTCACACATTGTGTTGCTGCTCAGCCCTCGGAGAACAGCCAGATTACAGCACTAGACTCTCTTAGGTCGCTTACATCTGGAACTCCCAAAACAAAGGCTTTCAGAAAATACTCCAGCCCAGAAACCAGAGCAAGACATTTTTTGTCTGACCCCTTTTTTTGGGAAAAAATGTAAAAAAAAAGTGCTAAGTGACATTGAGGCTAGTTCATTCTTTCTGTGTCTTTAGCACTGACCATAGGCCATTTGATGCATGAAGGAGGGAGAAGTTGCATGTGTGAGAAGTGGCTCCCTCTCTTGAGACGGCTCTTGGATGTGCACAGGGCTGTATGTACTTAAGGGCCGTGGACTTTTCACATCGCTGGGAAAGACTCTATTGAAGTATTATGGTAAGAGCTTTTGCTCAATTTGATTTGAAGGTAAAATTAATGTATTTATTTCTGCAGCATTGTGGCTGGAACAACATAAAAATATCGCAAGTGCAGAACTTATTTTGTGCTTTATTTAATGTAAAAAAAAAAATGATGGAGTGATTTGAAATATATTTTTTGTGACCTTTTATAGCCATTTACATTTACATTTACATTTAATCATTTAGCAGACGCTTTTATCCAAAGCGACTTACAAAAAAGGGGAGAGTAATAGAAGCAACGAAACAGACAAGGCCAACAACCTGTAAGAGCTGTAAGAAATCTCAATTAATTAGCACAGTACACAATTTTTTTTTTTTTTTTTTTTTTATAGCCTTACTGAAAACAACAATGGATAATTTACCTCAGATCTTTACCACTTCCAATTTCGTTGCAAAAGCAGTAAGTGCACTTGGAGAGAGCCCGTTCACACTCTGTTCTGATTGGCTGTGATTTTTGATTGATCTCAGATTGAGTCCGCTGCCCCAGCGCTCTCTCTCTCTCTCTCTCTCTCTCTCTCTCTCTCTCTCTCTCTCTCTCTCTCTCTCTCTCTCTCTCTGTCTGTCTGTCTGTTTGTTTGTTTGTTTGTTTGTGAGAAACGTGCTCAGCAAATTTAAGCGACGGCGAGTTGTGCGCCTTCCCAGTAGAGTTTACGATACGCCGTCAGATGAGCTGAGAAATTATTATTATAACCTCAATTTAAACAATTCAGTAAAACTTGCTAATTGTCAATACAATGCTTTGATAGCATTAGCATAGCATTACAATTGCTAAATGAGTCCAGCAATATACTGGTCTCAGCTGTTTTCAAAGTAAGCTCATGCTCCCCAAAAAGCTCAGCATAACGGAAACTCTTCTAGATTAGCATAGCAAAACATTAAACACTACTAAATCACCCACTTAACATCAATCTTGCACAAAAACATTACCTGACACTTAATTTTAGCATTTACTCTCCATTTGAGGGTCATGGCAAAGCATGCTGGGAAATATAAATCGCAGCCCAATTTCAGATAAATTTAAGTCATTCTAATTAAAATAAACTTTTTCACAGAACTCAAAACAATGGAACAATTCAGATTACTCAAAGTGTGTAAGTTTTGTGAACTAGTATGTCAGATTAAGTGTATAAGTTTTGTGAACTAGTATGTCAGATTGTTGTAGACCGCTGCATCCATCATAACTCTATAACCTTAACCTGTCAAGATTGGAATTTGTTAGTGTAAATTGCGTTCAGCGCTATTTTTACTGTGTTTGTGCCTTTACATGATTTATATAATTCCTTAAAGAAAGGAAATTGCTAAAACAACACATTGATTATATCAAACTGGCCATTGCATGCCCCCCCCCCCCCATCTCTTTAAATCCCCCTCTTGTCTTGAAGGAGAACAGAAAAGCCAACGTCAAATTAAGTCTGCCTTGTTTATAGTCGTGTACATTAGCTTTCTATAGTAGTAGGGCTCTTCTGATGTTAGGATTTGGGCCAATGCAAATTCCCTCATACGTTTGTGAGAGGGTTCTGTTAGTAGCCCCTAATGAATACAGCTCAGCTTATGAAATGAGTTAATCTTTCTTTGAAAATCGGTTTCATTTAAATACCATTGACTCCAGCTCTACTATTAGTATCCATAGAAACCAACTGGCCACATATCAGTGGCAATATCATATTATGATTTCTGCTGTAATATGTTGGCTTAGTGCCTGTCGATGACTGAAAATCACTACAATTCTGAGTCTAAATTTACAGTGTGAAATGGGCTGTCTCATGCAAAACTGAAATTTATAATTAGTAAGTGTATATATAAATTACTATGTGAACATAAATATAAAATAAATAAATAAATAAATAAATAAATACAAATGTAACTGAACTAACTGGAATATATTTAAACCTAAATAGTAATATTTAAAATATATATTTAAAAACATTATACTTTAATATAAAACAACACTGCACTGTATAAATGGGTTTATTGCATCAAAATAGCTGTGTTTGAATGCTTTGTCATCAAAAGAGTCAAAAATAACCCTTCCTGTAAACAACTATAATGTTAAATTACAAAGATGAAGAAAGGAAAATGACTTTATCTAATGTAATTTCCTTATTTGATATTATTAATAAAATTGCAAGTAAATTCTGTCAACTATATCGTTATACCGGTTATAACTATACCAGTTGAATGCTTTTTATTTGCTTCTGCTGGCTGATACTATCCCTATTCCTGGGTTTCACTAAAATGACTGCTTGTTATTTATCTTAACTGGTGACAGAACGGCATGGAACAAAAGCTGCTTCATGGAGAGAAACCTGCATTTTCTGTGCTCCCTTCACAGATAGAGTAGATGAGGCATATAGATGGAGGGACAGATGTAAGCAGAGCAGTTCAGACCAAGAGAAAAATGGATGATGTGGGTGTGGAATGTCTTTTATGTTATGCATCAAAGGAGGGATCAGTCAACAATAGTCATCACTGACTGCTGCGTTAAAATACACGATTGCCTGGGCAATTCAGTTATTAGGCCCTTTTAGTCTTATTTTAGCTGGTGTTCTGCTCTGTACTGGTTTTTATGGTTAGTATGATAAAGTTAGAATATGAAGCTCATACTCAGAGCAAAAACTCTTCAGCTTTATTAAGAGGCTCAAACTAAGCAAAATTGTGCAATTTAGTGCACATGGTGAAATTTATATAGATAAAGAGGCTGATGAAGAAGCTGATATATAACCTTATATATATGCAAAAACAGGGAAAATAGTATATAAATTGTGACAACTTTGGCATCAGCAAGAAGTAAATACTGGACAAAATTGAATTAAAATTAAACAGAGGGCAGAACCACAGGGATGAAGACGAGCCTGCTGACTTGTGGGACCAAGGTGAAGACGGGAGCTTGGCATACCAGGGCCCGGTGGGAGCGTGGGTCCAAGGTGGAGCCGATGGGTCAACAGGCCAAATTGAAGTCCAGGGCTCGGATGCCCATGGAGCCAGAGACTTTGACTAATGGCAAAAAGGAGATGTGTGGGACCAGCAGTGGGGACAAAAGAGACTTGGAGCTGCCGGTGGGAGTGTGGAACCAAGGTGGAGCTGATGGGTCAACAGTACAAAGTGAAGTCCAGGGCTCGGATGCCCCTTGGTGGAGCCAGGGGATAAACACACCAAGGTGGAGCAGGAGACACGACCAATGGTGAAAAGAAGACTTTGAGCTGTGCAGGACAAGTGGCAAAAAGAAGACTTGGAGCTGAGCAGGACAAGCAGCGAAAAGAAGACTTGGAGCTGCGCAGGACTAGCGGCAACAAAAAATACTTGGAGCTGAGCAGGACTAGCGGCAACAAAAAATACTTTGAGCTGCACAGGACTAGCGGTAACAAAAGAAGACTTGGAGCTGCGCAGGACTAGCGGCAACAAAAAATACTTGGAGCTGAGCAGGACTAGCGGCGAAAAGAAGACTTGGAGCTGCGCAGGACTAACGGCAACAAAAAATACTTGGAGCTGCACAGGACTAGCGGTAACAAAAGAAGACTTGGAGCTGCACAGGACTAGCAGCAACAAAAGAAGACTTGGAGCTGCACAGGACTAGCAGCAACAAAAGAAGACTTGGAGCTGTGCAGGACTAGCAGCAACAAAAGAAGACTTGGAGCTGCGCAGGACTAGCGGCAACAAAAGAAGACTTGGAGCTGCGCAGGACTAGCGGCAACAAAAAATACTTGGAGCTGCACAGGACTAGCAGCAACAAAAGAAAACTTGGAACTGTGCAGGACTAGCGGTAACAAAAAAATACATGGAGCTGCACAGGACTAGTGGCAACAATAGAAGACTTGGAGCTGTGCAGGATCAATGGCGAAAAGAAGACTTGGAGCTGCGCAGGACTAACGACAACAAAAGAAGACTTGGAGCTGTGCAGGATCAATGGCGAAAAGAAGACTTTGAGCTGCACAGGACTAGCGGCAACAAAAGAAGATTTGGAGCTGCGCAGGACTAGCGGCGAAAAGAAGACTCGGAGCTGCACAGGACTAGCGGCAACAAAAGAAGACATGGAGCTGTGCAGGATCAATTGCGAAAAGAAGACTTGGAGCTGCACAGGACTAGCGGCAACAAAAGAAGACTTGGAGCTGTGCAGGATCAATGGTGAAAAGAAGACTTGGAGATGCACAGGACTAACGGCAACAAAAGAAGATTTGGAGCTGCGCAGGACTAGCGGCGAAAAGAAGACTTGGAGCTGCACAGGACTAGCAGCAACAAAAGAAAACTTGGAACTGTGCAGGACTAGCGGTAACAAAAAAAAACATGGAGCTGCACAGGACTAGTGGCAACAAAAGAAGACTTGGAGCTGTGCAGGATCAATGGCGAAAAGAAGACTTGGAGCTGCGCAGGACTAACGACAACAAAAGAAGACTTGGAGCTGTGCAGGATCAATGGCGAAAAGAAGACTTTGAGCTGCACAGGACTAGCGGCAACAAAAGAAGATTTGGAGCTGCGCAGGACTAGCGGCGAAAAGAAGACTCGGAGCTGAAAAGGACTAGCGGCAACAAAAGAAGACATGGAGCTGTGCAGGATCAATTGCGAAAAGAAGACTTGGAGCTGCACAGGACTAGCGGCAACAAAAGAAGACTTGGAGCTGTGCAGGATCAATGGTGAAAAGAAGACTTGGAGCTGCACAGGACTAGCGGCAACAAAAGAAGATTTGGAGCTGCGCAGGACTAGCGGCGAAAAGAAGACTTGGAGCTGCACAGGACTAGCGGCAACAAAAGAAGACTTGGAGCTGTGCAGTATCAATGGCGAAAAGAAGACTTGGAGCTGCACAGGACTAGCGGCAACAAAAGAATACTTGGAGCTGTTTCCAGTATCAATGGCGAAAAGAAGACTTGGAGCTGCACAGGACTAGCGGCAACAAAAGAAGACTTGGAGCTGTGCAGTATCAATGGCGAAAAGAAGACTTGGAGCTGCACAGGACTAGCGGCAACAAAAGAATACTTGGAGCTGTGCAGGACTAGCGGCAACAAAAGAATACTTGGAGCTGTGCAGGATCAATGGCGAAAAGAAGACTTGGAGCTGCACAGGACTAGCGGCAACAAAAGAATACTTGGAGCTGTGCAGGATCAGTGGTGAAAGAGGAGACTTGGAGCTGCGCAGGATCAGTGCTGAAAGAGGAGACTTGGAGCTGTGCAGGATCAATGGCGAAAAGAAGACTTGGAACTGCACAGGACTAGCGGCAACAAAAGAAGATTTGGAGCTGCGCAGGACTAGCGGCGACAAGAAGACTTGGAGCTGTGCAGGATCAGTGGTGAAAGAGGAGACTTGGAGCTGCGCAGGACTAGCGGCGAAAATAAGACTTGGAGCTGTGCAGGATCAGTGGTGAAAGAGGAGACTTGCAGCTGCGCAGGATCAGTGGTGAAAGAGGAGACTTTGAGCTGTGCAGGATCAGTGGTGAAAGAGGAGACTTGGAGCTGCGCAGGATCAGTGGTGAAAGAGGAGACTTGGAGCTGAGCAGGATCAGTGGTGAAAGAGGAGACTTGGAGCTGCGCAGGATCAGTGGTGAAAGAGGAGACTTGGAGCTGCGCAGGATCAGTGGTGAAAGAGGAGACTTGGAGCTGCGCAGGATCAGTGGTGAAAGAGGAGACTTGCAGCTGTGCAGGATCAGTGGTGAAAGAGGAGACTTGGAGCTGAGCAGGATCAGTGGTGAAAGAGGAGACTTGGAGCTGCGCAGGATCAGTGGTGAAAGAGGAGACTTGGAGCTGAGCAGGATCAGTGGTGAAAGAGGAGACTTTGAGCTGCGCAGGATCAGTGGTGAAAGAGGAGACTTGGAGCTGCGCAGGATCAGTGGTGAAAGAGGAGACTTGGAGCTGCGCAGGATCAGTGGTGAAAGAGGAGACTTGGAGCTGCGCAGGATCAGTGGTGAAAGAGGAGACTTGGAGCTGTGCAGGATCAGTGGTGAAAGAGGAGACTTGGAGCTGCGCAGGATCAGTGGTGAAAGAGGAGACTTGGAGCTGCGCAGGATCAGTGGTGAAAGAGGAGACTTGGAGCTGTGCAGGATCAGTGGTGAAAGAGGAGACTTGGAGCTGCGCAGGATCAGTGGTGAAAGAGGAGACTTGGAGCTGTGCAGGATCAGTGGTGAAAGAGGAGACTTGGAGCTGCGCAGGATCAGTGGTGAAAGAGGAGACTTGGAGCTGTGCAGGATCAGTGGTGAAAGAGGAGACTTGGAGCTGTGCAGGATCAGTGGTGAAAGTGGAGACTTGGAGCTGCGCGGGATCAGTGGTGAAAGAGGAGACTTGGAGCTGCGCAGGATCAGTGGTGAAAGAGGAGACTTGGAGCTGCGCAGGATCAGTGGTGAAAGAGGAGACTTGGAGCTGAGCAGGATCAGTGGTGAAAGAGGAGACTTGAGTGTAATATGCAGTACCTACTACTATATCTGCTGTTAATATGAATCAAACAACAACAACAGATAAACAGAAAATCACTCATTGCTCTTGACTGAATGAACTTTATTAGCTTTATTAAAAACATATTTCTTACTATAAACATGGCCGACTGTGTACAGCTCTCTGAGAGTACAATTCTATGCTAATATGGTGCAGTGTTCATAAACACTCGTGGGTGGGGCCTGTGAAATATGATGTCACTTTGCCCTCAGACAGTGCTTATGATTTATGTAGATAAAAAAAGGAGTGGGTTGGTTTTAGGGTGATTGTGTACACACACTGCCAATACACACGTTCATGTTCATGTAAAAGTGAATTTTGCATAATAGGTCCCCTTTAATGACTACAGAGTCAGGACCTCGGTTTAATGTCTCGTCCCAAGATCAGTGCTTATTGACAGTATAGTTAGCACCCCCTGCTGACCTCACTAACACCTCTTTTTTACATATAAAAAATAAAACTACATAGACTTCATTGTATGAATAAAATATACACTGATTCTTATTAAAGCTACAGAAGTTATTCATCGGTGAGTGATTTTCTCCTTGTATTTTGTAATTTGATTAGAATAAATGGCACAGATGGCAGTGGTTTCATTAGGGTGCTGTTACTTTAAGCGCAGATATAATATACTCACACACATGCGTATCATAATATTCTGACATGCATCCAAACTATTTACATTCACTTAAGATATAAATGACTGTGTTTATATAAACGCTGTGTGTATTCTGAACAATATAAGATGCCAAAGAGAACTTGGTTCACTTCTCACATGCTGTGTGGCTTTTGTTGTGTGCACTCAGAAATATTAGATGAGCTTATGTCAAACTTTATTATAAATTTGTTTACTTATATAGTGTTTATGCATTAATCTTTTTTTCTGTAGCAGCAGCCAGTAGTCCCCTGCTGTATGCCAACAGAGGAAATCGAGAATGCATCTCTTCCTGTGGGTTGGAAAAGCTACAGATCACCTGAAGGACGGAAATACTATGTCAACACAAGCACTAAAGGTATTATTGCTGATGTCTTTGTGTATGTCAGTAAGCTTGTTTTGCCTGTCTAGAGTTTGAGCAGTGTTTTTATGGAAGCTGCTAATTTTTTTTAACTCAAAATGTTTTTAGTTTTACTGACGGTGAGTGTCCACGCTAACAGTCAGATCCAGATACATGTAGGCTACAGTGCAAATGTATAAACAGCTGTCAAATCTGTTTCTTATCCCGTGTCACTGAATCTGTTTTAAGAGACAAACAAAAGAGAGCTTTTTCTTGTGGGAATCTTTTTCCTGAGATGTTATTTGGTACTGTCTTTTTTAAAAGTTCTGAGGGTTTTTTAATCTCTGCTTGCTTGTGTGCATTGGTTTTATTTTTTGAATTGCAATGTTTCCCTAGAAAAGAGCACCTTTAAATATCTCTCACTGAACTTGCTTTTGTGTGAGACGTCGTTGTGTTTGGAGGAAGGCATTTATGACCAAAACACGGGTTTGCAGCCTATTATTTGCACTCTCTTTTTGTAATTTTCTATGATGACTTTTTTTTCTGAATTGGATCATTATTTTTAGATATTCTATTTGAGAATAAAGCAGCATATGCTCTAAAAAACTGGGCTGGGTAAATAAGACAGGACACATGTTAGGTTAATTTTACCCAGCAAAATGGGTTGATTCATTTTAACTAAAAATCTTTTACCTCATACAAGATTTAATGTTTACAGATGAGCTTAAATCCTCTGAACTTTTTTAAAAATACTCCACACAACCGCACTGGTTTGCATGATAATTCCTTTACTTCCAATCATTTTTGACATTTTATTGCATATTTTATAGTTTTTAATACAGATTTCCTACATTCCACCGTAATAGCGCTGGATCTCGTGATCTTGTATCGTGTTCAGCAGCGGAACTTGTAAATTCAGACCGCCGTCCTGCGTTTCATTCCATAACCTGTCCATAAACAATCAGTGTACTGTTCTGAGAACATATTTTTAACATCATATGTATTTATATTCTATATCTTTTTGAATAAAATCATAAAACTTTACATAACTCGAATCACTCGAAAAGACCAACACGCTACTAGTTTAGGTGACTCACATCGCGCCCCTCTATGTTGCTTTGCATAAAATTAAGCAATATTCAAAACAATAATGAATTTACTGATCAAATAAAATTTACACACCCCTGTATTTTACAGAAGACATGCACCAATTTGATGGAGCTGCACTGCTCTCTCCTGAAGAGGGCGCAAAAAGCCAATGATAAATAACTCAACTCTGGGTTGTTACATCTGACCCAGGAGCTGGGTAACTCAAAAACGTCTCCAAAAAAAGAAATAAAGAAAAAAGGATTTGGGAAGAAAAAATTACATAATATTCTTTTAGACTGTATTCCCTAGAATAAAAGTGGTGGTTTTCTTGAAAGCATTGAAACCCATTGTATGCCAGCATATCTTTGCTGATAAAAAGATGCTTTAGGGAGAAAAAAAAAAATGCTTTTTGGGCAATGCACCATAGAGATAAAGCACAATTTATGTGCTACTAATGTTCTGTGCTTTAAGAAGCCACGCAGGGTTGTGATGTGTTGTGACAGTAAAGGCATATATAATTTTTCAATTTTAGTTAGTCTTCAACAAATTCAGTGTGTGTTTTTTTATAAAGACCATAATTGAATGTTCATACTATATATATATATATATATATATATATATATATATATATATATATATATATATATATATATATATATATATATATATATATATATATATATATATATATATAAAGCTCTGAGCTAATTTCATTGCCATTGCTTTCCAAATGTATCTTATTTATTGGTCTTTCCACAGCTGCTGTGGTATCAGTCTTCGTTGCCACAGTGATTCATTCATATACCCTCAGGCTCCTTTTGCTTTGCCTGATGAAAATGCAAAGCGTTGATAAGGTATCTCAGTATGTTGTTGTGTAATCATAGAATCCAGTTCTTCCTCATACAGCGCCACAGGCTGGAAAACTTCATTAGCATTCTTCATCAGCTTCATAGCCTATTCATCTGAAGAGGGATAAATCAAACTGATCTGGTTTAATCCGATAGTCTCATGTCCCTTCCCGTATACTCGCACACTGTTTTCATCTATCTTCTTTCTCTTTTCTGACAAACCCCAGCATGCTGCCTGGGACGTAAGAGCTATAATGACCTCTTGTTTTATGCTGAAGCGTAATTGAAGTGAATTTTGAATTCATGGCGGTTTAGTCATGCTAACTATCAGCAATTTAAAAGTGCAGATGCCAAATAACATTTTGTAAAATGCAGGATAAAGACCAGATGGATATAAAGATGCACAAACTACTGTATAAAGGCATGTTCAGTGAATATTTTCTCCAAACAATATTGGTCCCGTAATGTGGTAGTCACAAAGATATCCAGCCGAAAGCTTGACACCGACTAGCCCTTTAGTTTGGGATTCGATCTTATATCCTGATGTTGATTTTGCTCTTCAGGTAACTGGATGTTGTAAAGGTTAAACTCGACTTTAAAACAGCCATTCTGTTCAGCGGTCTTTTGTAAACGTGCTGTGTATTTCAGTTCGCTCTGAGCTGGCACTCAGCATGATTCTCCAACAGTCTGGCAGTAAACTATGACTGCCCTGTAAACACTGGCAGATCTGTCCAGAGGCGATCTGTGTGTACAGCACCACAGACGTGCTGCTGTTCTTCCACTCTAAACACTTTCATTCTATCTTTATGCTTTCTTTCTCTTTGCTGAAAAAATTATACATTGTAGTCTATTAAAGGGAACCCCTGGTGTTAATACTTGTACGGCTTAATATAACTTAAATTATGTCTCTTACTGAAATATGTAGTTGAAAACCCATAAATTATGTATGTTATTTTTTTTAAATCCACATTGACAAAATAACAAAATATATATTTTGTTGTCTGGCTATCACTAGACAAAGCTCGATTTAAAATTGAACATCGGTCTGGGAAGTCTGCTCTGTATTTTCGACTGCACAAGAGGCGTGATAAACGAGCATTATTCAAATGACTCTGTACGCAATTGGATAGTCCTTCAACCAATCAGAGCACAAGAGGCGTGATCAACGGGCAACGACCCATCGTTTCTCTATGGTGGATAAGCCAGTCTGTGATTGGTTCCCGCAAAAGTGTAACAGAAGCAGTAGAAATGGATGTACTGGTTTCCAGACTGAGTTGCAGGGCAAAATTAAATCGCCGGCAACTGGGTTTACCCAGTCTACATATTTTGGACAAAGGCGAGCACCATTTTGTTTAGGTGGTCAGTCAATAAAGTCAAATGTTTGCACTCAACGAGTGGATGTCATCAGGGTTAAAGTGGAGAGAACAAAGACATGGGTCTTTTTGTTCGTCCAAAGGCATTCTCCCATTTTTTTCTCCTCGTCTTGTCGAAGAGAATGAAAATGACTGAAAATGACAGCCAAAAGCCGCACAATGTGGCAACGTCTATGTTTTTTTGAGTTGTTGAGTGTTGTGGTAAAATGAGCTACAGATAAAGCCAGTTGCAATGATTTGATGTCATCGTCTGCGCACCTAAACAATATTGCGCCCCCCCCCCCCCCCCCCCTTGTCCAAAATATAAATAAAACTATGTGGATATTTAAAAAAAAAACATAAACCTTAAAGGTCCTGTTCTTCGCGATCCCATCTTTCAAACTTTAGTTAGTGTGTAATGTTGCTGTTAGAGCATAAATAATACCTGTAAAATTATAAAGCTCAAAGTTCAATGCCAAGCGAGATATTTTATTTAACAGAAGTTCCTTTCAAAGCCTACAGTAAACGGCCGGTTTGGACTACACCCCTGCACTTCCTTCAGGAATGACGTCTCTAGAACCGTTTGTTGACTAACCCTCCGCCCACAAGAACACGCAAAAATAGGGGGCGTGGTCTTGTTGCTCTCCCACGTGGAGAAGAGCGCACATTGAGCACGTGCATCTCCCCGTTATGGTAAGAGGTGTGAAGCTGCTGTCCAATCACAACACAGCAAGCGCTGGTCCAATCAGAACTCGTTACGTGTTTCTGAAGGAGGGACTTCATAGAACAAGGAAATCATCAGGCCGTTTTTAGGACAGAGAAAACAGCGGTGTACAAATAAGTAAATTGTGTGCAAAATACTGTTTTTTTTACACGTGAAACATGAACTCATGTTATATTGCACACTGTAAACACAATCAAGGCTTCAAAAACACACGAAAAACGGGACCTTTTAATCTGGGTTAGTTCTCATAAATCTGGGTTTTCTGTTGATGAATGTCTCCAAATAGTTGCTCGCCTGTCTAATAAAACACATAGGCTAATATAAAAAAGCATATTTGCCGTTTTCAGAAATCGAGATTAACGCTGGTATGATGTCATTAATGTATTACACACAGACACGATCCATGTTCTGGTTAAAATAGCTGATTTCTCTGGATTTAAACATTCATGCAAACATTTGGGATAATGTAAATAAGTCAACACTAAATATTAGGGCCGGGACTCGATTAAAAAAATTAATCTAATTAATTAGAGGCTTTGTAATTAATTAATCGACATTAATCGCATTTTAAATGCATATAAATATTTGACCTGAGAACAATGAGAAGTAATTTTTCACATGGATTTTTAGCATACCATTGAATAATGACTGAATACATAAGCTTAATCAGCAAAATATTGTTTATTTATTTCAGTCCAGCAGACCAGTGCAATGTTTGCCATTAAGTTTAGCAAAAGCATATTTGTGATATTTGAGGCTCGATGTGCTGCGGTGATACGCTAATTCCTTGTTGTATAGCAGGGGTGTCCAATCCTGCTCCTGGAGGGCCACTGTCCTGCTGAGTTTAGCTCTAACCCCAATTAAACACACCTGTACCAGCTAATTAAGGTCTTATTAGGCATACTAGAAACTTTAGCAGTGTGTTGAGGCAAGCTGGAGCTAAACTCTGCAGGACAGTGGCCCTCCAGGACCGACTTTGGACACCCCTGTTGTATAGCTTGCACACAACCATGCTCTTGTCGACGCTGCCATCCTTTCGTTTTTTTAAAACAAAATTTCCCATCCACAGGGCCAGGTAATAATGCGGTCTCATCAGCTTCTTCGTTCATGTTCACACTGGTTTGTTGTTGTCATCACTCGTCGTGAGCGCTAGTTGGTGTTCCAGTATAATCGGTCCGTCGAAACTCATTCATTGAAAAACGTTCCGCGGTGCAAAAATAAGCGTGGTTAAAATTGTTATTTATTTTTTTGCGTAATTAATTAACGCGTTAAAGTCCCGTAGCTAATTAATCTTAATTAACGCGTTAAAGTCCCGGCCCTACTAAATATATAACATTGTTCGAGTGGTTTTTGGATATTTTTATCCAAAAATCTTACATATTGTGCCTTTAATACAAGAGATCAGAGCAATAAATTGTATATGAGCACTAAGGCTCACAGTGTGAAGCTAGCCTTAGATGTCCAAAAGATACACACTAAAATTAGTGCATGTCTAATTTAGTAGAAAAGAAAAGTCAACAATAAAGCATAAGGCCCCCGCTGGAGTTTTGACTTGTATGGCTTATTACAACTTTAATGATGTATCTTACTGAAAGATGTAGTAGAAAACTTATCATTGTTATATAGCTCAGCACAACTTAGTCCAACACTCTCAACAATTTACCTATCGGTCAATATATCTATCGGTAAGCCCCCTCACTGACTACTCTTGATAACGTTGGGTATGTAAATGACTCCCATGAGTGCGGAATAGTGATGAATATTGATCTAGAGTGATATAAAAGTTGCATGAAATCTAATATGACTGTTCAGACTGCGGTCTCAAAACATCCGACCTGTATCGGATTTAGTACCACATATGGAAGTGTGTTGGACCAGTGTGTTGTGATGGTCACATATTCAAATATTGTGACGTGTCCGCTCCCAAAAAAACTAACAAATTGAGAATACAATAGAGGCGTTTCGGGAAGTTCAGAATCAGTGACACTGATATAGAGAATAGCTCCCTCTGGAGTGGCTGGGTAACTTTGCAGATCTTTTTCATGTTCAAACAGCAACATTACACACTAAAGAACATTTAATATTTAAAAAAAAAATCTAAGTTCTATTTTAGTAACATTTAAACCCATTACTCTTCATGGGCCCAATAATAGCCAAAATTATTAACACAACATAGGCTGAATAGGAAAATGAAATGTAATTTACACATAGAACAAACACATGGGCCAACATTTTTTATTAGTTTTAGTTATAATACCAAATTAATTCAAAGGAAAATACCTTAAAGTTTGATTGGAGGCACAACCTTTAATGCCAACAACAAAACTTATGGGCAGCAGTTTATTTTTACTTTTAGAAGTTTGTATGCCTTTTTTTTATTGTGTTATCCTGATTACAGTTATATATATAGCCTCACTTAATATTTCTCTGCTGTTCATGGCCCTATCACAACTGACAGACAACCACTGCTGTACGTCTCTGGATGGCCTATCTGAGGCTAATTAGCAAACTACGTTTGCACAAGAATGTTTCTGTGTGGGAAAATCTTTTTTGACTGAGTGCTTGGAAAGAAGGATGCTGTTTTGCAAGAGTTAGCATAAAAAAAATCTATCTTGACTCACAGGAAACATGGGGCGACTGTGTAAGAAAAATATGGTAGCAATTTTCATCCATGGCTGTGAAAAAGAAAAAATGCTTTTGCGATGTTATTCAGTAACTGACTGTGAGGAATAGTCTTGATTGAAGAAGAGTTTTAGTTTTATTTAATCTTTTTTTTAAGAATGTAATTCCTGACAAAACAACTCAAAGACAGAAAGACATTTTATGTGTAATGTATGTCCTAAACCTAATGCAGAGCAATCAAAACTAGAAAGCACTACCAATACAGGGCATCATACTGCAAATAATATATAAATGCCTTTGTTTGTGTTAGAGACAACGTGGGAACGGCCAAGCACATCCACCATCATCTCAAAGGCTACCGGGCCTCACCAACACTCAGGTAATATTTCCACAGGGGCTTGGGAAAATATTGATTTTCAATTCAACAAAATAGATACACAATTCCAAGGTCATCGTGAGACTAATCTTAAAGGGGTGATGAATTGAGAAATCAACTTTCCCTTGAGCTTTTGATATATAAAAGGTCATGGTAATATAAGAATATCCTGCAGGTTTCAGAGCTGAAAACGTCCTTGTTAGTCAAAGAAAAGCTTTTATAGACACCAGACCCAGAAAACTATCGTGTGCTTCATCCTGACGTCATCGAGCGACGAAACCCCGGCTCTACAGAATAATAAGCACGTGTAATTCAGTAGCCCCGCCCAACGACTCATCGGATCACGCTAGCCTGCAGCAATAAACATGCTGAAGAAGATAGCAAGATATTGTGGAAGAACAAAGTCGCTGCATAAGCTTTCTTTGGATACTAATATTAGGAATGTGAGATACTTTATTTATTTTTAATGAAGTTCCAGCTCACGTGTGGAAGAACGTTTGTGTGTTCGCTTCGTTTTACTATAGAATCGTTTCTAAACAAGTCTCAGGTGCTGGATTTGCAGACACAATTTTGTGCCTTCTATATTGGATCCTACAGGAATGGTGCAACAATTTCTCTCCAGTGCAGCCCGCCCATCACGAGAGAGCCTCAAAACCAGTGTAGAAAATAGCCTATTACTTATTAGTTATGATGTTTTTTTAATGTAAAACCACACAAACATCATTAGTTGACCTCAGAAAACAGTATGAAAAAAATAAAAAAGCCAGTTCATGACACCTTCACCTGAATCACAATGTTTTTGACTCAACAAGTGTTAAATATACCAGGACCCAGCTGCACACATCGGCCCATAGAGTTCACAACTTCCACAGTTTTACAGTTTGCATCTTAAATACCAGAGACAACCTAATGAAATGTTTACAGTTATGTTATTTAGCAATTATGCTAAATCGTGCAATGACATACTCAGACCAATATATCAAGATTTATTTTGACCATTTTAAAATGATCAGCATTGGTTTGGCAAGTAACAGTTCAAATGCAAATGTACATTTTTTTATTTTAATTTACAGAGGACAGAAATTTAAGGAGAAAGCTTGGTGGACAGAACAGGGTTTTTGAACATGATCATCCACATACAGTACACACTTTCATAAGAATAAACTATGCAGTGCTGCTTGACAGTTTGTGAACCCCTTGCAGAATCTGTAAAAAAGTGAATAATTTTAACAAAATGAAAGATATTATATAAAGTGCATGTTATGTTTTATTGTTTTAGTAATGTCCTGAATAAAATATATTTACATATAGTCCATGAGAAAAAAAAACTTTAAAAGTTCAAAAGTTCACACACATGTTTAAAAGTTCACACACCCTTAATTCTTATTAATGTGTCGTGACCTAGCTGATCTACGAAAGTTTTTGTAGTTTTGTGACGGTTGTTCTTGACTCCCTTGTTTGTCCTGAGCAGTTAAACTACCCAACACTCTTCAGAAAAATCTTCAGTTTTCCAGCATCTTCCGTATATTTGAACGCTCTCCAGCAGTGACTGGAGGATATTGAAATCCATCTTCTTACACTGAGGATGACTGACAGACACAAACTCAACGATTAAAAAGATTCAAACCTTCACTGATGCTCCAGAAGGAAACACAAAGCATTAAGATCTGGGAGATGAACAGGATGAAGATGCCTACATTTTTCTTATTTAATGCATTGGGTTTCCTTCTAGAGCATCAATGAATTTTTGAACATTTTTTAATAGTTGTGTTTAAGTCACTCAGTTGTTCTCACAAAATTATTCTCATTATTTTGCAAAGGATGAAAACATGGTGGACATTTTGGGAGAGGACAGAATGGACAGATTTGTTGGGAGAGGACATGTTGACACAGGACAAGGGAGAGGTCATTATGGAAAAAGGTAGAGAGAGAGGACATGGTGGAGAGAACCACAAGAGGTGACAGTGGACACAGGTTTAAATAGAAGACATTTTGGAAGACAACAGGCTAAGAATCAGAGACATGGGAACAGCAGCTGGATAAAGAATGTCCCAGTATTTCAGGAGACTGTAGACTTTTTATCAAATGCTGGATGTCAGTGATCATATGAGGGAAGGCTGGCTCATTAATGCTCTCACTGTGTGTTTCTTCAGCACTGAGGGAAGGAGAGGGACAGCTCAAAGAAGAACAGCACTGTGCCACAGCCTCCATCATCATAATCACTCACCACTGGACACAGTCACTGATCACGCACACAGGCTGTGCAGCCTTAGCAAGAGCTGAACGTTAGCCATCTGTGGGACATTGGGCCAGACTCAGTGATGATTACCATTTGGGCATAATGCATGATCCTGCACGTTAGCTTCAGTGTAATGTCAATAAGGGTTTAGTCAGTGTGCATGTGTCACAACTTGCATAAACTGATGAAAACATAGAATAAACTCCATTCCAAAATGGCCCCCGAGGTCCACTTTCCCAAAGCTCCAACCCTAATCAAAGACACCTGAACAAGCGAATCAATCAATGTCTTCAGAATTACTAGAAAGTTGCCAGTAAGTGAGTTTAATCAAGGTTGGATATAAAAACTTGACAGAAAAGTGGACTTCAAGAGTCAGAGTTGAGAACCCCTGGTCTAAAACCTGTACTACATTGTTAGTATCAGGCACTTTTATTTAGCCTGACTTAGAGCTCTACAAGCTGTGTGTCAATCAGTTGAAATTGTGCGACGCGTGCGAATGGTGGTGTGTTTATACTATGTCAGAAAAAATGAAACAATTAAGTTCATTGGTCGGGTAAATGTATGGGTTTTTTCTAGATCATTCGATCTAATGGACCAAATAAGCTCACACAATTTTCATAGGAGCATACCCGGAGACAAAAGAAAAACATAACGGAGAGAACTAGCTTTCATTTCTGCTCTGACAGTCAAGACTAGACCAAAACAAACATGAGTCTTCAGCCAACAAAGTTTAAATCCGGTCTGGATAGCGTGCTTCCCATAATGCCTAAGCTTTAGGTCAGTAGGTGGAGAGCAGGCGGTCTTTTAGTGGCTTTTCAAACTCATTCAACCACATGAATGAACGTTTACTCTGTGAAAGCAATTAGTTTGAATGCATTTACACCTGTATTTAGCATTGTGATCCAATCAACCAAAACGCATCTTAATACCAGGTGTAAAAAGGGCGCTATAAAGCTTGGAACATACTCTGCAAGATCAAAGAAATGGGTTTGTTTTCTCGAGGTGGCAAGAACATGAACAAAGTTCGTTCTGGCCAGTACATTCTATACTTCATGAGAAAAGCAGGTGCCGATCATCTGTGTTTCTCCGCATTAACCACGCCCACTTTAAATGTCTGACCAATCACACGATAGTTCTCGGACATCCGCAAGAAAAAAGTTTTGCTCAGATGATGTGTCAAGAACAAGCTGCGAGAACTCCCAAACCAGGGCTGGGAGAACAAACTGACGTCATTTTGTTCTTGCTGCCCTAGGAGCGAGAAATTTTTTCTCTGTTCTTGCGGAGTATGTTGAAGCCGCACAGCTCACAGAGGCAAGTCACTCTGGACCCTTTGGGGTTCATTCTGTTGGTCATCTCTCTGGACCAAATTGAACCTGTTCTGAAATCTGCATGAGCAACATCAGTCTCACACCAATCCTGTGTTTTCCCATTTAAATGACTGGATTTTGGATTTTGGAGTAAATGTGACGATCTTTACGTATCCCTAGTTGGATTCTTGCTTAATTTTTTGCAAACTCCTGATTTAGAGTTCCTTTACAAGAACCATCCCCCTAGGGATCCCCATTGTGATCCTTATCAGTCTTGAACTTTAATCAATCACGATCTATTACACACCAATTTGTGAACAACACTTGTGAGACGCTTTTTGCTTCTATGTTGCAGTAAATGGACGTCATCCTCCCGGATCCTCTGGGCATGTGTTGGAACATCCAGATGTGTCCCTGAGGAAGACTAACACCAGCAACCAGGTACAGTCCTATTTTGAGATATCACCTGCTCATGAATAATACTTCTGTGGATATCTGTGAAATGATATATATAGCGAACAATTTACAAATACCAAATGATTTGGTCTTTCATTGTTACTTGGATTATGACAGAAACATGTGAGTCAGTAGATCTGGTGCCATCTGCGCCAATCTGGGGACAGTAACAGTTAAAGAAGATGGTGAAGCAGGGCCAAGTAAAACCCTCCCTGTGCCACGTGATTGACTAACAGCCAGACAAGGGCAGCTCATGCCATCAGCAAATGGGAGCGGCAAAGAGTTGGCCATATGGGCGGCCCAGTTCTGGATCCTTGTACGCTGTTAGAGTTTGATTTCAGTCCAAGATTGGGAAGGTGTTGGGTTTAAGCGGAGCTGGGGAGGGTTAGACGGATAGGACGAGGGACGCTGGCAGAGTCTGGGGTGCGGAACAGTTATCGAACAGGACCGGGTGACTGGCGAGGAACGGAACCGCAGGTTGCGGGCCTGCGTTGACATGTTCTGCAGGACGGTAAGACAGAAAATGTCTGGTTGTGGACGTTCATTAGCTTTTCGCTATACGGAGTGCTGTGCATGCTGGAACTTTGGCCACATACGGCCATGTTTTTTTTTATTGGAAAGATGGAGCGTATGTACATAGGTGTACACAATGCAAACGCGCGCTCTCCTAGTACAGTTAAGCACAGAGGGGAGGCAGTGTGGCTTGATGCATGCTGGGAGATGTTTACTTATACACACGCTAAGC